>NC_083095.1:104261624-104588127 GCF_949774975.1 Lagenorhynchus albirostris | reverse complement strand
AAACGCCTAAGAATATACCTGACTGGTAAGAATCTTAAAACCTATGGATTTACATGTCTCTGAAAGAGAATCAAGCGTGTGTACAGCAGCATAAACGCAGCAGTGATAGGATTGGTGAGGTTCGGTGAGCAAATGCAGACCCTTTGAAGTCATATTTCAAGGTACCCATTCCATGGGTCTCAAATACCAGGTTTAAGGGATTCTTCCTTCAGCTAAAACATGCATGTGGAACCCAGAGTATGATCCACCGTGTTATCGGGAAACGTGTTCAAATGTGTCTCAGTTTCCGTCCCCTGGTACTCGGGTGCAACATTCCAGACGCTTTACTAACACTCTCCCCACTTGGAGAGTCAGTGCCTTTAACGTCCTGTTTGGCCCAGTTTGCAATTTCTGCGGGAAATGAACAGGAATAGGGAGAACCAATGAGAGACTAGCTGGAGGTGTCTGGACGGGCAAATTTAACTCTCATTTCCCACCAGGAAGAGGAATTAACCAAAGGCTCAGCTTGCCGTGCCGGAACCACACTAGGGCCTGAAGCAATCCTGCGGTGTTGCGGCCAGCTCACAATAAAGAGAGTTGAAGAAAGGATCTCAGGGGCACTGTCATTCACAAACCTGCAGAGTTATAAATGACAGCTATCGTCCAAAAATATATTGAAGTAAGGCTGCCAAGAGGACTTGAAAGCGGGGCAGAATTGCAGGAAACCGATTTCAGGCGGTAGACTGGAATTGCATGAAAAGCATAGGAAAAGAGGCAGAACGTCCACAATGATGCACTTGGCCAAAAAGGGCGTATGCGTTTTTTCCTGAATATATTCAGGAAAAAACGCATACGCCCTTTTTGGCCAACCAAGCAAGCTTGCAAAGGAAATCTGCACTACAATGAAGTCTCACTGCCCCCCGGGCAAGAGGGCCATCTGAAAAAATGTAAAATCCAGAAAGGCAGGACAGGCCATGGAGAACTGGGAGCCTTGTTATGCTGATGGGCAGGATGTAAATTGCCAACAGCCACTCTGGAGAATTGTATGGTGTTTCCTGAAACATCTAAAAAACAAAGCAACAGAGCCTAGGGCACTTCCACTTATGCTCCTATAGCTTAGGGAAATTCAAATCAAAAAGACACAGCCACCCAAAAGTTTGGGACGGCTCTGTTTACAAGATCCTCGTTTATGGTACAAGTTCAATATCACAGAAAGCGAAAAATGAATAAAGAATTTGTGGTACTTACGTACAATGCAATATCACTCAGCAATGAAATCTATTTCATCAGGCCCGTAGCAGCATAATGAGTGGATTCAGGTACGATGATTCTAAGTGAAATATGTCACACAGAAAAAGAAATATCATAAGGTATCACTAATACACGGAATGTAAAGTTGGCTACACAGGAACTGAATTACAAAACAGAACAGGGTCTCAAAAGTAGAAAACCAACTTATGCTTGCTTAAGGGAAAGGTGAGTTGGGGTGCTGCATAAAACCAGAGATTGAAATTAGCACAGATACCGTTCCATAAACCAAATATGTAATAGACAAGAGCTACTCCTTGCTCAACGAAGTGGACTCAACATCCCATATTAAACACCTAAGAATATACCTGACTGGTAAGAATCTTAAAACCTATGGATTTACATGTCTCTGAAAGAGAATCAAGCGTGTGTACAGCAGCATAAACGCAGCAGTGATAGGATTGGTGAGGTTCGGTAAGCAAATGCAGACCCTTTGAAGTCATATAGCATGGTACCCATTCCATGGGTCACAACTCTCCAGGTTTAAGGGATTCCTCCTTCAGCTAAAACATGCATGT
Organism: Lagenorhynchus albirostris; assembly: GCF_949774975.1. Lineage (NCBI taxonomy): Eukaryota > Metazoa > Chordata > Mammalia > Artiodactyla > Delphinidae > Lagenorhynchus > Lagenorhynchus albirostris. Next base: position 104,586,322 of record NC_083095.1, on the reverse strand, counting down.
GGAACCCAGAGTATGATCCACCGTGTGATCGGGAAACGTGTTCAAATGTGTCTCAGTTTTCGTCCCCTGGTACTCGGGTGCAACATTCCAGACGCTTTACTAACACTCTCCCCACTTGGAGAGTCAGTGCCTTTAACGTCCTGTTTGGCCCAGTTTGCAATTTCTGCGGGAAATGAACAGGAATAGGGAGAACCAATGAGAGACTAGCTGGAGGTGTCTGGACGGGCAAATTTAATTCTCATTTCCCACCAGGAAGAGGAATTAACCAAAGTCTCAGCTTGCCGTGCCGGAACCACACTAGGGCCTGAAGCAATCCTGCGGTGTTGCAGCCAGCTCACAATAAAGAGAGTTGAAGAAAGGATCTCAGGGGCACTGTCATTCACAAACCTGCAGAGTTATAAATGACAGCTATCGTCCAAAAATATATTGAAGTAAGGCTGCCAAGAGGACTTGAAAGCGGGGCAGAATTGCAGGAAACCGATTTCAGGAGGTAGACTGGAATTGCATGAAAAGCATAGGAAAAGAGGCAGAACGTCCACAATGATGCACTTGGCCAAAAAGGGCGTATGCGTTTTTTCCTGAATATATTCAGGAAAAAACGCATACGCCCTTTTTGGCCAACCAAGCAAGCTTGCAAAGGAAATCTGGACTACAATGAAGTCTCACTGCCCCCCGGGCAAAAGGGCCATCTGAAAAAAGTGTAAAATCCAGAAAGGCGGGACAGGCCATGGAGAACTGGGAGCCTTCTTATGCTGATGGGCGGGATGTAAATTGCCAACAGCCACTCTGGAGAACTGTATGGTGTTTCCTGAAACATCTATAAAACAAAGCAACAGAGCCTAGGGCACTTCCACTTATGCTCCTATAGCTTAGGGAAATTCAAATCAAAAAGACACAGCCACCCAAAAGTTTGGGACGGCTCTGTTTACAAGATCCTCGTTTATGGTACAAGTTCAATATCACAGAAAGCGAAAAATGAATAAAGAATTTGTGGTACTTACGTACAATGCAATATCACTCAGCAATGAAATCTATGTCATCAGGCCCGTAGCAGCATAATGAGTGGATTCAGGTACGATGATTCTAAGTGAAATATGTCACACAGAAAAAGAAATATCATAAGGTATCACTAATACACGGAATGTAAACTTGGCTACACAGGAACTGAATTACAAAACAGAACAGGGTCTCAAATGTAGAAAACCAACTTATGCTTGCTTAAGGGAAAGGTGAGTTGGGGTGCTGCATAAAACCAGAGATTGAAATTAGCACGGATACCGTTCCATAAGCCAAATATGTAATAGACAAGAGCTACTCCTTGCTCAACGAAGTGGACTCAACACCCCATATTAAACGCCTAAGAATATACCTGACTGGTAAGAATCTTAAAACCTATGGATTTACATGTCTCTGAAAGAGAATCCAGCGTGTGTACAGCAGCATAAACTCAGCAGTGATAGGATTGGTGAGGTTCGGTGAGCAAATGCAGACCCTTTGAAGTCATATAGCATGGTACCCATTCCATGGGTCACAACTCTCCAGGTTTAAGGGATTCCTCCTTCAGCTAAAACATGCATGTGGAACCCAGAGTATGATCCACCGTGTGATCGGGAAACGTGTTCAAATGTGTCTCAGTTTTCGTCCCCTGGTACTCGGGTGCAACATTCCACACGCTTTACTAACACTCTCCCCACTTGGAGAGTCAGTGCCTTTAACGTCCTGTTTGGCCCAGTTTGCAATTTCTGCGGGAAATGAACAGGAATAGGGAGAACCAATGAGAGACTAGCTGGAGGTGTCTGGACGGGCAAATTTAACTCTCATTTCCCACCAGGAAGAGGAATTAACCAAAGGCTCAGCTTGCCGTGCCGGAACCACACTAGGGCCTGAAGCAATCCTGCGGTGTTGCGGCCAGCTCACAATAAAGAGAGTTGAAGAAAGGATCTCAGGGGCACTGTCATTCACAAACCTGCAGAGTTATAAATGACAGCTATCGTCCAAAAATATATTGAAGTAAGGCTGCCAAGAGGACTTGAAAGCGGGGCAGAATTGCAGGAAACCGATTTCAGGCGGTAGACTGGAATTGCATGAAAAGCATAGGAAAAGAGGCAGAACGTCCACAATGATGCACTTGGCCAAAAAGGGCGTATGCGTTTTTTCCTGAATATATTCAGGAAAAAACGCATACGCGCTTTTTGGCCAACCAAGCAAGCTTGCAAAGGAAATCTGCACTACAATGAAGTCTCACTGCCCCCCGGGCAAGAGGGCCATCTGAAAAAATGTAAAATCCAGAAAGGCAGGACAGGCCATGGAGAACTGGGAGCCTTGTTATGCTGATGGGCGGGATGTAAATTGCCAACAGCCACTCTGGAGAAGTGTATGGTGTTTCCTGAAACATCTAAAAAACAAAGCAACAGAGCCTAGGGCACTTCCACTTATGCTCCTATAGCTTAGGGAAATTCAAATCAAAAAGACACAGCCACCCAAAAGTTTGGGACGGCTCTGTTTACAAGATCCTCGTTTATGGTACAAGTTCAATATCACAGAAAGCGAAAAATGAATAAAGAATTTGTGGTACTTACGTACAATGCAATATCACTCAGCAATGAAATCTATTTCATCAGGCCCGTAGCAGCATAATGAGTGGATTCAGGTACGATGATTCTAAGTGAAATATGTCACACAGAAAAAGAAATATCATAAGGTATCACTAATACACGGAATGTAAAGTTGGCTACACAGGAACTGAATTACAAAACAGAACAGGGTCTCAAAAGTAGAAAACCAACTTATGCTTGCTTAAGGGAAAGGTGAGTTGGGGTGCTGCATAAAACCAGAGATTGAAATTAGCACAGATACCGTTCCATAAACCAAATATGTAATAGACAAGAGCTACTCCTTGCTCAACGAAGTGGACTCAACATCCCATATTAAACACCTAAGAATATACCTGACTGGTAAGAATCTTAAAACCTATGGATTTACATGTCTCTGAAAGATTATCAAGCGTGTGTACAGCAGCATAAACGCAGCAGTGATAGGATTGGTGAGGTTCGGTGAGCAAATGCAGACCCTTTGAAGTCATATAGCATGGTACCCATTCCATGGGTCACAACTCTCCAGGTTTAAGGGATTCCTCCTTCAGCTAAAACATGCATGTGGAACCCAGAGTATGATCCACCGTGTGATCGGGAAACGTGTTCAAATGTGTCTCAGTTTTCGTCCCCTGGTACTCGGGTGCAACATTCCAGACGCTTTACTAACACTCTCCCCACTTGGAGAATCAGTGCCTTTAACGTCCTGTTTGGCCCAGTTTGCAATTTCTGCGGGAAATGAACAGGAATAGGGAGAACCAATGAGAGACTAGCTGGAGGTGTCTGGACGGGCAAATTTAATTCTCATTTCCCACCAGGAAGAGGAATTAACCAAAGTCTCAGCTTGCCGTGCCGGAACCACACTAGGGCCTGAAGCAATCCTGCGGTGTTGCAGCCAGCTCACAATAAAGAGAGTTGAAGAAAGGATCTCAGGGGCACTGTCATTCACAAACCTGCAGAGTTATAAATGACAGCTATCGTCCAAAAATATATTGAAGTAAGGCTGCCAAGAGGACTTGAAAGCGGGGCAGAATTGCAGGAAACCGATTTCAGGAGGTAGACTGGAATTGCATGAAAAGCATAGGAAAAGAGGCAGAACGTCCACAATGATGCACTTGGCCAAAAAGGGCGTATGCGTTTTTTCCTAAATATATTCAGGAAAAAACGCATACGCCCTTTTTGGCCAACCAAGCAAGCTTGCAAAGGAAATCTGGACTACAATGAAGTCTCACTGCCCCCCGGGCAAAAGGGCCATCTGAAAAAAGTGTAAAATCCAGAAAGGCAGGACAGGCCATGGAGAACTGGGAGCCTTCTTATGCTGATGGGCGGGATGTAAATTGCCAACAGCCACTCTGGAGAACTGTATGGTGTTTCCTGAAACATCTATAAAACAAAGCAACAGAGCCTAGGGCACTTCCAATTATGCTCCTATAGCTTAGGGAAATTCAAATCAAAAAGACACAGCCACCCAAAAGTTTGGGACGGCTCTGTTTACAAGAACCTCGTTTATGGTAGAAGTTCAATATCACAGAAAGCGAAAAATGAATAAAGAATTTGTGGTACTTACGTACAATGCAATATCACTCAGCAATGAAATCTATGTCATCAGACCCGTAGCAGCATAATGAGTGGACTCAGGTACGATGATTCTAAGAGAAATAAGTCACACAGAAAAAGAAATATCATAAGGTATCACTAATACACGGAATGTAAACTTGGCTACCCAGGAACTGAATTACAAAACAGAACAGGGTCTCAAATGTAGAAAACCAACTTATGCTTGCTTAAGGGGAAAGGTGAGTTAGGGTGCTGCATAAAACCAGAGATTGAAATTAGCACAGATACCGTTCCATAAGCCAAATATGTAATAGACAAGAGCTACTCCTTGCTCAACGAAGTGGACTCAACACCCCATATTAAACGCCTAAGAATATACCTGACTAGTAAGAATCTTAAAACCTATGGATTTACATGTCTCCAAAAGAGAATCAAGCGTGTGTACAGCAGCATAAACGCAGCAGTGATAGGATTAGTGAGGTTCGGAGAGCAAATGCAGACCCTTTGAAGTCATATTGCATGGTACCCATTCCATGGGTCACAACTCTCCAGGTTTAAGGGATTCTTCCTTCAGCTAAAACATGCATGTGGAACCCAGAGTATGATCCACCGTATGATCGGGAAACGTGTTCAAATATGTCTCAGTTTAAGTCCCCTGGTACTCGGGTGCAACATTCCAGACGCTTTACTAACACTCTCCCCACTTGGAGAGTCAGTGCCTTTAACCTCCTGTTTGGCCCAGTTTGCAATTTCTACGGGAAATGAACAGGAATAGGGAGAACCAATGAGAGACTAGCTGGAGGTGTCTGGACGGGCAAATTTAACTCTCATTTCCCACCAGGAAGAGGAATTAACCAAAGGCTCAGCTTGCCGTGCCGGAACCACACTAGGGCCTGAAGCAATCCTGCGGTGTTGCGGCCAGCTCACAATAAAGAGAGTTGAAGAAAGGAGCTCAGGGGCCCTGTCATTCACAAACCTGCAGAGTTATAAATGACAGCTATCGTCCAAAAATATATTGAAGTAAGGCTGCCAAGAGGACTTGAAAGCGGGGCAGAATTACAGGAAACCGATTTCAGGAGGTAGACTGGAATTGCATGAAAAGCATTGGAAAAGAGGCAGAACGTCCACAATGATGCACTTGGCCAAAAAGGGCGTATGCGTTTTTTCCTGAATATATTCAGGAAAAAACGCATACGCCCTGTTTGGCCAACCAAGCAAGCTTGCAAAGGAAATCTGCACTACAATGAAGTCTCACTGCCCCACGGGCAAAAGGGCCATCTGAAAAAGGTGTAAAATCCAGAAAGGCAGGACAGGCCATGGAGAACTGGGAGCCTTGTTATGCTGATGGGCGGGATGTAAATTGCCAACAGCCACTCTGGAGAAGTGTATGGTGTTTCCTGAAACATCTAAAAAACAAAGCAACAGAGCCTAGGGCACTTCCACTTATGCTCCTATAGCTTAGGGAAATTCAAATCAAAAAGACACAGCCACCCCAAAATTTGGGACGGCTCTGTTTACAAGAACCTCGTTTATGGTACAAGTTCAATATCACAGAAAGCGAAAAATGAATAAAGAATTTGTGGTACTTACGTACAATGCAATATCACTCAGCAATGAAATCTATGTCATCAGACCCGTAGCAGCATAATGAGTGGACTCAGGTACGATGATTCTAAGAGAAATAAGTCACACAGAAAAAGAAATATCATAAGGTATCACTAATACACGGAATGTAAACTTGGCTACCCAGGAACTGAATTACAAAACAGAACAGGGTCTCAAATGTAGAAAACCAACTTATGCTTGCTTAAGGGGAAAGGTGAATTGGGGTGCTGCATAAAACCAGAGATTGAAATTAGCACAGATACCATTCCATAAGCCAAATATGTAATAGACAAGAGCTACTCCTTGCTCAACGAAGTGGACTCAACACCCGATATTAAACGCCTAAGAATATACCTGACTAGTAAGAATCTTAAAACCTATGGATTTACATGTCTCCAAAAGAGAATCAAGCGTGTGAACAGCAGCATAAACGCAGCAGTGATAGGATTAGTGAGGTTCGGTGAGCAAATGCAGACCCTTTGAAGTCATATTGCATGGTACCCATTCCATGGGTCTCAACTCTCCAGGTTTAAGGGATTCTTCCTTCAGCTAAAACATGCATGTGGAACCCAGAGTATGATCCACCGTGTGATCGGGAAACATCTTCAAATATGTCTCAGTTTAAGTCCCCTGGTACTCGGGTGCAACATTCCAGACGCTTTACTAACACTCTCCCCACTTGGAGAGTCAGTGCCTTTAACCTCCTGTTTGGCCCAGTTTGCAATTTCTGCGGGAAATGAACAGGAATAGGGAGAACCAATGAGAGACTAGCTGGAGGTGCCTGGACGGGCAAATTTAACTCTCATTTCCCACCAGAAAGAGGAATTAACCAAAGGCTCAGCTGGCCGTGCCGGAACCACACTAGGGCCTGAATCAATATTGCGGTGTTGCGGCCAGCTCACAAGAAAGCGAGTTGAACAAAGGAGTTCAGGGGCACTGTCATTCACAAACCTGCAGAGTTGTAAATGACAGCTATCGTCCAAAAATATATTGAAGTAAGGCTGCCAAGAGCACTTGAAAGCGGGGCAGAATTGCAGGAAACCCATTTCAGGAGGTAGACTGGAATTGCATGAAAAGCATAGGAAAAGAGGCAGAACGTCCACAATGATGCACTTGGCCAAAAAGGGCGTATGCGTTTTTTCCTGAATATATTCAGGAAAAAACGCATACGCCCTTTTTGGCCAACCAAGCAAGCTTGCAAAGGAAATCTGCACTACAATGAAGTCTCACTGCCCCCGGGCAAAAGGGCCATCTGAAAAAAGTGTAAAATCCAGAAAGGCAGGACAGGCCATGGAGAACTGGGAGCCTTGTTATGCTGATGGGCGGGATGTAAATTGCCAACAGCCACTCTGGAGAAGTGTATGGTGTTTCCTGAAACATCTAAAAAACAAAGCAACAGAGCCTAGGGCACTTCCACTTATGCTCCTATAGCTTAGGGAAATTAAAATCAAAAAGACACAGCCACCCCAAAATTTGGGACGGCTCTGTTTACAAGAACCTCGTTTATGGTACAAGTTCAATATCACAGAAAGCGAAAAATGAATAAAGAATTTGTGGTACTTACGTACAATGCAATATCACTCAGCAATGAAATCTATGTCATCAGGCCCGTAGCAGCATAATGAGTGGATTCAGGTACGATGATTCTAAGTGAAATAGGTCACACAGAAAAAGAAATATCATAAGGTATCACTAATACACGGAATGTAAACTTGGCTACACAGGAACTGAATTACAAAACAGAACAGGGTCTCAAATGTAGAAAACCAACTTATGCTTGCTTCAGGGAAAGGTGAGTTGGGGTGCTGCATAAAACCAGAGATTGAAATTAGCACAGATACCGTTCCATAAGCCAAATATGTAATAGAGAAGAGTTACTCCTTGCTCAACGAAGTGGACTCAACACCCCATATTAAACGCCTAAGAATATACCTGAGTAGTAAGAATCTTAAAACCTATGGATTTACATGTCTCCAAAAGAGAATCAAGCGTGTGTACAGCAGCATAAACGCAGCAGTGATAGGATTAGTGAGGTTCGGTGAGCAAATGCAGACCCTTTGAAGTCATATTGCATGGTACCCATTCCATGGGTCTCAACTCTCCAGGTTTAAGGGATTCTTCCTTCAGCTAAAACATGCATGTGGAACCCAGAGTATGATCCACCGTGTGATCGGGAAACGTGTTCAAATATGTCTCAGTTTTCGTCCCCTGGTACTCGGGTGCAACATTCCAGACGCTTTATTAACACTCTCCCCACTTGGAGAGTCAGTGCCTTTAACCTCCTGTTTGGCCCAGTTTGCAATTTCTGCGGGAAATGAACAGGAATATGGAGAACCAATGAGAGACTAGCTGGAGGTGTCTGGACGGGCAAATTTAACTCTCATTTCCCACCAGGAAGAGGAATTAACCAAAGGCTCAGCTTGCCGTGCCGGAACCACACTAGGGCCTGAAGCAATCCTGCGGTGTTGCGGCCAGCTCACAATAAAGAGAGTTGAAGAAAGGAGCTCAGGGGCACTGTCATTCACAAACCTGCAGAGTTATAAATGACAGCTATCGTCCAAAAATATATTGAAGTAAGGCTGCCAAGAGCACTTGAAAGCGGGGCAGAATTTCAGGACACCGATTTCAGGAGGTAGACTGGAATTGCATGAAAAGCATAGGAAAAGAGGCAGAACGTCCACAATGATGCACTTGGCCAAAAAGGGCGTATGCGTTTTTTCCTGAATATATTCAGGAAAAAACGCATACGCCCTTTTTGGCCAACCAAGCAAGCTTGCAAAGGAAATCTGCACTACAATGAAGTCTCACTGCCCCACGGGCAAAAGGGCCATCTGAAAAAGGTGTAAAATCCAGAAAGGCAGGACAGGCCATGGAGAACTGGGAGCCTTGTTATGCTGATGGGCGGGATGTAAATTGCCAACAGCCACTCTGGAGAAGTGTATGGTGTTTCCTGAAACATCTAAAAAACAAAGCAACAGAGCCTAGGGCACTTCCACTTATGGTCCTATAGCTTAGGGAAATTAAAATCAAAAAGACACAGCCACCCCAAAATTTGGGACGGCTCTGTTTACAAGAACCTCGTTTATGGTACAAGTTCATTATCACAGAAAGTGAAAAATGAATAAAGAATTTGTGGTACTTACGTACAATGCAATATCACTCAGCAATGAAATCTATGTCATCAGACCCGTAGCAGCATAATGAGTGGACTCAGGTACGATGATTCTAAGAGAAATAAGTCACACAGAAAAAGAAATATCATAAGGTATCACTAATACACGGAATGTAAACTTGGCTACCCAGGAACTGAATTACAAAACAGAACAGGGTCTCAAATGTAGAAAACCAACTTATGCTTGCTTAAGGGGAAAGGTGAGTTGGGGTTCTGTATAAAACCAGAGATTGAAATTAGCACAGATACCGTTCCATAAGCCAAATATGTAATAGACAAGAGCTACTCCTTGCTCAACGAAGTGGACTCAACACCCGATATTAAACGCCTAAGAATATAGCTGACTAGTAAGAATCTTAAAACCTATGGATTTACATGTCTCCGAAAGAGAATCAAGCGTGTGTACAGCAGCATAAACGCAGCAGTGATAGGATTGGTGAGGTTCGGTGAGCAAATGCAGACCCTTTGAAGTCATATAGCATGGTACCCATTCCATGGGTCTCAACTCTCAAGGTTTAAGGGATTCTTCCTTCAGCTAAAACATGCATGTGGAACCCAGAGTATGATCCACCGTGTGATCGGGAAACGTGTTCAAATGTGTCTCAGTTTTCGTCCCCTGGTACTCGGGTGCAACATTACACACGCTTTACTAACACTCTCCCCACTTGGAGAGTCAGTGCCTTTAACCTCGTGTTTGGCCCAGTTTGCAATTTCTGCGGGAAATGAACAGGAATAGGGAGAACCAATGAGAGACTAGCTGGAGGTGTCTGGACGGGCAAATTTAACTCTCATTTCCCACCAGGAAGAGGAATTAACCAAAGGCTCAGCTTGCCGTGCCGGAACAACACTAGGGTCTAAAGCAATCCTGCGGTGTTGTGGCCAGCTCACAATAAAGAGAGTTGAAGAAAGGAGCTCAGGGGCACTGTCATTCACAAACCTGCAGAGTTATAAATGACAGCTATCGTCCAAAAATATATTGAAGTAAGGCTGCCAAGAGCACTTGAAAGCGGGGCAGAATTTCAGGACACCGATTTCAGGAGGTAGACTGGAATTGCATGAAAAGCATAGGAAAAGAGGCAGAACGTCCACAATGATGCACTTGGCCAAAAAGGGTGTATGCGTGTTTTCCTGAATATATTCAGGAAAAAACGCATATGCCCTTTTTGGCCAACCAAGCAAGCTTGCAAAGGAAATCTGCACTACAATGAAGTCTCACTGCCCCCCGGGCAAAAGGGCCATCTGAAAAAAGTGTAAAATCCAGAAAGGCAGGACAGGCCATGGAGAACTGGGAGCCTTGTTATGCTGATGGGCGGGATGTAAATTGCCAACAGCCACTCTGGACAAGTGTATGGTATTTCCTGAAACATCTAAAAAACAAAGCAACAGAGCCTAGGGCACTTCCACTTATGCTCCTATAGCTTAGGGAAATTCAAATCAAAAAGACACAGCCACTCCAAAATTTGGGACGGCTCTGTTTACAAGAACCTCGTTTATGGTACAAGTTCATTATCACAGAAAGCGAAAAATGAATAAAGAATTTGTGGTACTTACGTACAATGCAATATCACTCAGCAATGAAATCTATGTCATCAGGCCCGTAGCAGCATAATGAGTGGATTAAGATACGATGATTCTAAGTGAAATAAGTCACACAGAAAAAGAAACATCATAAGATATCACTAATACACGGAATGTAAACTTGGCTACCCAGGAACTGAATTACAAAACAGAACAGGGTCTCAAATGTACAAAACCTACTTATGCTCGCTTAAGGGGAAAGGTGAGTTGGGGTGCTGCATAAAACAAGAGATTGAAATTAGCACAGATACCGTTCCATAAGCCAAATATGTAATAGACAAGAGCTACTCCTTGCTCAACGAAGTGGACTCAACACCCCATATTAAACGCCTAAAAATATACCTGACTAGTAAGAATCTTAAAACCTATGGAATTACATGTCTCCGAAAGAGAATCAAGCGTGGGTACAGCAGCATAAATGCAGCAGTGATAGGATTGGTGAGTTTCGGTGAGCAAATGCAGACCCTATGAAGTCATATTGCATGGTACCCATTCCATGGGTCTCAACTCTCCAGTTTTAAGGGATTCTTCCTTCAGCTAAAACATGCATGTGGAACCCATATTATGATCCACCGTGTGATCGGGAAACGTGTTCAAATGTGTCTCAGTTTTCGTCCCCTGGTACTCGGGTGCAACATTCCAGACGCTTTACTAACACTCTCCCCACTTGGAGAGTCAGTGCCTTTAACGTCGTGTTTGGACCAGTTTGCAATTTCTGCGGGAAATGAACAGGAATAGGGAGAACCAATGAGAGACTAGCTGGAGGTGTCTGGACGGGCAAATTTAACTCTCATTTCCCACCAGGAAGAGGAATTAACCAAAGGCTCAGCTTGCCGTGCCGGAACCACACTAGGGCCTGAAGCAATCCTGCGGTGTTGCGGCCAGCTCACAATAAAGAGAGTTGAAGAAAGGAGCTCAGGGGCACTGTCATTCACAAACCTGCAGAGTTATAAATGACAGCTATCGTCCAAAAATATATTGAAGTAAGGCTGCCAAGAGCACTTGAAAGCGGGGCAGAATTGCAGGAAACCGATTTCAGGAGGTAGACTGGAATTGCATGAAAAGCAGAGGAAAAGAGGCAGAACGTCCACAATGATGCACTTGCCAAAAAGGGCGTATGCGTTTTTTCCTGAATATATTCAGGAAAAAATGCATACGCGCTTTTTGGCCAACGAAGCAAGCTTGCAAAGGAAATCTGCACTACAATGAAGTCTAGCAGCCCGCCGGGCAAAAGGGCCATCTGATAAAAGTGTAAAATCCAGAAAGGCAGGACAGGCCATGGAGAACTGGGAGCCTTGCTTTGCTGATGGGCGGGATGTAAATTGCCAACAGCCACTCTGGAGAAGTGTATGGTGTTTCCTGAAACATCTAAAAAACAAAGCAACAGAGCCTAGGGCACTTCCACTTATGCTCCTATAGCTTAGGGAAATTCAAATCAAAAAGACACAGCCACCCCAAAGTTTGGGAGGGCTCTGTTTACAAGATCCTCATTTATGGTACAAGTTCAATATCACAGAAAGCGATAAATGAATAAAGATTTTGTGGTATTTACGTACAATGCAATATCACTCAGCAATGAAATCTATGTCATCAGACCCGTAGCAGCATAATGAGTGGACTCAGGTACGATGATTCTAAGTGAAATAAGTCACACAGAAAAAGAAACATCATAAGATATCACTAATACACGGAATGTAAACTTGGCTACCCAGGAACTGAATTACAAAACAGAACAGGGTCTCAAATGTAGAAAACCAACTTATGCTTGCTTAAGGGAAAGGTGAGTTGGGGTGCTGCATAAAACCAGAGATTGAAATTAGCACAGATACCGTTCCATAAGCCAAATATGTAACAGACAAGAGCTACTCCTTGCTCAACGAAGTGGACTCAACACCCCTTATTAAACGCCTAAAAATATAACTGACTAGTAAGAATCTTAAAACCTATGGATTTATATGTCTCCGAAAAGGAATCAAGTATGTGTACAGCAGCATAAACGCAGCAGTGATAGGATTGGTGAGTTTCGGTGAGGAAATGCAGACCCTTTGAAGTCATATAGCATGGTACCCATTCCATGGGTCTCAACTCTCAAGCTTTAAGGGATTCTTCCTTCAGCTAAAACATGCATGTGGAACCCAGAGTATGATCCACCGTGTGATCGGGAAACGTGTTCAAATGTGTCTCAGTTTTCGTCCCCTGGTACTCGGGTGCAACATTCCAGACGCTTTACTAACACTCTCCCCACTTGGAGAGTCAGTGCCTTTAACGTCGTGTTTGGACCAGTTTGCAATTTCTGCGGGAAATGAACAGGAATAGGGAGAACCAATGAGAGACTAGCTGGAGGTGTCTGGACGTGCAAATTTAACTCTCATTTCCCACCAGGAAGAGGAATTAACCAAAGGCTCAGCTTGCCGTGCCGGAACCACACTAGGGCCTGAAGCAATCTTGCGGTGTTGCGGCCAGCTCACAAGAAAGCGAGTTGAACAAAGGAGCTCAGGGGCACTGTCATTCACAAACCTGCAGAGTTATAAATGACAGCTATCGTCCAAAAATATATTGAAGTAAGGCTGCCAAGAGCACTTGAAAGCGGGGCAGAATTGCAGGAAACCAATTTCAGGAGGTAGACTGGAATTGCATGAAAAGCATAGGAAAAGAGGCAGAACGTCCACAATGATGCACTTGGCCAAAAAGGGCGTATGCGTTATTTCCTGAATATATTCAGGAAAAAACGCATACGCCCTTTTTGGCCAACCAAGCAAGCTTGCAAAGGAAATCTGCACTACAATGAAGTCTCACTGCCCCACGGGCAAAAGGGCCATCTGAAAAAAGTGTAAAATCCAGAAAGGCAGGACAGGCCATGGAGAACTGGGAGCCTTGTTATGCTGATGGGCGGGATGTAAATTGCCAACAGCCACTCTGGAGAAGTGTATGGTGTTTCCTGAAACATGTAAAAAACAAAGCAACAGAGCCTAGGGCACTTCCACTTATGGTCCTATAGCTTAGGGAAATTCAAATCAAAAAGTCACAGCCACCCCAAAGTTTGGGACGGCTCTGTTTACAAGATCCTCGTTTATGGTACAAGTTCAATATCACAGAAAGCGAAAAATAAATAAAGAATTTGTGGTATTTACGTACAATGCAATATCACTCAGCAATGAAATCTATGTCAACAGGCCCATAGCAGCATAATGAGTGGACTCAGGTACGATGATTCTAAGTGAAATAAGTCACACAGAAAAAGAAACATCATAAGATATCACTAATACATGGAATGTAAACTTGGCTACCCAGGAACTGAATTACAAAACAGAACAGGGTCTCAAATGTAGAAAACCAACTTATGCTTGCTTAAGGGAAAGGTGAGTTGGGGTGCTGCATAAAACCAGAGATTGAAATTAGCACAGATACCGTTCCATAAGCCAAATATGTAACAGACAAGAGCTACTCCTTGCTCAACGAAGTGGACTCAACACCCCTTATTAAACGCCTAAATATAACTGACTAGTAAGAATCTTAAAACCTATGGATTTATATGTCTCCGAAAAGGAATCAAGTATGTGTACAGCAGCATAAACGCAGCAGTGATAGGATTGGTGAGTTTCGGTGAGGAAATGCAGACCCTTTGAAGTCATATAGCATGGTACCCATTCCATGGGTCTCAACTCTCAAGCTTTAAGGGATTCTTCCTTCAGCTAAAACATGCATGTGGAACCCAGAGTATGATCCACCGTGTGATCGGGAAACGTGTTCAAATGTGTCTCAGTTTTCGTCCCCTGGTACTCGGGTGCAACATTCCAGACGCTTTACTAACACTCTCCCCACTTGGAGAGTCAGTGCCTTTAACGTCGTGTTTGGACCAGTTTGCAATTTCTGCGGGAAATGAACAGGAATAGGGAGAACCAATGAGAGACTAGCTGGAGGTGTCTGGACGGGCAAATTTAACTCTCATTTCCCACCAGGAAGAGGAATTAACCAAAGGCTCAGCTTGCTGTGCCGGAACCACACTAGGGCCTGAAGCAATCCTGCGGTGTTGCGGCCAGCTCACAATAAAGAGAATTGAAGAAAGGAGCTCAGGGGCACTGTCATTCACAAACCTGCAGAGTTCTAAATGACAGCTATCGTCCAAAAATATATTGAAGTAAGGCTGCCAAGAGCACTTGAAAGCGGGATAGAATTGCAGGACACCGATTTCAGGAGGTAGACTGGAATTGCATGAAAAGCATAGGAAAAGAGGCAGAACGTCCACAATGATGCACTTGGCCAAAAAGGGCGTATGCGTTTTTTCCTGAATATATTCAGGAAAAAACGCATACGCCCTTTTTGGCCAACCAAGCAAGCTTGCAAAGGAAATCTGCACTACAATGAAGTCTCACTGCCCCACGGGCAAAAGGGCCATCTGAAAAAGGTGTAAAATCCAGAAAGGCAGGACAGGCCATGGAGAACTGGGAGCCTTGTTATGCTGATGGGCGGGATGTAAATTGCCAACAGCCACTCTGGAGAAGTGTACGGTGTTTCCTGAAACATCTAAAAAACAAAGCAACAGAGCCTAGGGCACTTCCACTTATGGTCCTATAGCTTAGGGAAATTAAAATCAAAAAGACACAGCCACCCCAAAATTTGGGACGGCTCTGTTTACAAGAACCTCGTTTATGGTACAAGTTCAATATCACAGAAAGCGAAAAATGAATAAAGAATTTGTGGTACTTACGTACAATGCAATATCACTCAGCAATGAAATCTATGTCATCAGACCCGTAGCAGCATAATGAGTGGACTCAGGTACGATGATTCTAAGAGAAATAAGTCACACAGAAAAAGAAATATCATAAGGTATCACTAATACACGGAATGTAAACTTGGCTACCCAGGAACTGAATTACAAAACAGAACAGGGTCTCAAATGTAGAAAACCAACTTATGCTTGCTTAAGGGGAAAGGTGAGTTGGGGTGCTGCATAAAACCAGAGATTGAAATTAGCACAGATACCATTCCATAAGCCAAATATGTAACAGACAAGAGCTACTCCTTGCTCAACGAAGTGGACTCAACACCCCATATTAAACGCCTAAGAATATACCTGACTAGTAAGAATCTTAAAACCTATGGATTTACATGTCTCCAAAAGAGAATCAAGCGTGTGTACAGCAGCATAAACGCAGCAGTGATAGGATTAGTGAGGTTCGGTGAGCAAATGCAGACCCTTTGAAGTCATATAGCATGGTACCCATTCCATGGGTCTCAACTCTCCAGGTTTAAGGGATTCTTCCTTCAGCTAAAACATGCATGTGGAACCCAGAGTATGATCCACCGTGTGATCGGGAAACGTGTTCAAATATGTCTCAGTTTTCGTCCCCTGGTACTCGGGTGCAACATTCCAGACGCTTTACTAACACTCTCCCCACTTGGAGAGTCAGTGCCTTTAACGTCGTGTTTGGCCCAGTTTGCAATTTCTGCGGGAAATGAACAGGAATAGGGAGAACCAATGAGAGACTAGCTGGAGGTGTCTGGACGGGCAAATTTAACTCTCATTTCCCACCAGGAAGAGGAATTAAGCAAAGGCTCAGCTTGCCGTGCCGGAACCACACTAGGGCCTGAAGCAATCCTGCGGTGTTGCGGCCAGCTCACAATAAAGAGAGTTGAAGAAAGGAGCTCAGGGGCACTGTCATTCACAAACCTGCAGAGTTATAAATGACAGCTATCGTCCAAAAATATATTGAAGTAAGGCTGCCAAGAGCACTTGAAAGCGGGGCAGAATTTCAGGACACCGATTTCAGGAGGTAGACTGGAATTGCATGAAAAGCATAGGAAAAGAGGCAGAACGTCCACAATGATGCACTTGGCCAAAAAGGGCGTATGCGTTTTTTCCTGAATATATTCAGGAAAAAACGCATACGCCCTTTTTGGCCAACCAAGCAAGCTTGCAAAGGAAATCTGCACTACAATGAAGTCTCACTGCCCCACGGGCAAAAGGGCCATCTGAAAAAGGTGTAAAATCCAGAAAGGCAGGACAGGCCATGGAGAACTGGGAGCCTTGTTATGCTGATGGGCGGGATGTAAATTGCCAACAGCCACTCTGGAGAAGTGTATGGTGTTTCCTGAAACATCTAAAAAACAAAGCAACAGAGCCTAGGGCACTTCCACTTATGGTCCTATAGCTTAGGGAAATTAAAATCAAAAAGACACAGCCACCCCAACATTTGGGACGGCTCTGTTTACAAGAACCTCGTTTATGGTACAAGTTCATTATCACAGAAAGTGAAAAATGAATAAAGAATTTGTGGTACTTACGTACAATGCAATATCACTCAGCAATGAAATCTATGTCATCAGACCCGTAGCAGCATAATGAGTGGACTCAGGTACGATGATTCTAAGAGAAATAAGTCACACAGAAAAAGAAATATCATAAGGTATCACTAATACACGGAATGTAAACTTGGCTACCCAGGAACTGAATTACAAAACAGAACAGGGTCTCAAATGTAGAAAACCAACTTATGCTTGCTTAAGGGGAAAGGTGAGTTGGGGTTCTGTATAAAACCAGAGATTGAAATTAGCACAGATACCGTTCCATAAGCCAAATATGTAATAGACAAGAGCTACTCCTTGCTCAACGAAGTGGACTCAACACCCGATATTAAACGCCTAAGAATATAGCTGACTAGTAAGAATCTTAAAACCTATGGATTTACATGTCTCCGAAAGAGAATCAAGCGTGTGTACAGCAGCATAAACGCAGCAGTGATAGGATTGGTGAGGTTCGGTGAGCAAATGCAGACCCTTTGAAGTCATATAGCATGGTACCCATTCCATGGGTCTCAACTCTCAAGGTTTAAGGGATTCTTCCTTCAGCTAAAACATGCATGTGGAACCCAGAGTATGATCCACCGTGTGATCGGGAAACGTGTTCAAATGTGTCTCAGTTTTCGTCCCCTGGTACTCGGGTGCAACATTACACACGCTTTACTAACACTCTCCCCACTTGGAGAGTCAGTGCCTTTAACCTCGTGTTTGGCCCAGTTTGCAATTTCTGCGGGAAATGAACAGGAATAGGGAGAACCAATGAGAGACTAGCTGGAGGTGTCTGGACGGGCAAATTTAACTCTCATTTCCCACCAGGAAGAGGAATTAACCAAAGGCTCAGCTTGCCGTGCCGGAACAACACTAGGGTCTAAAGCAATCCTGCGGTGTTGTGGCCAGCTCACAATAAAGAGAGTTGAAGAAAGGAGCTCAGGGGCACTGTCATTCACAAACCTGCAGAGTTATAAATGACAGCTATCGTCCAAAAATATATTGAAGTAAGGCTGCCAAGAGCACTTGAAAGCGGGGCAGAATTTCAGGACACCGATTTCAGGAGGTAGACTGGAATTGCATGAAAAGCATAGGAAAAGAGGCAGAACGTCCACAATGATGCACTTGGCCAAAAAGGGTGTATGCGTGTTTTCCTGAATATATTCAGGAAAAAACGCATATGCCCTTTTTGGCCAACCAAGCAAGCTTGCAAAGGAAATCTGCACTACAATGAAGTCTCACTGCCCCCCGGGCAAAAGGGCCATCTGAAAAAAGTGTAAAATCCAGAAAGGCAGGACAGGCCATGGAGAACTGGGAGCCTTGTTATGCTGATGGGCGGGATGTAAATTGCCAACAGCCACTCTGGACAAGTGTATGGTATTTCCTGAAACATCTAAAAAACAAAGCAACAGAGCCTAGGGCACTTCCACTTATGCTCCTATAGCTTAGGGAAATTCAAATCAAAAAGACACAGCCACTCCAAAATTTGGGACGGCTCTGTTTACAAGAACCTCGTTTATGGTACAAGTTCATTATCACAGAAAGCGAAAAATGAATAAAGAATTTGTGGTACTTACGTACAATGCAATATCACTCAGCAATGAAATCTATGTCATCAGGCCCGTAGCAGCATAATGAGTGGATTAAGATACGATGATTCTAAGTGAAATAAGTCACACAGAAAAAGAAACATCATAAGATATCACTAATACACGGAATGTAAACTTGGCTACCCAGGAACTGAATTACAAAACAGAACAGGGTCTCAAATGTACAAAACCTACTTATGCTCGCTTAAGGGGAAAGGTGAGTTGGGGTGCTGCATAAAACAAGAGATTGAAATTAGCACAGATACCGTTCCATAAGCCAAATATGTAATAGACAAGAGCTACTCCTTGCTCAACGAAGTGGACTCAACACCCCATATTAAACGCCTAAAAATATACCTGACTAGTAAGAATCTTAAAACCTATGGAATTACATGTCTCCGAAAGAGAATCAAGCGTGGGTACAGCAGCATAAATGCAGCAGTGATAGGATTGGTGAGTTTCGGTGAGCAAATGCAGACCCTATGAAGTCATATTGCATGGTACCCATTCCATGGGTCTCAACTCTCCAGTTTTAAGGGATTCTTCCTTCAGCTAAAACATACATGTGGAACCCATATTATGATCCACCGTGTGATCGGGAAACGTGTTCAAATGTGTCTTAGTTTTCGTCCCCTGGTACTCGGGTGCAACATTCCAGACGCTTTACTAACACTCTCCCCACTTGGAGAGTCAGTGCCTTTAACGTCGTGTTTGGACCAGTTTGCAATTTCTGCGGGAAATGAACAGGAATAGGGAGAACCAATGAGAGACTAGCTGGAGGTGTCTGGACGGGCAAATTTAACTCTCATTTCCCACCAGGAAGAGGAATTAACCAAAGGCTCAGCTTGCCGTGCCGGAACCACACTAGGGCCTGAAGCAATCCTGCGGTGTTGCGGCCAGCTCACAATAAAGAGAGTTGAAGAAAGGAGCTCAGGGGCACTGTCATTCACAAACCTGCAGAGTTATAAATGACAGCTATCGTCCAAAAATATATTGAAGTAAGGCTGCCAAGAGCACTTGAAAGCGGGGCAGAATTGCAGGAAACCGATTTCAGGAGGTAGACTGGAATTGCATGAAAAGCAGAGGAAAAGAGGCAGAACGTCCACAATGATGCACTTGGCCAAAAAGGGCGTATGCGTTTTTTCCTGAATATATTCAGGAAAAAATGCATACGCGCTTTTTGGCCAACGAAGCAAGCTTGCAAAGGAAATCTGCACTACAATGAAGTCTAGCAGCCCGCCGGGCAAAAGGGCCATCTGATAAAAGTGTAAAATCCAGAAAGGCAGGACAGGCCATGGAGAACTGGGAGCCTTGCTTTGCTGATGGGCGGGATGTAAATTGCCAACAGCCACTCTGGAGAAGTGTATGGTGTTTCCTGAAACATCTAAAAAACAAAGCAACAGAGCCTAGGGCACTTCCACTTATGCTCCTATAGCTTAGGGAAATTCAAATCAAAAAGACACAGCCACCCCAAAGTTTGGGAGGGCTCTGTTTACAAGATCCTCATTTATGGTACAAGTTCAATATCACAGAAAGCGATAAATGAATAAAGATTTTGTGGTATTTACGTACAATGCAATATCACTCAGCAATGAAATCTATGTCATCAGACCCGTAGCAGCATAATGAGTGGACTCAGGTACGATGATTCTAAGTGAAATAAGTCACACAGAAAAAGAAACATCATAAGATATCACTAATACACGGAATGTAAACTTGGCTACCCAGGAACTGAATTACAAAACAGAACAGGGTCTCAAATGTAGAAAACCAACTTATGCTTGCTTAAGGGAAAGGTGAGTTGGGGTGCTGCATAAAACCAGAGATTGAAATTAGCACAGATACCGTTCCATAAGCCAAATATGTAACAGACAAGAGCTACTCCTTGCTCAACGAAGTGGACTCAACACCCCTTATTAAACGCCTAAAAATATAACTGACTAGTAAGAATCTTAAAACCTATGGATTTATATGTCTCCGAAAAGGAATCAAGTATGTGTACAGCAGCATAAACGCAGCAGTGATAGGATTGGTGAGTTTCGGTGAGGAAATGCAGACCCTTTGAAGTCATATAGCATGGTACCCATTCCATGGGTCTCAACTCTCAAGCTTTAAGGGATTCTTCCTTCAGCTAAAACATGCATGTGGAACCCAGAGTATGATCCACCGTGTGATCGGGAAACGTGTTCAAATGTGTCTCAGTTTTCGTCCCCTGGTACTCGGGTGCAACATTCCAGACGCTTTACTAACACTCTCCCCACTTGGAGAGTCAGTGCCTTTAACGTCGTGTTTGGACCAGTTTGCAATTTCTGCGGGAAATGAACAGGAATAGGGAGAACCAATGAGAGACTAGCTGGAGGTGTCTGGACGTGCAAATTTAACTCTCATTTCCCACCAGGAAGAGGAATTAACCAAAGGCTCAGCTTGCCGTGCCGGAACCACACTAGGGCCTGAAGCAATCTTGCGGTGTTGCGGCCAGCTCACAAGAAAGCGAGTTGAACAAAGGAGCTCAGGGGCACTGTCATTCACAAACCTGCAGAGTTATAAATGACAGCTATCGTCCAAAAATATATTGAAGTAAGGCTGCCAAGAGCACTTGAAAGCGGGGCAGAATTGCAGGAAACCAATTTCAGGAGGTAGACTGGAATTGCATGAAAAGCATAGGAAAAGAGGCAGAACGTCCACAATGATGCACTTGGCCAAAAAGGGCGTATGCGTTTTTTCCTGAATATATTCAGGAAAAAACGCATACGCCCTTTTTGGCCAACCAAGCAAGCTTGCAAAGGAAATCTGCACTACAATGAAGTCTCACTGCCCCACGGGCAAAAGGGCCATCTGAAAAAAGTGTAAAATCCAGAAAGGCAGGACAGGCCATGGAGAACTGGGAGCCTTGTTATGCTGATGGGCGGGATGTAAATTGCCAACAGCCACTCTGGAGAAGTGTATGGTGTTTCCTGAAACATGTAAAAAACAAAGCAACAGAGCCTAGGGCACTTCCACTTATGGTCCTATAGCTTAGGGAAATTCAAATCAAAAAGTCACAGCCACCCCAAAGTTTGGGACGGCTCTGTTTACAAGATCCTCGTTTATGGTACAAGTTCAATATCACAGAAAGCGAAAAATAAATAAAGAATTTGTGGTATTTACGTACAATGCAATATCACTCAGCAATGAAATCTATGTCAACAGGCCCATAGCAGCATAATGAGTGGACTCAGGTACGATGATTCTAAGTGAAATAAGTCACACAGAAAAAGAAACATCATAAGATATCACTAATACATGGAATGTAAACTTGGCTACCCAGGAACTGAATTACAAAACAGAACAGGGTCTCAAATGTAGAAAACCAACTTATGCTTGCTTAAGGGAAAGGTGAGTTGGGGTGCTGCATAAAACCAGAGATTGAAATTAGCACAGATACCGTTCCATAAGCCAAATATGTAACAGACAAGAGCTACTCCTTGCTCAACGAAGTGGACTCAACACCCCTTATTAAACGCCTAAATATAACTGACTAGTAAGAATCTTAAAACCTATGGATTTATATGTCTCCGAAAAGGAATCAAGTATGTGTACAGCAGCATAAACGCAGCAGTGATAGGATTGGTGAGTTTCGGTGAGGAAATGCAGACCCTTTGAAGTCATATAGCATGGTACCCATTCCATGGGTCTCAACTCTCAAGCTTTAAGGGATTCTTCCTTCAGCTAAAACATGCATGTGGAACCCAGAGTATGATCCACCGTGTGATCGGGAAACGTGTTCAAATGTGTCTCAGTTTTCGTTCCCTGGTACTCGGGTGCAACATTCCAGACGCTTTACTAACACTCTCCCCACTTGGAGAGTCAGTGCCTTTAACGTCGTGTTTGGACCAGTTTGCAATTTCTGCGGAAAATGAACAGGAATAGGGAGAACCAATGAGAGACTAGCTGGAGGTATCTGGACGTGCAAATTTAACTCTCATTTCCCACCAGGAAGAGGAATTAACCAAAGGCTCAGCTTGCCGTGCGGAAAACACACTAGGGCCTGAAGCAATCCTGCGGTGTTGCGGCCAGCTCACAATAAAGAGAGTTGAAGAAAGGAGCTCAGGGGCACTGTCATTCACAAACCTGCAGAGTTATAAATGACAGCTATCGTCCAAAAATATATTGAAGTAAGGCTGCCAAGAGCACTTGAAAGCAGGGCAGAATTGCAGGAAACCGATTTCAGGAGGTAGACTGGAATTGCATGAAAAGCATAGGAAAAGAGGCAGAACGTCCACAATGATGCACTTGGCCAAAAAGGGCGTATGCGTTTTTTCCTGAATATATTCAGGAAAAAACGCATACGCCCTTTTTGGCCAACCAAGCAAGCTTGCAAAGGAAATCTGCACTACAATGAAGTCTCACTGCCCCACGGGCAAAAGGGCCATCTGAAAAAAGTGTAAAATCCAGAAAGGCAGGACAGGCCATGGAGAACTGGGAGCCTTGTTATGCTGATGGGCGGGATGTAAATTGCCAACAGCCACTCTGGAGAAGTGTATGGTGTTTCCTGAAACATGTAAAAAACAAAGCAACAGAGCCTAGGGCACTTCCACTTATGCTCCTATAGCTTAGGGAAATTAAAATAAAAAAGACACAGCCACCCCAAAGTTTGGGACGGCTCTGTTTACAAGAACCTCGTTTATGGTAGAAGTTCAATATCACAGAAAGCGAAAAATGAATAAAGAATTTGTGGTACTTACGTACAATGCAATATCACTCAGCAATGAAATCTATGTCATCAGACCCGTAGCAGCATAATGAGTGGACTCAGGTACGATGATTCTAAGAGAAATAAGTCACACAGAAAAAGAAATATCATAAGGTATCACTAATACACGGAATGTAAACTTGGCTACCCAGGAACTGAATTACAAAACAGAACAGGGTCTCAAATGTAGAAAACCAACTTATGCTTGCTTAAGGGGAAAGGTGAGTTAGGGTGCTGCATAAAACCAGAGATTGAAATTAGCACAGATACCGTTCCATAAGCCAAATATGTAATAGACAAGAGCTACTCCTTGCTCAACGAAGTGGACTCAACACCCCATATTAAACGCCTAAGAATATACCTGACTAGTAAGAATCTTAAAACCTATGGATTTACATGTCTCCAAAAGAGAATCAAGCGTGTGTACAGCAGCATAAACGCAGCAGTGATAGGATTAGTGAGGTTCGGAGAGCAAATGCAGACCCTTTGAAGTCATATTGCATGGTACCCATTCCATGGGTCACAACTCTCCAGGTTTAAGGGATTCTTCCTTCAGCTAAAACATGCATGTGGAACCCAGAGTATGATCCACCGTATGATCGGGAAACGTGTTCAAATATGTCTCAGTTTAAGTCCCCTGGTACTCGGGTGCAACATTCCAGACGCTTTACTAACACTCTCCCCACTTGGAGAGTCAGTGCCTTTAACCTCCTGTTTGGCCCAGTTTGCAATTTCTACGGGAAATGAACAGGAATAGGGAGAACCAATGAGAGACTAGCTGGAGGTGTCTGGACGGGCAAATTTAACTCTCATTTCCCACCAGGAAGAGGAATTAACCAAAGGCTCAGCTTGCCGTGCCGGAACCACACTAGGGCCTGAAGCAATCCTGCGGTGTTGCGGCCAGCTCACAATAAAGAGAGTTGAAGAAAGGAGCTCAGGGGCCCTGTCATTCACAAACCTGCAGAGTTATAAATGACAGCTATCGTCCAAAAATATATTGAAGTAAGGCTGCCAAGAGGACTTGAAAGCGGGGCAGAATTACAGGAAACCGATTTCAGGAGGTAGACTGGAATTGCATGAAAAGCATAGGAAAAGAGGCAGAACGTCCACAATGATGCACTTGGCCAAAAAGGGCGTATGCGTTTTTTCCTGAATATATTCAGGAAAAAACGCATACGCCCTGTTTGGCCAACCAAGCAAGCTTGCAAAGGAAATCTGCACTACAATGAAGTCTCACTGCCCCACGGGCAAAAGGGCCATCTGAAAAAGGTGTAAAATCCAGAAAGGCAGGACAGGCCATGGAGAACTGGGAGCCTTGTTATGCTGATGGGCGGGATGTAAATTGCCAACAGCCACTCTGGAGAAGTGTATGGTGTTTCCTGAAACATCTAAAAAACAAAGCAACAGAGCCTAGGGCACTTCCACTTATGCTCCTATAGCTTAGGGAAATTAAAATCAAAAAGACACAGCCACCCCAAAATTTGGGACGGCTCTGTTTACAAGAACCTCGTTTATGGTACAAGTTCAATATCACAGAAAGCGAAAAATGAATAAAGAATTTGTGGTACTTACGTACAATGCAATATCACTCAGCAATGAAATCTATGTCATCAGGCCCGTAGCAGCATAATGAGTGGATTCAGGTACGATGATTCTAAGTGAAATAGGTCACACAGAAAAAGAAATATCATAAGGTATCACTAATACACGGAATGTAAACTTGGCTACACAGGAACTGAATTACAAAACAGAACAGGGTCTCAAATGTAGAAAACCAACTTATGCTTGCTTCAGGGAAAGGTGAGTTGGGGTGCTGCATAAAACCAGAGATTGAAATTAGCACAGATACCGTTCCATAAGCCAAATATGTAATAGAGAAGAGTTACTCCTTTCTCAACGAAGTGGACTCAACACCCCATATTAAACGCCTAAGAATATACCTGAGTAGTAAGAATCTTAAAACCTATGGATTTACATGTCTCCAAAAGAGAATCAAGCGTGTGTACAGCAGCATAAACGCAGCAGTGATAGGATTAGTGAGGTTCGGTGAGCAAATGCAGACCCTTTGAAGTCATATTGCATGGTACCCATTCCATGGGTCTCAACTCTCCAGGTTTAAGGGATTCTTCCTTCAGCTAAAACATGCATGTGGAACCCAGAGTATGATCCACCGTGTGATCGGGAAACGTGTTCAAATATGTCTCAGTTTTCGTCCCCTGGTACTCGGGTGCAACATTCCAGACGCTTTATTAACACTCTCCCCACTTGGAGAGTCAGTGCCTTTAACCTCCTGTTTGGCCCAGTTTGCACTTTCTGCGGGAAATGAACAGGAATAGGGAGAACCAATGAGAGACTAGCTGGAGGTGTCTGGACGGGCAAATTTAACTCTCATTTCCCACCAGGAAGAGGAATTAACCAAAGGCTCAGCTGGCCGTGCCGGAACCACACTAGGGCCTGAAGCAATCCTGCGGTGTTGCGGCCAGCTCACAATAAAGCGAGTTGAACAAAGGAGTTCAGGTTCACTGTCATTCACAAACCTGCAGAGTTGTAAATGACAGCTATCGTCCAAAAATATATTGAAGTAAGGCTGCCAAGAGCACTTGAAAGCGGGGCAGAATTGCAGGAAACCCATTTCAGGAGGTAGACTGGAATTGCATGAAAAGCATAGGAAAAGAGGCAGAACGTCCACAATGATGCACTTGGCCAAAAAGGGCGTATGCGTTTTTTCCTGAATATATTCAGGAAAAAACGCATACGCCCTTTTTGGCCAACCAAGCAAGCTTGCAAAGGAAATCTGCACTACAATGAAGTCTCACTGCCCCCGGGCAAAAGGGCCATCTGAAAAAAGTGTAAAATCCAGAAAGGCAGGACAGGCCATGGAGAACTGGGAGCCTTGTTATGCTGATGGGCGGGATGTAAATTGCCAACAGCCACTCTGGAGAAGTGTATGGTGTTTCCTGAAACATCTAAAAAACAAAGCAACAGAGCCTAGGGCACTTCCACTTATGCTCCTATAGCTTAGGGAAATTAAAATCAAAAAGACACAGCCACCCCAAAATTTGGGACGGCTCTGTTTACAAGAACCTCGTTTATGGTACAAGTTCAATATCACAGAAAGCGAAAAATGAATAAAGAATTTGTGGTACTTACGTACAATGCAATATCACTCAGCAATGAAATCTATGTCATCAGGCCCGTAGCAGCATAATGAGTGGATTCAGGTACGATGATTCTAAGTGAAATAGGTCACACAGAAAAAGAAATATCATAAGGTATCACTAATACACGGAATGTAAACTTGGCTACACAGGAACTGAATTACAAAACAGAACAGGGTCTCAAATGTAGAAAACCAACTTATGCTTGCTTCAGGGAAAGGTGAGTTGGGGTGCTGCATAAAACCAGAGATTGAAATTAGCACAGATACCGTTCCATAAGCCAAATATGTAATAGAGAAGAGTTACTCCTTGCTCAACGAAGTGGACTCAACACCCCATATTAAACGCCTAAGAATATACCTGAGTAGTAAGAATCTTAAAACCTATGGATTTACATGTCTCCAAAAGAGAATCAAGCGTGTGTACAGCAGCATAAACGCAGCAGTGATAGGATTAGTGAGGTTCGGTGAGCAAATGCAGACCCTTTGAAGTCATATTGCATGGTACCCATTCCATGGGTCTCAACTCTCCAGGTTTAAGGGATTCTTCCTTCAGCTAAAACATGCATGTGGAACCCAGAGTATGATCCACCGTGTGATCGGGAAACGTGTTCAAATATGTCTCAGTTTTCGTCCCCTGGTACTCGGGTGCAACATTCCAGACGCTTTATTAACACTCTCCCCACTTGGAGAGTCAGTGCCTTTAACCTCCTGTTTGGCCCAGTTTGCAATTTCTGCGGGAAATGAACAGGAATATGGAGAACCAATGAGAGACTAGCTGGAGGTGTCTGGACGGGCAAATTTAACTCTCATTTCCCACCAGGAAGAGGAATTAACCAAAGGCTCAGCTTGCCGTGCCGGAACCACACTAGGGCCTGAAGCAATCCTGCGGTGTTGCGGCCAGCTCACAATAAAGAGAGTTGAAGAAAGGAGCTCAGGGGCACTGTCATTCACAAACCTGCAGAGTTATAAATGACAGCTATCGTCCAAAAATATATTGAAGTAAGGCTGCCAAGAGCACTTGAAAGCGGGGCAGAATTTCAGGACACCGATTTCAGGAGGTAGACTGGAATTGCATGAAAAGCATAGGAAAAGAGGCAGAACGTCCACAATGATGCACTTGGCCAAAAAGGGCGTATGCGTTTTTTCCTGAATATATTCAGGAAAAAACGCATACGCCCTTTTTGGCCAACCAAGCAAGCTTGCAAAGGAAATCTGCACTACAATGAAGTCTCACTGCCCCACGGGCAAAAGGGCCATCTGAAAAAGGTGTAAAATCCAGAAAGGCAGGACAGGCCATGGAGAACTGGGAGCCTTGTTATGCTGATGGGCGGGATGTAAATTGCCAACAGCCACTCTGGAGAAGTGTATGGTGTTTCCTGAAACATCTAAAAAACAAAGCAACAGAGCCTAGGGCACTTCCACTTATGGTCCTATAGCTTAGGGAAATTAAAATCAAAAAGACACAGCCACCCCAAAATTTGGGACGGCTCTGTTTACAAGAACCTCGTTTATGGTACAAGTTCATTATCACAGAAAGTGAAAAATGAATAAAGAATTTGTGGTACTTACGTACAATGCAATATCACTCAGCAATGAAATCTATGTCATCAGACCCGTAGCAGCATAATGAGTGGACTCAGGTACGATGATTCTAAGAGAAATAAGTCACACAGAAAAAGAAATATCATAAGGTATCACTAATACACGGAATGTAAACTTGGCTACCCAGGAACTGAATTACAAAACAGAACAGGGTCTCAAATGTAGAAAACCAACTTATGCTTGCTTAAGGGGAAAGGTGAGTTGGGGTTCTGTATAAAACCAGAGATTGAAATTAGCACAGATACCGTTCCATAAGCCAAATATGTAATAGACAAGAGCTACTCCTTGCTCAACGAAGTGGACTCAACACCCGATATTAAACGCCTAAGAATATAGCTGACTAGTAAGAATCTTAAAACCTATGGATTTACATGTCTCCGAAAGAGAATCAAGCGTGTGTACAGCAGCATAAACGCAGCAGTGATAGGATTGGTGAGGTTCGGTGAGCAAATGCAGACCCTTTGAAGTCATATAGCATGGTACCCATTCCATGGGTCTCAACTCTCAAGGTTTAAGGGATTCTTCCTTCAGCTAAAACATGCATGTGGAACCCAGAGTATGATCCACCGTGTGATCGGGAAACGTGTTCAAATGTGTCTCAGTTTTCGTCCCCTGGTACTCGGGTGCAACATTACACACGCTTTACTAACACTCTCCCCACTTGGAGAGTCAGTGCCTTTAACCTCGTGTTTGGCCCAGTTTGCAATTTCTGCGGGAAATGAACAGGAATAGGGAGAACCAATGAGAGACTAGCTGGAGGTGTCTGGACGGGCAAATTTAACTCTCATTTCCCACCAGGAAGAGGAATTAACCAAAGGCTCAGCTTGCCGTGCCGGAACAACACTAGGGTCTAAAGCAATCCTGCGGTGTTGTGGCCAGCTCACAATAAAGAGAGTTGAAGAAAGGAGCTCAGGGGCACTGTCATTCACAAACCTGCAGAGTTATAAATGACAGCTATCGTCCAAAAATATATTGAAGTAAGGCTGCCAAGAGCACTTGAAAGCGGGGCAGAATTTCAGGACACCGATTTCAGGAGGTAGACTGGAATTGCATGAAAAGCATAGGAAAAGAGGCAGAACGTCCACAATGATGCACTTGGCCAAAAAGGGTGTATGCGTGTTTTCCTGAATATATTCAGGAAAACACGCATATGCCCTTTTTGGCCAACCAAGCAAGCTTGCAAAGGAAATCTGCACTACAATGAAGTCTCACTGCCCCCCGGGCAAAAGGGCCATCTGAAAAAAGTGTAAAATCCAGAAAGGCAGGACAGGCCATGGAGAACTGGGAGCCTTGTTATGCTGATGGGCGGGATGTAAATTGCCAACAGCCACTCTGGACAAGTGTATGGTATTTCCTGAAACATCTAAAAAACAAAGCAACAGAGCCTAGGGCACTTCCACTTATGCTCCTATAGCTTAGGGAAATTCAAATCAAAAAGACACAGCCACTCCAAAATTTGGGACGGCTCTGTTTACAAGAACCTCGTTTATGGTACAAGTTCATTATCACAGAAAGCGAAAAATGAATAAAGAATTTGTGGTACTTACGTACAATGCAATATCACTCAGCAATGAAATCTATGTCATCAGGCCCGTAGCAGCATAATGAGTGGATTAAGATACGATGATTCTAAGTGAAATAAGTCACACAGAAAAAGAAACATCATAAGATATCACTAATACACGGAATGTAAACTTGGCTACCCAGGAACTGAATTACAAAACAGAACAGGGTCTCAAATGTACAAAACCTACTTATGCTCGCTTAAGGGGAAAGGTGAGTTGGGGTGCTGCATAAAACAAGAGATTGAAATTAGCACAGATACCGTTCCATAAGCCAAATATGTAATAGACAAGAGCTACTCCTTGCTCAACGAAGTGGACTCAACACCCCATATTAAACGCCTAAAAATATACCTGACTAGTAAGAATCTTAAAACCTATGGAATTACATGTCTCCGAAAGAGAATCAAGCGTGGGTACAGCAGCATAAATGCAGCAGTGATAGGATTGGTGAGTTTCGGTGAGCAAATGCAGACCCTATGAAGTCATATTGCATGGTACCCATTCCATGGGTCTCAACTCTCCAGTTTTAAGGGATTCTTCCTTCAGCTAAAACATGCATGTGGAACCCATATTATGATCCACCGTGTGATCGGGAAACGTGTTCAAATGTGTCTCAGTTTTCGTCCCCTGGTACTCGGGTGCAACATTCCAGACGCTTTACTAACACTCTCCCCACTTGGAGAGTCAGTGCCTTTAACGTCGTGTTTGGACCAGTTTGCAATTTCTGCGGGAAATGAACAGGAATAGGGAGAACCAATGAGAGACTAGCTGGAGGTGTCTGGACGGGCAAATTTAACTCTCATTTCCCACCAGGAAGAGGAATTAACCAAAGGCTCAGCTTGCCGTGCCGGAACCACACTAGGGCCTGAAGCAATCCTGCGGTGTTGCGGCCAGCTCACAATAAAGAGAGTTGAAGAAAGGAGCTCAGGGGCACTGTCATTCACAAACCTGCAGAGTTATAAATGACAGCTATCGTCCAAAAATATATTGAAGTAAGGCTGCCAAGAGCACTTGAAAGCGGGGCAGAATTGCAGGAAACCGATTTCAGGAGGTAGACTGGAATTGCATGAAAAGCAGAGGAAAAGAGGCAGAACGTCCACAATGATGCACTTGCCAAAAAGGGCGTATGCGTTTTTTCCTGAATATATTCAGGAAAAAATGCATACGCGCTTTTTGGCCAACGAAGCAAGCTTGCAAAGGAAATCTGCACTACAATGAAGTCTAGCAGCCCGCCGGGCAAAAGGGCCATCTGATAAAAGTGTAAAATCCAGAAAGGCAGGACAGGCCATGGAGAACTGGGAGCCTTGCTTTGCTGATGGGCGGGATGTAAATTGCCAACAGCCACTCTGGAGAAGTGTATGGTGTTTCCTGAAACATCTAAAAAACAAAGCAACAGAGCCTAGGGCACTTCCACTTATGCTCCTATAGCTTAGGGAAATTCAAATCAAAAAGACACAGCCACCCCAAAGTTTGGGAGGGCTCTGTTTACAAGATCCTCATTTATGGTACAAGTTCAATATCACAGAAAGCGATAAATGAATAAAGATTTTGTGGTATTTACGTACAATGCAATATCACTCAGCAATGAAATCTATGTCATCAGACCCGTAGCAGCATAATGAGTGGACTCAGGTACGATGATTCTAAGTGAAATAAGTCACACAGAAAAAGAAACATCATAAGATATCACTAATACACGGAATGTAAACTTGGCTACCCAGGAACTGAATTACAAAACAGAACAGGGTCTCAAATGTAGAAAACCAACTTATGCTTGCTTAAGGGAAAGGTGAGTTGGGGTGCTGCATAAAACCAGAGATTGAAATTAGCACAGATACCGTTCCATAAGCCAAATATGTAACAGACAAGAGCTACTCCTTGCTCAACGAAGTGGACTCAACACCCCTTATTAAACGCCTAAAAATATAACTGACTAGTAAGAATCTTAAAACCTATGGATTTATATGTCTCCGAAAAGGAATCAAGTATGTGTACAGCAGCATAAACGCAGCAGTGATAGGATTGGTGAGTTTCGGTGAGGAAATGCAGACCCTTTGAAGTCATATAGCATGGTACCCATTCCATGGGTCTCAACTCTCAAGCTTTAAGGGATTCTTCCTTCAGCTAAAACATGCATGTGGAACCCAGAGTATGATCCACCGTGTGATCGGGAAACGTGTTCAAATGTGTCTCAGTTTTCGTCCCCTGGTACTCGGGTGCAACATTCCAGACGCTTTACTAACACTCTCCCCACTTGGAGAGTCAGTGCCTTTAACGTCGTGTTTGGACCAGTTTGCAATTTCTGCGGGAAATGAACAGGAATAGGGAGAACCAATGAGAGACTAGCTGGAGGTGTCTGGACGTGCAAATTTAACTCTCATTTCCCACCAGGAAGAGGAATTAACCAAAGGCTCAGCTTGCCGTGCCGGAACCACACTAGGGCCTGAAGCAATCTTGCGGTGTTGCGGCCAGCTCACAAGAAAGCGAGTTGAACAAAGGAGCTCAGGGGCACTGTCATTCACAAACCTGCAGAGTTATAAATGACAGCTATCGTCCAAAAATATATTGAAGTAAGGCTGCCAAGAGCACTTGAAAGCGGGGCAGAATTGCAGGAAACCAATTTCAGGAGGTAGACTGGAATTGCATGAAAAGCATAGGAAAAGAGGCAGAACGTCCACAATGATGCACTTGGCCAAAAAGGGCGTATGCGTTTTTTCCTGAATATATTCAGGAAAAAACGCATACGCCCTTTTTGGCCAACCAAGCAAGCTTGCAAAGGAAATCTGCACTACAATGAAGTCTCACTGCCCCACGGGCAAAAGGGCCATCTGAAAAAAGTGTAAAATCCAGAAAGGCAGGACAGGCCATGGAGAACTGGGAGCCTTGTTATGCTGATGGGCGGGATGTAAATTGCCAACAGCCACTCTGGAGAAGTGTATGGTGTTTCCTGAAACATGTAAAAAACAAAGCAACAGAGCCTAGGGCACTTCCACTTATGGTCCTATAGCTTAGGGAAATTCAAATCAAAAAGTCACAGCCACCCCAAAGGTTGGGACGGCTCTGTTTACAAGATCCTCGTTTATGGTACAAGTTCAATATCACAGAAAGCGAAAAATAAATAAAGAATTTGTGGTATTTACGTACAATGCAATATCACTCAGCAATGAAATCTATGTCAACAGGCCCATACCAGCATAATGAGTGGACTCAGGTACGATGATTCTAAGTGAAATAAGTCACACAGAAAAAGAAACATCATAAGATATCACTAATACATGGAATGTAAACTTGGCTACCCAGGAACTGAATTACAAAACAGAACAGGGTCTCAAATGTAGAAAACCAACTTATGCTTGCTTAAGGGAAAGGTGAGTTGGGGTGCTGCATAAAACCAGAGATTGAAATTAGCACAGATACCGTTCCATAAGCCAAATATGTAACAGACAAGAGCTACTCCTTGCTCAACGAAGTGGACTCAACACCCCTTATTAAACGCCTAAATATAACTGACTAGTAAGAATCTTAAAACCTATGGATTTATATGTCTCCGAAAAGGAATCAAGTATGTGTACAGCAGCATAAACGCAGCAGTGATAGGATTGGTGAGTTTCGGTGAGGAAATGCAGACCCTTTGAAGTCATATAGCATGGTACCCATTCCATGGGTCTCAACTCTCAAGCTTTAAGGGATTCTTCCTTCAGCTAAAACATGCATGTGGAACCCAGAGTATGATCCACCGTGTGATCGGGAAACGTGTTCAAATGTGTCTCAGTTTTC
The DNA here is from genome assembly GCF_949774975.1 of Lagenorhynchus albirostris. NCBI lineage: Eukaryota > Metazoa > Chordata > Mammalia > Artiodactyla > Delphinidae > Lagenorhynchus > Lagenorhynchus albirostris. The sequence goes on along the minus strand of NC_083095.1, from coordinate 104,553,103 downwards.
GTCCCCTGGTACTCGGGTGCAACATTCCAGACGCTTTACTAACACTCTCCCCACTTGGAGAGTCAGTGCCTTTAACGTCGTGTTTGGACCAGTTTGCAATTTCTGCGGGAAATGAACAGGAATAGGGAGAACCAATGAGAGACTAGCTGGAGGTGTCTGGACGGGCAAATTTAACTCTCATTTCCCACCAGGAAGAGGAATTAACCAAAGGCTCAGCTTGCTGTGCCGGAACCACACTAGGGCCTGAAGCAATCCTGCGGTGTTGCGGCCAGCTCACAATAAAGAGAATTGAAGAAAGGAGCTCAGGGGCACTGTCATTCACAAACCTGCAGAGTTCTAAATGACAGCTATCGTCCAAAAATATATTGAAGTAAGGCTGCCAAGAGCACTTGAAAGCGGGATAGAATTGCAGGACACCGATTTCAGGAGGTAGACTGGAATTGCATGAAAAGCATAGGAAAAGAGGCAGAACGTCCACAATGATGCACTTGGCCAAAAAGGGCGTATGCGTTTTTTCCTGAATATATTCAGGAAAAAACGCATACGCCCTTTTTGGCCAACCAAGCAAGCTTGCAAAGGAAATCTGCACTACAATGAAGTCTCACTGCCCCACGGGCAAAAGGGCCATCTGAAAAAGGTGTAAAATCCAGAAAGGCAGGACAGGCCATGGAGAACTGGGAGCCTTGTTATGCTGATGGGCGGGATGTAAATTGCCAACAGCCACTCTGGAGAAGTGTATGGTGTTTCCTGAAACATCTAAAAAACAAAGCAACAGAGCCTAGGGCACTTCCACTTATGGTCCTATAGCTTAGGGAAATTAAAATCAAAAAGACACAGCCACCCCAAAATTTGGGACGGCTCTGTTTACAAGAACCTCGTTTATGGTACAAGTTCAATATCACAGAAAGCGAAAAATGAATAAAGAATTTGTGGTACTTACGTACAATGCAATATCACTCAGCAATGAAATCTATGTCATCAGACCCGTAGCAGCATAATGAGTGGACTCAGGTACGATGATTCTAAGAGAAATAAGTCACACAGAAAAAGAAATATCATAAGGTATCACTAATACACGGAATGTAAACTTGGCTACCCAGGAACTGAATTACAAAACAGAACAGGGTCTCAAATGTAGAAAACCAACTTATGCTTGCTTAAGGGGAAAGGTGAGTTGGGGTGCTGCATAAAACCAGAGATTGAAATTAGCACAGATACCATTCCATAAGCCAAATATGTAATAGACAAGAGCTACTCCTTGCTCAACGAAGTGGACTCAACACCCCATATTAAACGCCTAAGAATATACCTGACTAGTAAGAATCTTAAAACCTATGGATTTACATGTCTCCAAAAGAGAATCAAGCGTGTGTACAGCAGCATAAACGCAGCAGTGATAGGATTAGTGAGGTTCGGTGAGCAAATGCAGACCCTTTGAAGTCATATAGCATGGTACCCATTCCATGGGTCTCAACTCTCCAGGTTTAAGGGATTCTTCCTTCAGCTAAAACATGCATGTGGAACCCAGAGTATGATCCACCGTGTGATCGGGAAACGTGTTCAAATATGTCTCAGTTTTCGTCCCCTGGTACTCGGGTGCAACATTCCAGACGCTTTACTAACACTCTCCCCACTTGGAGAGTCAGTGCCTTTAACGTCGTGTTTGGCCCAGTTTGCAATTTCTGCGGGAAATGAACAGGAATAGGGAGAACCAATGAGAGACTAGCTGGAGGTGTCTGGACGGGCAAATTTAACTCTCATTTCCCACCAGGAAGAGGAATTAAGCAAAGGCTCAGCTTGCCGTGCCGGAACCACACTAGGGCCTGAAGCAATCCTGCGGTGTTGCGGCCAGCTCACAATAAAGAGAGTTGAAGAAAGGAGCTCAGGGGCACTGTCATTCACAAACCTGCAGAGTTATAAATGACAGCTATCGTCCAAAAATATATTGAAGTAAGGCTGCCAAGAGCACTTGAAAGCGGGGCAGAATTTCAGGACACCGATTTCAGGAGGTAGACTGGAATTGCATGAAAAGCATAGGAAAAGAGGCAGAACGTCCACAATGATGCACTTGGCCAAAAAGGGCGTATGCGTTTTTTCCTGAATATATTCAGGAAAAAACGCATACGCCCTTTTTGGCCAACCAAGCAAGCTTGCAAAGGAAATCTGCACTACAATGAAGTCTCACTGCCCCACGGGCAAAAGGGCCATCTGAAAAAGGTGTAAAATCCAGAAAGGCAGGACAGGCCATGGAGAACTGGGAGCCTTGTTATGCTGATGGGCGGGATGTAAATTGCCAACAGCCACTCTGGAGAAGTGTATGGTGTTTCCTGAAACATCTAAAAAACAAAGCAACAGAGCCTAGGGCACTTCCACTTATGGTCCTATAGCTTAGGGAAATTAAAATCAAAAAGACACAGCCACCCCAAAATTTGGGACGGCTCTGTTTACAAGAACCTCGTTTATGGTACAAGTTCATTATCACAGAAAGTGAAAAATGAATAAAGAATTTGTGGTACTTACGTACAATGCAATATCACTCAGCAATGAAATCTATGTCATCAGACCCGTAGCAGCATAATGAGTGGACTCAGGTACGATGATTCTAAGAGAAATAAGTCACACAGAAAAAGAAATATCATAAGGTATCACTAATACACGGAATGTAAACTTGGCTACCCAGGAACTGAATTACAAAACAGAACAGGGTCTCAAATGTAGAAAACCAACTTATGCTTGCTTAAGGGGAAAGGTGAGTTGGGGTTCTGTATAAAACCAGAGATTGAAATTAGCACAGATACCGTTCCATAAGCCAAATATGTAATAGACAAGAGCTACTCCTTGCTCAACGAAGTGGACTCAACACCCGATATTAAACGCCTAAGAATATAGCTGACTAGTAAGAATCTTAAAACCTATGGATTTACATGTCTCCGAAAGAGAATCAAGCGTGTGTACAGCAGCATAAACGCAGCAGTGATAGGATTGGTGAGGTTCGGTGAGCAAATGCAGACCCTTTGAAGTCATATAGCATGGTACCCATTCCATGGGTCTCAACTCTCAAGGTTTAAGGGATTCTTCCTTCAGCTAAAACATGCATGTGGAACCCAGAGTATGATCCACCGTGTGATCGGGAAACGTGTTCAAATGTGTCTCAGTTTTCGTCCCCTGGTACTCGGGTGCAACATTACACACGCTTTACTAACACTCTCCCCACTTGGAGAGTCAGTGCCTTTAACCTCGTGTTTGGCCCAGTTTGCAATTTCTGCGGGAAATGAACAGGAATAGGGAGAACCAATGAGAGACTAGCTGGAGGTGTCTGGACGGGCAAATTTAACTCTCATTTCCCACCAGGAAGAGGAATTAACCAAAGGCTCAGCTTGCCGTGCCGGAACAACACTAGGGTCTAAAGCAATCCTGCGGTGTTGTGGCCAGCTCACAATAAAGAGAGTTGAAGAAAGGAGCTCAGGGGCACTGTCATTCACAAACCTGCAGAGTTATAAATGACAGCTATCGTCCAAAAATATATTGAAGTAAGGCTGCCAAGAGCACTTGAAAGCGGGGCAGAATTTCAGGACACCGATTTCAGGAGGTAGACTGGAATTGCATGAAAAGCATAGGAAAAGAGGCAGAACGTCCACAATGATGCACTTGGCCAAAAAGGGTGTATGCGTGTTTTCCTGAATATATTCAGGAAAAAACGCATATGCCCTTTTTGGCCAACCAAGCAAGCTTGCAAAGGAAATCTGCACTACAATGAAGTCTCACTGCCCCCCGGGCAAAAGGGCCATCTGAAAAAAGTGTAAAATCCAGAAAGGCAGGACAGGCCATGGAGAACTGGGAGCCTTGTTATGCTGATGGGCGGGATGTAAATTGCCAACAGCCACTCTGGACAAGTGTATGGTATTTCCTGAAACATCTAAAAAACAAAGCAACAGAGCCTAGGGCACTTCCACTTATGGTCCTATAGCTTAGGGAAATTAAAATCAAAAAGACACAGCCACTCCAAAATTTGGGACGGCTCTGTTTACAAGAACCTCGTTTATGGTACAAGTTCATTATCACAGAAAGCGAAAAATGAATAAAGAATTTGTGGTACTTACGTACAATGCAATATCACTCAGCAATGAAATCTATGTCATCAGGCCCGTAGCAGCATAATGAGTGGATTAAGATACGATGATTCTAAGTGAAATAAGTCACACAGAAAAAGAAACATCATAAGATATCACTAATACACGGAATGTAAACTTGGCTACCCAGGAACTGAATTACAAAACAGAACAGGGTCTCAAATGTACAAAACCTACTTATGCTCGCTTAAGGGGAAAGGTGAGTTGGGGTGCTGCATAAAACAAGAGATTGAAATTAGCACAGATACCGTTCCATAAGCCAAATATGTAATAGACAAGAGCTACTCCTTGCTCAACGAAGTGGACTCAACACCCCATATTAAACGCCTAAAAATATACCTGACTAGTAAGAATCTTAAAACCTATGGAATTACATGTCTCCGAAAGAGAATCAAGCGTGGGTACAGCAGCATAAATGCAGCAGTGATAGGATTGGTGAGTTTCGGTGAGCAAATGCAGACCCTATGAAGTCATATTGCATGGTACCCATTCCATGGGTCTCAACTCTCCAGTTTTAAGGGATTCTTCCTTCAGCTAAAACATGCATGTGGAACCCATATTATGATCCACCGTGTGATCGGGAAACGTGTTCAAATGTGTCTCAGTTTTCGTCCCCTGGTACTCGGGTGCAACATTACACACGCTTTACTAACACTCTCCCCACTTGGAGAGTCAGTGCCTTTAACGTCGTGTTTGGACCAGTTTGCAATTTCTGCGGGAAATGAACAGGAATAGGGAGAACCAATGAGAGACTAGCTGGAGGTGTCTGGACGGGCAAATTTAACTCTCATTTCCCACCAGGAAGAGGAATTAAGCAAAGGCTCAGCTTGCCGTGCCGGAACCACACTAGGGCCTGAAGCAATCCTGCGGTGTTGCGGCCAGCTCACAATAAAGAGAGTTGAAGAAAGGAGCTCAGGGGCACTGTCATTCACAAACCTGCAGAGTTATAAATGACAGCTATCGTCCAAAAATATATTGAAGTAAGGCTGCCAAGAGCACTTGAAAGCGGGGCAGAATTGCAGGAAACCGATTTCAGGAGGTAGACTGGAATTGCATGAAAAGCAGAGGAAAAGAGGCAGAACGTCCACAATGATGCACTTGGCCAAAAAGGGCGTATGCGTTTTTTCCTGAATATATTCAGGAAAAAATGCATACGCGCTTTTTGGCCAACGAAGCAAGCTTGCAAAGGAAATCTGCACTACAATGAAGTCTAGCAGCCCGCCGGGCAAAAGGGCCATCTGATAAAAGTGTAAAATCCAGAAAGGCAGGACAGGCCATGGAGAACTGGGAGCCTTGCTTTGCTGATGGGCGGGATGTAAATTGCCAACAGCCACTCTGGAGAAGTTTATGGTGTTTCCTGAAACATCTAAAAAACAAAGCAACAGAGCCTAGGGCACTTCCACTTATGCTCCTATAGCTTAGGGAAATTCAAATCAAAAAGACACAGCCACCCCAAAGTTTGGGAGGGCTCTGTTTACAAGATCCTCATTTATGGTACAAGTTCAATATCACAGAAAGCGATAAATGAATAAAGATTTTGTGGTATTTACGTACAATGCAATATCACTCAGCAATGAAATCTATGTCATCAGACCCGTAGCAGCATAATGAGTGGACTCAGGTACGATGATTCTAAGTGAAATAAGTCACACAGAAAAAGAAACATCATAAGATATCACTAATACACGGAATGTAAACTTGGCTACCCAGGAACTGAATTACAAAACAGAACAGGGTCTCAAATGTAGAAAACCAACTTATGCTTGCTTAAGGGAAAGGTGAGTTGGGGTGCTGCATAAAACCAGAGATTGAAATTAGCACAGATACCGTTCCATAAGCCAAATATGTAACAGACAAGAGCTACTCCTTGCTCAACGAAGTGGACTCAACACCCCTTATTAAACGCCTAAAAATATAACTGACTAGTAAGAATCTTAAAACCTATGGATTTATATGTCTCCGAAAAGGAATCAAGTATGTGTACAGCAGCATAAACGCAGCAGTGATAGGATTGGTGAGTTTCGGTGAGGAAATGCAGACCCTTTGAAGTCATATAGCATGGTACCCATTCCATGGGTCTCAACTCTCAAGCTTTAAGGGATTCTTCCTTCAGCTAAAACATGCATGTGGAACCCAGAGTATGATCCACCGTGTGATCGGGAAACGTGTTCAAATGTGTCTCAGTTTTCGTCCCCTGGTACTCGGGTGCAACATTCCAGACGCTTTACTAACACTCTCCCCACTTGGAGAGTCAGTGCCTTTAACGTCGTGTTTGGACCAGTTTGCAATTTCTGCGGGAAATGAACAGGAATAGGGAGAACCAATGAGAGACTAGCTGGAGGTGTCTGGACGTGCAAATTTAACTCTCATTTCCCACCAGGAAGAGGAATTAACCAAAGGCTCAGCTTGCCGTGCCGGAACCACACTAGGGCCTGAAGCAATCTTGCGGTGTTGCGGCCAGCTCACAAGAAAGCGAGTTGAACAAAGGAGCTCAGGGGCACTGTCATTCACAAACCTGCAGAGTTATAAATGACAGCTATCGTCCAAAAATATATTGAAGTAAGGCTGCCAAGAGCACTTGAAAGCGGGGCAGAATTGCAGGAAACCAATTTCAGGAGGTAGACTGGAATTGCATGAAAAGCATAGGAAAAGAGGCAGAACGTCCACAATGATGCACTTGGCCAAAAAGGGCGTATGCGTTTTTTCCTGAATATATTCAGGAAAAAACGCATACGCCCTTTTTGGCCAACCAAGCAAGCTTGCAAAGGAAATCTGCACTACAATGAAGTCTCACTGCCCCACGGGCAAAAGGGCCATCTGAAAAAAGTGTAAAATCCAGAAAGGCAGGACAGGCCATGGAGAACTGGGAGCCTTGTTATGCTGATGGGCGGGATGTAAATTGCCAACAGCCACTCTGGAGAAGTGTATGGTGTTTCCTGAAACATGTAAAAAACAAAGCAACAGAGCCTAGGGCACTTCCACTTATGGTCCTATAGCTTAGGGAAATTCAAATCAAAAAGTCACAGCCACCCCAAAGGTTGGGACGGCTCTGTTTACAAGATCCTCGTTTATGGTACAAGTTCAATATCACAGAAAGCGAAAAATAAATAAAGAATTTGTGGTATTTACGTACAATGCAATATCACTCAGCAATGAAATCTATGTCAACAGGCCCATAGCAGCATAATGAGTGGACTCAGGTACGATGATTCTAAGTGAAATAAGTCACACAGAAAAAGAAACATCATAAGATATCACTAATACATGGAATGTAAACTTGGCTACCCAGGAACTGAATTACAAAACAGAACAGGGTCTCAAATGTAGAAAACCAACTTATGCTTGCTTAAGGGAAAGGTGAGTTGGGGTGCTGCATAAAACCAGAGATTGAAATTAGCACAGATACCGTTCCATAAGCCAAATATGTAACAGACATGAGCTACTCCTTGCTCAACGAAGTGGACTCAACACCCCTTATTAAACGCCTAAATATAACTGACTAGTAAGAATCTTAAAACCTATGGATTTATATGTCTCCGAAAAGGAATCAAGTATGTGTACAGCAGCATAAACGCAGCAGTGATAGGATTGGTGAGTTTCGGTGAGGAAATGCAGACCCTTTGAAGTCATATAGCATGGTACCCATTCCATGGGTCTCAACTCTCAAGCTTTAAGGGATTCTTCCTTCAGCTAAAACATGCATGTGGAACCCAGAGTATGATCCACCGTGTGATCGGGAAACGTGTTCAAATGTGTCTCAGTTTTCGTTCCCTGGTACTCGGGTGCAACATTCCAGACGCTTTACTAACACTCTCCCCACTTGGAGAGTCAGTGCCTTTAACGTCGTGTTTGGACCAGTTTGCAATTTCTGCGGAAAATGAACAGGAATAGGGAGAACCAATGAGAGACTAGCTGGAGGTATCTGGACGTGCAAATTTAACTCTCATTTCCCACCAGGAAGAGGAATTAACCAAAGGCTCAGCTTGCCGTGCGGAAAACACACTAGGGCCTGAAGCAATCCTGCGGTGTTGCGGCCAGCTCACAATAAAGAGAGTTGAAGAAAGGAGCTCAGGGGCACTGTCATTCACAAACCTGCAGAGTTATAAATGACAGCTATCGTCCAAAAATATATTGAAGTAAGGCTGCCAAGAGCACTTGAAAGCAGGGCAGAATTGCAGGAAACCGATTTCAGGAGGTAGACTGGAATTGCATGAAAAGCATAGGAAAAGAGGCAGAACGTCCACAATGATGCACTTGGCCAAAAAGGGCGTATGCGTTTTTTCCTGAATATATTCAGGAAAAAACGCATACGCCCTTTTTGGCCAACCAAGCAAGCTTGCAAAGGAAATCTGCACTACAATGAAGTCTCACTGCCCCACGGGCAAAAGGGCCATCTGAAAAAAGTGTAAAATCCAGAAAGGCAGGACAGGCCATGGAGAACTGGGAGCCTTGTTATGCTGATGGGCGGGATGTAAATTGCCAACAGCCACTCTGGAGAAGTGTATGGTGTTTCCTGAAACATGTAAAAAACAAAGCAACAGAGCCTAGGGCACTTCCACTTATGCTCCTATAGCTTAGGGAAATTAAAATAAAAAAGACACAGCCACCCCAAAGTTTGGGACGGCTCTGTTTACAAGAACCTCGTTTATGGTAGAAGTTCAATATCACAGAAAGCGAAAAATGAATAAAGAATTTGTGGTACTTACGTACAATGCAATATCACTCAGCAATGAAATCTATGTCATCAGACCCGTAGCAGCATAATGAGTGGACTCAGGTACGATGATTCTAAGAGAAATAAGTCACACAGAAAAAGAAATATCATAAGGTATCACTAATACACGGAATGTAAACTTGGCTACCCAGGAACTGAATTACAAAACAGAACAGGGTCTCAAATGTAGAAAACCAACTTATGCTTGCTTAAGGGGAAAGGTGAGTTAGGGTGCTGCATAAAACCAGAGATTGAAATTAGCACAGATACCGTTCCATAAGCCAAATATGTAATAGACAAGAGCTACTCCTTGCTCAACGAAGTGGACTCAACACCCCATATTAAACGCCTAAGAATATACCTGACTAGTAAGAATCTTAAAACCTATGGATTTACATGTCTCCAAAAGAGAATCAAGCGTGTGTACAGCAGCATAAACGCAGCAGTGATAGGATTAGTGAGGTTCGGAGAGCAAATGCAGACCCTTTGAAGTCATATTGCATGGTACCCATTCCATGGGTCACAACTCTCCAGGTTTAAGGGATTCTTCCTTCAGCTAAAACATGCATGTGGAACCCAGAGTATGATCCACCGTATGATCGGGAAACGTGTTCAAATATGTCTCAGTTTAAGTCCCCTGGTACTCGGGTGCAACATTCCAGACGCTTTACTAACACTCTCCCCACTTGGAGAGTCAGTGCCTTTAACCTCCTGTTTGGCCCAGTTTGCAATTTCTACGGGAAATGAACAGGAATAGGGAGAACCAATGAGAGACTAGCTGGAGGTGTCTGGACGGGCAAATTTAACTCTCATTTCCCACCAGGAAGAGGAATTAACCAAAGGCTCAGCTTGCCGTGCCGGAACCACACTAGGGCCTGAAGCAATCCTGCGGTGTTGCGGCCAGCTCACAATAAAGAGAGTTGAAGAAAGGAGCTCAGGGGCCCTGTCATTCACAAACCTGCAGAGTTATAAATGACAGCTATCGTCCAAAAATATATTGAAGTAAGGCTGCCAAGAGGACTTGAAAGCGGGGCAGAATTACAGGAAACCGATTTCAGGAGGTAGACTGGAATTGCATGAAAAGCATAGGAAAAGAGGCAGAACGTCCACAATGATGCACTTGGCCAAAAAGGGCGTATGCGTTTTTTCCTGAATATATTCAGGAAAAAACGCATACGCCCTGTTTGGCCAACCAAGCAAGCTTGCAAAGGAAATCTGCACTACAATGAAGTCTCACTGCCCCACGGGCAAAAGGGCCATCTGAAAAAGGTGTAAAATCCAGAAAGGCAGGACAGGCCATGGAGAACTGGGAGCCTTGTTATGCTGATGGGCGGGATGTAAATTGCCAACAGCCACTCTGGAGAAGTGTATGGTGTTTCCTGAAACATCTAAAAAACAAAGCAACAGAGCCTAGGGCACTTCCACTTATGCTCCTATAGCTTAGGGAAATTAAAATCAAAAAGACACAGCCACCCCAAAATTTGGGACGGCTCTGTTTACAAGAACCTCGTTTATGGTACAAGTTCAATATCACAGAAAGCGAAAAATGAATAAAGAATTTGTGGTACTTACGTACAATGCAATATCACTCAGCAATGAAATCTATGTCATCAGGCCCGTAGCAGCATAATGAGTGGATTCAGGTACGATGATTCTAAGTGAAATAGGTCACACAGAAAAAGAAATATCATAAGGTATCACTAATACACGGAATGTAAACTTGGCTACACAGGAACTGAATTACAAAACAGAACAGGGTCTCAAATGTAGAAAACCAACTTATGCTTGCTTCAGGGAAAGGTGAGTTGGGGTGCTGCATAAAACCAGAGATTGAAATTAGCACAGATACCGTTCCATAAGCCAAATATGTAATAGAGAAGAGTTACTCCTTTCTCAACGAAGTGGACTCAACACCCCATATTAAACGCCTAAGAATATACCTGAGTAGTAAGAATCTTAAAACCTATGGATTTACATGTCTCCAAAAGAGAATCAAGCGTGTGTACAGCAGCATAAACGCAGCAGTGATAGGATTAGTGAGGTTCGGTGAGCAAATGCAGACCCTTTGAAGTCATATTGCATGGTACCCATTCCATGGGTCTCAACTCTCCAGGTTTAAGGGATTCTTCCTTCAGCTAAAACATGCATGTGGAACCCAGAGTATGATCCACCGTGTGATCGGGAAACGTGTTCAAATATGTCTCAGTTTTCGTCCCCTGGTACTCGGGTGCAACATTCCAGACGCTTTATTAACACTCTCCCCACTTGGAGAGTCAGTGCCTTTAACCTCCTGTTTGGCCCAGTTTGCACTTTCTGCGGGAAATGAACAGGAATAGGGAGAACCAATGAGAGACTAGCTGGAGGTGTCTGGACGGGCAAATTTAACTCTCATTTCCCACCAGGAAGAGGAATTAACCAAAGGCTCAGCTTGCTGTGCCGGAACCACACTAGGGCCTGAAGCAATCCTGCGGTGTTGCGGCCAGCTCACAATAAAGAGAATTGAAGAAAGGAGCTCAGGGGCACTGTCATTCACAAACCTGCAGAGTTGTAAATGACAGCTATCGTCCAAAAATATATTGAAGTAAGGCTGCCAAGAGCACTTGAAAGCGGGGCAGAATTGCAGGACACCGATTTCAGGAGGTAGACTGGAATTGCATGAAAAGCATAGGAAAAGAGGCAGAACGTCCACAATGATGCACTTGGCCAAAAAGGGCGTATGCGTTTTTTCCTGAATATATTCAGGAAAAAACGCATACGCCCTTTTTGGCCAACCAAGCAAGCTTGCAAAGGAAATCTGCACTACAATGAAGTCTCACTGCCCCACGGGCAAAAGGGCCATCTGAAAAAGGTGTAAAATCCAGAAAGGCAGGACAGGCCATGGAGAACTGGGAGCCTTGTTATGCTGATGGGCGGGATGTAAATTGCCAACAGCCACTCTGGAGAAGTGTACGGTGTTTCCTGAAACATCTAAAAAACAAAGCAACAGAGCCTAGGGCACTTCCACTTATGGTCCTATAGCTTAGGGAAATTCAAATCAAAAAGACACAGCCACCCCAAAATTTGGGACGGCTCTGTTTACAAGAACCTCGTTTATGGTACAAGTTCAATATCACAGAAAGCGAAAAATGAATAAAGAATTTGTGGTACTTACGTACAATGCAATATCACTCAGCAATGAAATCTATGTCATCAGACCCGTAGCAGCATAATGAGTGGACTCAGGTACGATGATTCTAAGAGAAATAAGTCACACAGAAAAAGAAATATCATAAGGTATCACTAATACACGGAATGTAAACTTGGCTACCCAGGAACTGAATTACAAAACAGAACAGGGTCTCAAATGTAGAAAACCAACTTATGCTTGCTTAAGGGGAAAGGTGAGTTGGGGTGCTGCATAAAACCAGAGATTGAAATTAGCACAGATACCATTCCATAAGCCAAATATGTAATAGACAAGAGCTACTCCTTGCTCAACGAAGTGGACTCAACACCCGATATTAAACGCCTAAGAATATACCTGACTAGTAAGAATCTTAAAACCTATGGATTTACATGTCTCCAAAAGAGAATCAAGCGTGTGAACAGCAGCATAAACGCAGCAGTGATAGGATTAGTGAGGTTCGGTGAGCAAATGCAGACCCTTTGAAGTCATATAGCATGGTACCCATTCCATGGGTCTCAACTCTCCAGGTTTAAGGGATTCTTCCTTCAGCTAAAACATGCATGTGGAACCCAGAGTATGATCCACCGTGTGATCGGGAAACGTGTTCAAATATGTCTCAGTTTTCGTCCCCTGGTACTCGGGTGCAACATTCCAGACGCTTTACTAACACTCTCCCCACTTGGAGAGTCAGTGCCTTTAACGTCGTGTTTGGCCCAGTTTGCAATTTCTGCGGGAAATGAACAGGAATAGGGAGAACCAATGAGAGACTAGCTGGAGGTGTCTGGACGGGCAAATTTAACTCTCATTTCCCACCAGGAAGAGGAATTAACCAAAGGCTCAGCTTGCCGTGCCGGAACCACACTAGGGCCTGAAGCAATCCTGCGGTGTTGCGGCCAGCTCACAATAAAGAGAGTTGAAGAAAGGAGCTCAGGGGCACTGTCATTCACAAACCTGCAGAGTTATAAATGACAGCTATCGTCCAAAAATATATTGAAGTAAGGCTGCCAAGAGCACTTGAAAGCGGGGCAGAATTTCAGGACACCGATTTCAGGAGGTAGACTGGAATTGCATGAAAAGCATAGGAAAAGAGGCAGAACGTCCACAATGATGCACTTGGCCAAAAAGGGCGTATGCGTTTTTTCCTGAATATATTCAGGAAAAAACGCATACGCCCTTTTTGGCCAACCAAGCAAGCTTGCAAAGGAAATCTGCACTACAATGAAGTCTCACTGCCCCACGGGCAAAAGGGCCATCTGAAAAAGGTGTAAAATCCAGAAAGGCAGGACAGGCCATGGAGAACTGGGAGCCTTGTTATGCTGATGGGCGGGATGTAAATTGCCAACAGCCACTCTGGAGAAGTGTATGGTGTTTCCTGAAACATCTAAAAAACAAAGCAACAGAGCCTAGGGCACTTCCACTTATGGTCCTATAGCTTAGGGAAATTAAAATCAAAAAGACACAGCCACCCCAAAATTTGGGACGGCTCTGTTTACAAGAACCTCGTTTATGGTACAAGTTCATTATCACAGAAAGTGAAAAATGAATAAAGAATTTGTGGTACTTACGTACAATGCAATATCACTCAGCAATGAAATCTATGTCATCAGACCCGTAGCAGCATAATGAGTGGACTCAGGTACGATGATTCTAAGAGAAATAAGTCACACAGAAAAAGAAATATCATAAGGTATCACTAATACACGGAATGTAAACTTGGCTACCCAGGAACTGAATTACAAAACAGAACAGGGTCTCAAATGTAGAAAACCAACTTATGCTTGCTTAAGGGGAAAGGTGAGTTGGGGTTCTGTATAAAACCAGAGATTGAAATTAGCACAGATACCGTTCCATAAGCCAAATATGTAATAGACAAGAGCTACTCCTTGCTCAACGAAGTGGACTCAACACCCGATATTAAACGCCTAAGAATATAGCTGACTAGTAAGAATCTTAAAACCTATGGATTTACATGTCTCCGAAAGAGAATCAAGCGTGTGTACAGCAGCATAAACGCAGCAGTGATAGGATTGGTGAGGTTCGGTGAGCAAATGCAGACCCTTTGAAGTCATATAGCATGGTACCCATTCCATGGGTCTCAACTCTCAAGGTTTAAGGGATTCTTCCTTCAGCTAAAACATGCATGTGGAACCCAGAGTATGATCCACCGTGTGATCGGGAAACGTGTTCAAATGTGTCTCAGTTTTCGTCCCCTGGTACTCGGGTGCAACATTACACACGCTTTACTAACACTCTCCCCACTTGGAGAGTCAGTGCCTTTAACCTCGTGTTTGGCCCAGTTTGCAATTTCTGCGGGAAATGAACAGGAATAGGGAGAACCAATGAGAGACTAGCTGGAGGTGTCTGGACGGGCAAATTTAACTCTCATTTCCCACCAGGAAGAGGAATTAACCAAAGGCTCAGCTTGCCGTGCCGGAACAACACTAGGGTCTAAAGCAATCCTGCGGTGTTGTGGCCAGCTCACAATAAAGAGAGTTGAAGAAAGGAGCTCAGGGGCACTGTCATTCACAAACCTGCAGAGTTATAAATGACAGCTATCGTCCAAAAATATATTGAAGTAAGGCTGCCAAGAGCACTTGAAAGCGGGGCAGAATTTCAGGACACCGATTTCAGGAGGTAGACTGGAATTGCATGAAAAGCATAGGAAAAGAGGCAGAACGTCCACAATGATGCACTTGGCCAAAAAGGGTGTATGCGTGTTTTCCTGAATATATTCAGGAAAAAACGCATATGCCCTTTTTGGCCAACCAAGCAAGCTTGCAAAGGAAATCTGCACTACAATGAAGTCTCACTGCCCCCCGGGCAAAAGGGCCATCTGAAAAAAGTGTAAAATCCAGAAAGGCAGGACAGGCCATGGAGAACTGGGAGCCTTGTTATGCTGATGGGCGGGATGTAAATTGCCAACAGCCACTCTGGACAAGTGTATGGTATTTCCTGAAACATCTAAAAAACAAAGCAACAGAGCCTAGGGCACTTCCACTTATGCTCCTATAGCTTAGGGAAATTCAAATCAAAAAGACACAGCCACTCCAAAATTTGGGACGGCTCTGTTTACAAGAACCTCGTTTATGGTACAAGTTCATTATCACAGAAAGCGAAAAATGAATAAAGAATTTGTGGTACTTACGTACAATGCAATATCACTCAGCAATGAAATCTATGTCATCAGGCCCGTAGCAGCATAATGAGTGGATTCAGGTACGATGATTCTAAGTGAAATATGTCACACAGAAAAAGAAATATCATAAGGTATCACTAATACACGGAATGTAAACTTGGCTACACAGGAACTGAATTACAAAACAGAACAGGGTCTCAAATGTAGAAAACCAACTTATGCTTGCTTAAGGGGAAAGGTGAGTTGGGGTGCTGCATAAAACCAGAGATTGAAATTAGCACAGATACCATTCCATAAGCCAAATATGTAATAGACAAGAGCTACTCCTTGCTCAACGAAGTGGACTCAACACCCCATATTAAACGCCTAAGAATATACCTGACTAGTAAGAATCTTAAAACCTATGGATTTACATGTCTCCAAAAGAGAATCAAGCGTGTGTACAGCAGCATAAACGCAGCAGTGATAGGATTAGTGAGGTTCGGTGAGCAAATGCAGACCCTTTGAAGTCATATAGCATGGTACCCATTCCATGGGTCTCAACTCTCCAGGTTTAAGGGATTCTTCCTTCAGCTAAAACATGCATGTGGAACCCAGAGTATGATCCACCGTGTGATCGGGAAACGTGTTCAAATATGTCTCAGTTTTCGTCCCCTGGTACTCGGGTGCAACATTCCAGACGCTTTACTAACACTCTCCCCACTTGGAGAGTCAGTGCCTTTAACGTCGTGTTTGGCCCAGTTTGCAATTTCTGCGGGAAATGAACAGGAATAGGGAGAACCAATGAGAGACTAGCTGGAGGTGTCTGGACGGGCAAATTTAACTCTCATTTCCCACCAGGAAGAGGAATTAAGCAAAGGCTCAGCTTGCCGTGCCGGAACCACACTAGGGCCTGAAGCAATCCTGCGGTGTTGCGGCCAGCTCACAATAAAGAGAGTTGAAGAAAGGAGCTCAGGGGCACTGTCATTCACAAACCTGCAGAGTTATAAATGACAGCTATCGTCCAAAAATATATTGAAGTAAGGCTGCCAAGAGCACTTGAAAGCGGGGCAGAATTTCAGGACACCGATTTCAGGAGGTAGACTGGAATTGCATGAAAAGCATAGGAAAAGAGGCAGAACGTCCACAATGATGCACTTGGCCAAAAAGGGCGTATGCGTTTTTTCCTGAATATATTCAGGAAAAAACGCATACGCCCTTTTTGGCCAACCAAGCAAGCTTGCAAAGGAAATCTGCACTACAATGAAGTCTCACTGCCCCACGGGCAAAAGGGCCATCTGAAAAAGGTGTAAAATCCAGAAAGGCAGGACAGGCCATGGAGAACTGGGAGCCTTGTTATGCTGATGGGCGGGATGTAAATTGCCAACAGCCACTCTGGAGAAGTGTATGGTGTTTCCTGAAACATCTAAAAAACAAAGCAACAGAGCCTAGGGCACTTCCACTTATGGTCCTATAGCTTAGGGAAATTAAAATCAAAAAGACACAGCCACCCCAAAATTTGGGACGGCTCTGTTTACAAGAACCTCGTTTATGGTACAAGTTCATTATCACAGAAAGTGAAAAATGAATAAAGAATTTGTGGTACTTACGTACAATGCAATATCACTCAGCAATGAAATCTATGTCATCAGACCCGTAGCAGCATAATGAGTGGACTCAGGTACGATGATTCTAAGAGAAATAAGTCACACAGAAAAAGAAATATCATAAGGTATCACTAATACACGGAATGTAAACTTGGCTACCCAGGAACTGAATTACAAAACAGAACAGGGTCTCAAATGTAGAAAACCAACTTATGCTTGCTTAAGGGGAAAGGTGAGTTGGGGTTCTGTATAAAACCAGAGATTGAAATTAGCACAGATACCGTTCCATAAGCCAAATATGTAATAGACAAGAGCTACTCCTTGCTCAACGAAGTGGACTCAACACCCGATATTAAACGCCTAAGAATATAGCTGACTAGTAAGAATCTTAAAACCTATGGATTTACATGTCTCCGAAAGAGAATCAAGCGTGTGTACAGCAGCATAAACGCAGCAGTGATAGGATTGGTGAGGTTCGGTGAGCAAATGCAGACCCTTTGAAGTCATATAGCATGGTACCCATTCCATGGGTCTCAACTCTCAAGGTTTAAGGGATTCTTCCTTCAGCTAAAACATGCATGTGGAACCCAGAGTATGATCCACCGTGTGATCGGGAAACGTGTTCAAATGTGTCTCAGTTTTCGTCCCCTGGTACTCGGGTGCAACATTACACACGCTTTACTAACACTCTCCCCACTTGGAGAGTCAGTGCCTTTAACCTCGTGTTTGGCCCAGTTTGCAATTTCTGCGGGAAATGAACAGGAATAGGGAGAACCAATGAGAGACTAGCTGGAGGTGTCTGGACGGGCAAATTTAACTCTCATTTCCCACCAGGAAGAGGAATTAACCAAAGGCTCAGCTTGCCGTGCCGGAACAACACTAGGGTCTAAAGCAATCCTGCGGTGTTGTGGCCAGCTCACAATAAAGAGAGTTGAAGAAAGGAGCTCAGGGGCACTGTCATTCACAAACCTGCAGAGTTATAAATGACAGCTATCGTCCAAAAATATATTGAAGTAAGGCTGCCAAGAGCACTTGAAAGCGGGGCAGAATTTCAGGACACCGATTTCAGGAGGTAGACTGGAATTGCATGAAAAGCATAGGAAAAGAGGCAGAACGTCCACAATGATGCACTTGGCCAAAAAGGGTGTATGCGTGTTTTCCTGAATATATTCAGGAAAAAACGCATATGCCCTTTTTGGCCAACCAAGCAAGCTTGCAAAGGAAATCTGCACTACAATGAAGTCTCACTGCCCCCCGGGCAAAAGGGCCATCTGAAAAAAGTGTAAAATCCAGAAAGGCAGGACAGGCCATGGAGAACTGGGAGCCTTGTTATGCTGATGGGCGGGATGTAAATTGCCAACAGCCACTCTGGACAAGTGTATGGTATTTCCTGAAACATCTAAAAAACAAAGCAACAGAGCCTAGGGCACTTCCACTTATGGTCCTATAGCTTAGGGAAATTAAAATCAAAAAGACACAGCCACTCCAAAATTTGGGACGGCTCTGTTTACAAGAACCTCGTTTATGGTACAAGTTCATTATCACAGAAAGCGAAAAATGAATAAAGAATTTGTGGTACTTACGTACAATGCAATATCACTCAGCAATGAAATCTATGTCATCAGGCCCGTAGCAGCATAATGAGTGGATTCAGGTACGATGATTCTAAGTGAAATATGTCACACAGAAAAAGAAATATCATAAGGTATCACTAATACACGGAATGTAAACTTGGCTACACAGGAACTGAATTACAAAACAGAACAGGGTCTCAAATGTAGAAAACCAACTTATGCTTGCTTAAGGGGAAAGGTGAGTTGGGGTGCTGCATAAAACCAGAGATTGAAATTAGCACAGATACCATTCCATAAGCCAAATATGTAATAGACAAGAGCTACTCCTTGCTCAACGAAGTGGACTCAACACCCCATATTAAACGCCTAAGAATATACCTGACTAGTAAGAATCTTAAAACCTATGGATTTACATGTCTCCAAAAGAGAATCAAGCGTGTGTACAGCAGCATAAACGCAGCAGTGATAGGATTAGTGAGGTTCGGTGAGCAAATGCAGACCCTTTGAAGTCATATAGCATGGTACCCATTCCATGGGTCTCAACTCTCCAGGTTTAAGGGATTCTTCCTTCAGCTAAAACATGCATGTGGAACCCAGAGTATGATCCACCGTGTGATCGGGAAACGTGTTCAAATATGTCTCAGTTTTCGTCCCCTGGTACTCGGGTGCAACATTCCAGACGCTTTACTAACACTCTCCCCACTTGGAGAGTCAGTGCCTTTAACGTCGTGTTTGGCCCAGTTTGCAATTTCTGCGGGAAATGAACAGGAATAGGGAGAACCAATGAGAGACTAGCTGGAGGTGTCTGGACGGGCAAATTTAACTCTCATTTCCCACCAGGAAGAGGAATTAAGCAAAGGCTCAGCTTGCCGTGCCGGAACCACACTAGGGCCTGAAGCAATCCTGCGGTGTTGCGGCCAGCTCACAATAAAGAGAGTTGAAGAAAGGAGCTCAGGGGCACTGTCATTCACAAACCTGCAGAGTTATAAATGACAGCTATCGTCCAAAAATATATTGAAGTAAGGCTGCCAAGAGCACTTGAAAGCGGGGCAGAATTTCAGGACACCGATTTCAGGAGGTAGACTGGAATTGCATGAAAAGCATAGGAAAAGAGGCAGAACGTCCACAATGATGCACTTGGCCAAAAAGGGCGTATGCGTTTTTTCCTGAATATATTCAGGAAAAAACGCATACGCCCTTTTTGGCCAACCAAGCAAGCTTGCAAAGGAAATCTGCACTACAATGAAGTCTCACTGCCCCACGGGCAAAAGGGCCATCTGAAAAAGGTGTAAAATCCAGAAAGGCAGGACAGGCCATGGAGAACTGGGAGCCTTGTTATGCTGATGGGCGGGATGTAAATTGCCAACAGCCACTCTGGAGAAGTGTATGGTGTTTCCTGAAACATCTAAAAAACAAAGCAACAGAGCCTAGGGCACTTCCACTTATGGTCCTATAGCTTAGGGAAATTAAAATCAAAAAGACACAGCCACCCCAAAATTTGGGACGGCTCTGTTTACAAGAACCTCGTTTATGGTACAAGTTCATTATCACAGAAAGTGAAAAATGAATAAAGAATTTGTGGTACTTACGTACAATGCAATATCACTCAGCAATGAAATCTATGTCATCAGACCCGTAGCAGCATAATGAGTGGACTCAGGTACGATGATTCTAAGAGAAATAAGTCACACAGAAAAAGAAATATCATAAGGTATCACTAATACACGGAATGTAAACTTGGCTACCCAGGAACTGAATTACAAAACAGAACAGGGTCTCAAATGTAGAAAACCAACTTATGCTTGCTTAAGGGGAAAGGTGAGTTGGGGTTCTGTATAAAACCAGAGATTGAAATTAGCACAGATACCGTTCCATAAGCCAAATATGTAATAGACAAGAGCTACTCCTTGCTCAACGAAGTGGACTCAACACCCGATATTAAACGCCTAAGAATATAGCTGACTAGTAAGAATCTTAAAACCTATGGATTTACATGTCTCCGAAAGAGAATCAAGCGTGTGTACAGCAGCATAAACGCAGCAGTGATAGGATTGGTGAGGTTCGGTGAGCAAATGCAGACCCTTTGAAGTCATATAGCATGGTACCCATTCCATGGGTCTCAACTCTCAAGGTTTAAGGGATTCTTCCTTCAGCTAAAACATGCATGTGGAACCCAGAGTATGATCCACCGTGTGATCGGGAAACGTGTTCAAATGTGTCTCAGTTTTCGTCCCCTGGTACTCGGGTGCAACATTACACACGCTTTACTAACACTCTCCCCACTTGGAGAGTCAGTGCCTTTAACCTCGTGTTTGGCCCAGTTTGCAATTTCTGCGGGAAATGAACAGGAATAGGGAGAACCAATGAGAGACTAGCTGGAGGTGTCTGGACGGGCAAATTTAACTCTCATTTCCCACCAGGAAGAGGAATTAACCAAAGGCTCAGCTTGCCGTGCCGGAACAACACTAGGGTCTAAAGCAATCCTGCGGTGTTGTGGCCAGCTCACAATAAAGAGAGTTGAAGAAAGGAGCTCAGGGGCACTGTCATTCACAAACCTGCAGAGTTATAAATGACAGCTATCGTCCAAAAATATATTGAAGTAAGGCTGCCAAGAGCACTTGAAAGCGGGGCAGAATTTCAGGACACCGATTTCAGGAGGTAGACTGGAATTGCATGAAAAGCATAGGAAAAGAGGCAGAACGTCCACAATGATGCACTTGGCCAAAAAGGGTGTATGCGTGTTTTCCTGAATATATTCAGGAAAAAACGCATATGCCCTTTTTGGCCAACCAAGCAAGCTTGCAAAGGAAATCTGCACTACAATGAAGTCTCACTGCCCCCCGGGCAAAAGGGCCATCTGAAAAAAGTGTAAAATCCAGAAAGGCAGGACAGGCCATGGAGAACTGGGAGCCTTGTTATGCTGATGGGCGGGATGTAAATTGCCAACAGCCACTCTGGACAAGTGTATGGTATTTCCTGAAACATCTAAAAAACAAAGCAACAGAGCCTAGGGCACTTCCACTTATGGTCCTATAGCTTAGGGAAATTAAAATCAAAAAGACACAGCCACTCCAAAATTTGGGACGGCTCTGTTTACAAGAACCTCGTTTATGGTACAAGTTCATTATCACAGAAAGCGAAAAATGAATAAAGAATTTGTGGTACTTACGTACAATGCAATATCACTCAGCAATGAAATCTATGTCATCAGGCCCGTAGCAGCATAATGAGTGGATTAAGATACGATGATTCTAAGTGAAATAAGTCACACAGAAAAAGAAACATCATAAGATATCACTAATACACGGAATGTAAACTTGGCTACCCAGGAACTGAATTACAAAACAGAACAGGGTCTCAAATGTACAAAACCTACTTATGCTCGCTTAAGGGGAAAGGTGAGTTGGGGTGCTGCATAAAACAAGAGATTGAAATTAGCACAGATACCGTTCCATAAGCCAAATATGTAATAGACAAGAGCTACTCCTTGCTCAACGAAGTGGACTCAACACCCCATATTAAACGCCTAAAAATATACCTGACTAGTAAGAATCTTAAAACCTATGGAATTACATGTCTCCGAAAGAGAATCAAGCGTGGGTACAGCAGCATAAATGCAGCAGTGATAGGATTGGTGAGTTTCGGTGAGCAAATGCAGACCCTATGAAGTCATATTGCATGGTACCCATTCCATGGGTCTCAACTCTCCAGTTTTAAGGGATTCTTCCTTCAGCTAAAACATGCATGTGGAACCCATATTATGATCCACCGTGTGATCGGGAAACGTGTTCAAATGTGTCTCAGTTTTCGTCCCCTGGTACTCGGGTGCAACATTCCAGACGCTTTACTAACACTCTCCCCACTTGGAGAGTCAGTGCCTTTAACGTCGTGTTTGGACCAGTTTGCAATTTCTGCGGGAAATGAACAGGAATAGGGAGAACCAATGAGAGACTAGCTGGAGGTGTCTGGACGGGCAAATTTAACTCTCATTTCCCACCAGGAAGAGGAATTAAGCAAAGGCTCAGCTTGCCGTGCCGGAACCACACTAGGGCCTGAAGCAATCCTGCGGTGTTGCGGCCAGCTCACAATAAAGAGAGTTGAAGAAAGGAGCTCAGGGGCACTGTCATTCACAAACCTGCAGAGTTATAAATGACAGCTATCGTCCAAAAATATATTGAAGTAAGGCTGCCAAGAGCACTTGAAAGCGGGGCAGAATTGCAGGAAACCGATTTCAGGAGGTAGACTGGAATTGCATGAAAAGCATAGGAAAAGAGGCAGAACGTCCACAATGATGCACTTGGCCAAAAAGTGCGTATGCGTTTTTTCCTGAATATATTCAGGAAAAAACGCATACGCCCTTTTTGGCCAACCAAGCAAGCTTGCAAAGGAAATCTGCACTACAATGAAGTCTCACTGCCCGCCGGGCAAAAGGGCCATCTGAAAAAGTGTAAAATCCAGAAAGGCAGGACAGGCCATGGAGAACTGGGAGCCTTGTTATGCTGATGGGCGGGATGTAAATTGCCAACAGCCACTCTGGAGAAGTGTATGGTGTTTCCTGAAACATCTAAAAAACAAAGCAACAGAGCTGAGGGCACATCCACTTATGCTCCTATAGCTTAGGGAAATTAAAATCAAAAAGACACAGCCACCCCAAAGTTTGGGACGGCTCTGTTTACAAGAACCTCGTTTATGGTACAAGTTCAATATCACAGAAAGCGAAAAATGAATAAAGAATTTGTGGTACTTATGTACAATGCAATATCACTCAGCAATGAAATCTATGTCATCAGGCCCGTAGCAAAATAATGAGTGGATTCAGATACAATGATTCTAAGTGAAATAAGTCACACAGAAAAAGAAACATCATAAGATATCCCTAATACATGGAATGTAAACTTGTCTACACAGGAACTGAATTACAAAACAGAACAGGGTCTCAAATGTAGAAAACCAACTTATGCTTGCTTAAGGGAAAGTTGAGTTGGGGTGCTGCATAAAACCAGAGATTGAAATTAGCACAGATACCGTTCCATAAGCCAAATATGTAATAGACAAGAGCTACTCCTTGCTCAACGAAGTGGACTCAACACCCCATATTAAACGCCTAAGAATATACCTGACTAGTAAGAATCTTGAAACCTATGGATTTACATGTCTCTGAAAGAGAATCAAGCGTGTGTACAGCAGCATAAACGCAGCAGTGATAGGATTAGTGAGTTTCGGTGAGCAAATGCAGACCCTTTGAAGTCATATAGCATGGTACCCATTCCATGGGTCTCAACTCTCCAGGTTTCAGAGATTCTTCCTTCAGCTAAAATATGCATGTGGAACCCAGAGTATGATCCACCGTGTGATCGGGAAACGTGTTCAAATGTGTCTCAGTTTTCGTCCCCTGCTACTCGGGTGCAACATTCCAGACGCTTTACTAACACTCTCCCCACTTGGATAGTCAGTGCCTTTAACCTCCTGTTTGGCCCAGTTTGCAATTTCTGCGGGAAATGAACAGGAATAGGGAGAACCAATGAGAGACTAGCTGCAGGTGTCTGGACGTGCAAATTTAACTCTCATTTCCCACCAGGAAGAGGAATTAACCAAAGGCTAAGCTTGCCGTGCCGGAACCACACTAGGGCCTGAAGCAATCCTGCGGTGTTGCGGCCAGCTCACAAAAAAGAGAGTTGAAGAAAGGATCTCAGGGGCACTGTCATTCACAAACCTGCAGAGTTATAAATGACAGCTATCGTCCAAAAATATATTGAAGTAAGGCTGCCAAGAGCACTTGAAAGCGGGGCAGAATTGCAGGACACCGATTTCAGGAGGTAGACTGGAATTGCATGAAAAGCATAGGAAAAGAGGCAGAACGTCCACAATGATGCACTTGACCAAAAAGGGCGTATGCGTTTTTTCCTGAATATATTCAGGAAAAAACGCATACGCCCTTTTTGGCCAACCAAGCAAGCTTGCAAAGGAAATCTGCACTACAATGAAGTCTCACTGCCTTCTGGTCAAAAGGGCCATCTGCAAAAAGTGTAAAATCCAGAAAGGCAGGACAGGCCATGGAGAACTGGGAGCCTTGTTATGCTGATGGGCGGGATGTAAATTGCCAACAGCCACTCTGGAGAAGTGTATGGTGTTTCCTGAAACATCTAAAAAACAAAGCAACAGAGCCTAGGGCACTTCCACTTATGCTCCTATAGCTTAGGGAAATTCAAATCAAAAAGACACAGCCACCCCAAAATTTGGGACGGCTCTGTTTACAAGAACCTCGTTTATGGTACAAGTTCATTATCACAGAAAGCGAAAAATGAATAAAGAATTTGAGGTACTTACGTACAATGCAATATCACTCAGCAATGAAATCTATGTCATCAGGCCCGTAGCAGCATAATGAGTGGATTCATGTACGATGATTCTAAGTGAAATAAGTCACACAGAAAAAGAAACATCATAAGATATCACTAATACACGGAATGTAAACTTGGCTACCCAGGAACTGATTTACAAAACAGAACAGGGTCTCAAATGTAGAAAACCAACTTATGCTTGCTTAAGGGGAAAGGTGAGTTGGGGAGCTGCATAAAACCAGAGATTGAAATTAGCACAGATACCGTTCCATAAGCCAAATATGTAATAGACAAGAGCTACTCCTTGCTCAACGAAGTGGACTCAACACCCCATATTAAACGCCTAAGAATATACCTGACTAGTAAAACTCTTAAAACCTATGGATATATATGTCTCCAAAAGAGAATCAAGCGTGTGTACAGCAGCATAAACGCAGCAGTGATAGGATTCGTGAGGTTCGGAGAGCAAATGCAGACCCTTTGAAGTCATATTGCATGGGACCCATTCCATGGGTCTCAACTCTCCAGGTTTAAGGGATTCTTCCTTCAGCTAAAACATGCATGTGGAACCCAGAGTATGATCCACCGTGTGATCAGGAAACGTGTTCAAATGTGTCTTAGTTTAAGTCCCCTGGTACTCGGGTGCAACATTCCAGATGCTTTACTAACACTCTCCCCACTTGGAGAGTCAGTGCCTTTAACCTCCTGTTTGGCCCAGTTTGCAATAACTGCGTGAAATGAACAGGAATAGGGAGAACCAATGAGAGACTAGCTGGAGGTGTCTGGACGGGCAAATTTAACTCTCATTGCCCACCAGGAAGAGGAATAAACCAAAGGCTCAGCTTGCCGTGCCGGAACCACACTAGGGCCTGAAGCAATCCTGTGGTGTTGCGGCCAGCTCACAAGAAAGCGAGTTGAACAAAGGAGCTCAGGGGCACTGTCATTCACAAACCTGCAGAGTTATAAATGACAGCTATCGTCCAAAAATATATTGAAGTAAGGCTGCCAAGAGGACTTGAAAGCGGGGCAGAATTGCAGGAAACCGATTTCAGGAGGTAGACTGGAATTGCATGAAAAGCATAGGAAAAGAGGCGGAACGTCCACCATGATGCACTTGGCCAAAAAGGGCGTATGCGTTTTCTCCTGAATATATTCAGGAAAAAACGCATACGCACTTTTGGCCAACCAAGCAAACTTGCAAAGGAAATCTGCACTACAATGAAGTCTCACTGCCCGCCGGGCAAAAGGGCCATCTGAAAAAAGTGTAAAATCCAGAAAGGCAGGACAGGCCATGGAGAACTGGGAGCCTTGTTATGCTGATGGGCGGGATGTAAATTGCCAACAGCCACTCTGGAGAAGTGTATGGTGTTTCCTGAAACATCTAAAAAACAAAGCAACAGAGCCTGGGGCACTTCCACTTATGGTCCTATAGCTAGGGAAATGAAAATCAAAAAGACACAGCCACCCCAAAGTTTGGGATGGCTCTGTTTACAAGAACCTCGTTTATGGTACAAGTTCAATATCACAGAAAGCGAAAAATGAATAAAGAATTTGTGGTACTTACGTACAATGCAATATCACTCAGCAATGAAATCTATGTCATCAGGCCCGTAGCAGCATAATGAGTGGATTTAGGTACTATGATTCTAAGAGAAATAAGTCACACAGAAAAAGAAATATCATAAGGTATCACTAATACACGGAATGTAAACTTGGCTACACAGGAACTGAATTTCAAAACAGAACAGGGTCTCAAATGTAGAAAACCAACTTATGCTTGCTTAAGGGGAAAGGTGAGTTAGGGTGCTGCATAAAACCAGGGATTGAAATTAGCACAGATACCGTTCCATAAGCCAAATATGTAATAGACAAGAGCTACTCCTTGCTCAACGAAGTGGACTCAACACCCCATATTAAACGCCTAAGAATATACCTGACTAGTAATAATCTTAAAACCTATGGATTTACATGGCTCCGAAAGAGAATCAAGCGTGTGTACAGCAGCATAAACGCAGCATGATAGGATTGGTGAGGTTCGGTGAGCAAATGCAGACCCTTTGAAGTCATATTGCATGGTACCCATTCCATGGGTCTCAACTCTCCAGGTTTCAGGGATTCTTCCTTCAGCTAAAACATGCATGTGGAACCCAGAGTATGATCCACCGTGTGATCGGGAAACGTGTTCAAATGTGTCTCAGTTTTCGTCCCCTGGTACTCGGGTGCAACATTCCAGACACTTTACTAACACTCTCCCCACTTGGAGAGTCAGTGCCTTTAACCTCCTGTTTGGCCCAGTTTGCAATTTCTGCAGGAAATGAACAGGAATAGGGAGAACCAAAGAGAGACTAGCTGGAGGTGTCTGGACGTGCAAATTTAACTCTCATTTCCCACCAGGAAGAGGAATTAACCAAAGGCTCAGCTTGCCGTGCCAGAACCACACTAGGGCCTGAAGCAATCCTGCGGTGTTGCGGCCAGCTCACAATAAAGAGAGTTGAAGAAAGGAGCTCAGGGGCACTGTCATTCACAAACCTGCAGAGTTATAAATGACAGCTATCGTCCAAAAATATATTGAAGTAAGGCTGCCAAGAGCACTTGAAAGCGGGGCAGAATTGCAGGAAACCGATTTCAGGAGGTAGACTGGAATTGTATGAAAAGCATAGGAAAAGAGGCAGAACGTCCACAATGATGCACTTGGCCAAAAAGGGCGTATGCGTTTTTTCCTGAATATATTCAGGAAAAAACGCATACGCACTTTTTGGCCAACCAAGCAAGCTTGCAAAGGAAATCTGCACTACAATGAAGTCTCACTGCCCCACGGGCAAAAGGGCCATCTGAAAAAAGTGTAAAATCCAGAAAGGCAGGACAGGCCATGGAGAACTGGGAGCCTTGTTATGCTGATGGGCGGGATGTAAATTGCCAACAGCCACTCTGGAGAAGTGTATGGTGTTTCCTGAAACATCTAAAAAACAAAGCAACAGAGTCTAGGGCATTTCCACTTATGGTCCTATAGCTTAGGGAAATTAAAATCAAAAAGACACAGCCACCCCAAAGTTTGGGAAGGCTCTGTTTACAAGAACCTCGTTTATGGTACAAGTTCAATATCACAGAAAGCAAAAAATGAATAAAGAATTTGTGGTACTTACGTACAATGCAATATCACTCAGCAATGAAATCTATGTCATCAGGCCCGTAGCAGCATAATGAGTGGATTCAGGTATGATGATTCTAAGTGAAATAAGTCACACAGAAAAAGAAATATCATAAGGTATCACTAATACACGGAATGTAAACTTGGCTACCCTGGAACTGAATTACAAAACAGAACAGGGTCTCAAATGTAGAAAACCAACTTATGCTTGCATAAGGGGAAAGGTGAGTTCGGGTGCTGCATAAATCCAGAGATTGAAATTAGCACAGATACCATTCCATAAGCCAAATATATAATAGACAAGAGCTACTCCTTGCTTAACGAAGTGGACTCAACACCCCATATTAAACGGCTAAGAATATACCTGACTAGTAAGAATCTTAAAACCTATGGATTAAAATGTCTCCAAAAGAGAATCAAGCGTGTGTACAGCGGCATAAACGCAGCAGTGATAGGATTGGTGAGGTTCAGTGAGCACATGCAGAGCTTTTGAAGTCATATTGCATGGTACCCATTCCATGGGTCTCAACTCTCCAGGTTTAAGGGATTCTTCCTTCAGCTAAAACATGCATGTGGAACCCAGAGTATGATCCACCGTGTGATCGGGAAACGTGTTCAAATGTGTCTCAGTTTTCATCCCCTGGTACTCGGGTGCAACATTCCAGACGCTTTACTAACACTCTCCCCACTTGGAGAGTCAGTGCCTTTAACCTCCTGTTTGGTCCAGTTTACAATTTCTGCGTAAGATGAACAGGAATAGGGAGAACCAATGAGAGACTAGCTGGAGGTGTCTGGACGGGCAAATTTAACTCTCATTTCCCACCAGGAAGAGGAATTAACCAAAGGCTCAGCATGCCATCCGGAACCACACTAGGGCCTGAATCAATGTTGCGGTGTTGCGGCCAGCTCACAAGAAAGCGAGTTGAAGGAAGAAGCTCTGGGGCACTGTAATTCAGAAACCTGCAGAGTTATAAATGACAGCTATCGTCCAAAAATATATTGAAGTAAGGCTGCCAAGAGCACTTGAAAGCGGGGCAGAATTGCAGGAAACCGATTTCAGGAGGTAGACTGGAATTGCATGAAAAGCATAGGAAAAGAGGCAGAACGTCCACAATGATGCACTTTGCCAAAAAGGGCGTATGCGTTTTTCCTGTATATATTCAGGAAAAAACGCATACGCCCTTTTTGGCCAACCAAGCAAGCTTGCAAAGGAAATCTGCACTACAATGAAGTCTCACTGCCCCCCGGTCAAAAGGGCCATCTGAAAAAAGTGTAAAATCCAGAAAGGCAGGACAGGCCATGGAGAACTGGGAGCCTTGTTATGCTGATAAGCGAGATGTAAATTGCCAACAGCCACTCTGGAGAAGTGTATGGTGTTTCCAGAAATACCTAAAAAACAAAGCAACAGAGCCTAGGGCGTTTCCACTTATGGTCCTATAGCTTAGGGAAATTAAAATCAAAAAGACACAGCCATCCCAAAGTTTGTGCTGGCTCTGTTTACAAGAACCTCCTTTACGGTACAAGTTCAATATCGCAGAAAGCGAAAAATGGATAAAGACGTTGTGGTATTTACGTACAATGCAATATCACTCAGCAATGAAATCTATTTCATCAGACCCGTCGCAGCATAATGAGTGGATTCAGGTACGATGATTCTAAGTGAAATAAGTCACACAGAAAAAGAAACATCAAAGGATATCACTAATACATGGAATGTAAACTTGGCTACACAAGAACTGAATTACAAAACAGAACAGGGTCTCAAATGTAGTACAACAATTATGCTTGCTTAAGGCGAAAGGTGAGTTGGGGTGCTGCAAAAACCAGAGATTGAAATTAACACAGATACCGTTCCATAAGCCAAATATGTAATAGACAAGAGCTACTCCTTGCTCAACGAAGTGGACTCAACACCCCATATTAAACGCTTAAGAATATACCTGACTAGTAAGAATCTTAAAACCTATGGATTTACATGTCTCCGAATGAGAATCAAGCGTGTGTACAGCAGGATAAATGCAGCAGTGATAGGATTGGTGAGGTTCGGTGAGCAAATGCAGACCCTTTGAAGTCATATTGCATGGTACCCATTCCATGGGTCTCAACTCTCCAGGTTTAAGGGATTCTTCCTTCAGCTAAAACATGCATGTGGAACCCAGAGTATGATCCACCGTGTGATCGGGAAACGTGTTCAAATGTGTCTCAGTTTTCATCCCCTGCTACTCGGGTGCAACATTCCAGACGCTTTACTAACACTCTCCCCACTTGGAGAGTCAGTGCCTTTAACCTCCTGTTTGGCCCAGTTTGCAATTTCTGCGGGAAATGAACAGGAATAGGGAGAACCAAAGAGAGACTAGCTGGAGGTGTCTGGACGGGCAAATTTAACTCTCATTTCCCACCAGGAAGAGGAATTAACCAAAGGCTCAGCTTGCCATGCCGGAACCACACTAGGGCCTGAAGCAATCTTGCGGTGTTGCGGCCAGCTCACAATAAAGAGAGTTGAAGAAAGGATCTCAGGGGCACTGTCATTCACAAACCTGCAGAGTTATAAATGACAGCTATCGTCCAAAAATATATTGAAGTAAGGCTGCCAAGAGCACTTGAAAGCGGGGCAGAATTGCAGGACACCGATTTCAGGAGGTAGACTGCAATTGCATGAAAAGCATAGGAAAAGAGGTAGAACGTCCACAATGATGCACTTGGCCAAAAAGGGCGTATGCGTTTTTTCCTGAATATATTCAGGAAAAAACGCATACGCCCTTTTTGGCCAACCAAGCAAGCTTGCAAAGGAAATCTGCACTACAATGAAGTCTCACTGCCCCACGGGCAAAAGGGCCATCTGAAAAAAGTGTAAAATCCAGAAAGGCAGGACAGGCCATGGAGAACTGGGAGCCTTGTTATGCTGATGGGCGGGATGTAAATTGCCAACAGCCACTCTGGAGAAGTGTATGGTGTTTCCTGAAACATCTAAAAAACAAAGCAACAGAGTCTAGGGCATTTCCACTTATGGTCCTATAGCTTAGGGAAATTAAAATCAAAAAGACACAGCCACCCCAAAGTTTGGGAGGGCTCTGTTTACAAGAACCTCGTTTATGGTACAAGTTCAATATCACAGAAAGCAAAAAATGAATAAAGAATTTGTGGTACTTACGTACAATGCAATATCACTCAGCAATGAAATCTATGTCATCAGGCCCGTACCAGCATAATGAGTGGATTCAGGTACGATGATTCTAAGTGAAATAAGTCACACAGAAAAAGAAATATCATAAGGTATCACTAATACACGGAATGTAAACTTGGCTACCCAGGAACTGAATTACAAAACAGAACAGGGTCTCAAATGTAGAAAACCAACTTATGCTTGCTTAAGGGGAAAGGTGAGTTAGGGTGCTGCATAAAACCAGAGATTGAAATTAGCACAGATACCATTCCATAAGCCAAATATATAATAGACAAGAGCTACTCCTTGCTCAACGAAGTGGACTCAACACCCCATATTAAACGGCTAAGAATATACCTGACTAGTAAGAATCTTAAATCTATGGATTAAAAAGTCTCCAAAAGAGAATCAAGCGTGTGTACAGCGGCATAAACGCAGCAGTGATAGGATTGGTGAGGTTCAGTGAGCACATGCAGAGCTTTTGAAGTCATATTGCATGGTACCCATTCCATGGGTCTCAACTCTCCAGGTTTAAGGGATTCTTCCTTCAGCTAAAACATGCATGTGGAACCCAGAGTATGATCCACCGTGTGATCGGGAAACGTGTTCAAATGTGTCTCAGTTTTCATCCCCTGGTACTCGGGTGCAACATTCCAGACGCTTTACTAACACTCTCCCCACTTGGAGAGTCAGTGCCTTTAACCTCCTGTTTGGTCCAGTTTACAATTTCTGCGTAAGATGAACAGGAATAGGGAGAACCAATGAGAGACTAGCTGGAGGTGTCTGGACGGGCAAATTTAACTCTCATTTCCCACCAGGAAGAGGAATTAACCAAAGGCTCAGCTTGCCGTGCCGGAACCACACTAGGGCCTGAAGCAATCTTGCGGTGTTGCGGCCAGCTCACAAGAAAGCGAGTTGAACAATGGAGCTCAGGGGCACTATAATTCACAAACCTGCAGAGTTATAAATGACAGCTATCGTCCAAAAATATATTGAAGTAAGGCTGCCAAGAGCACTTGAAAGCGGGGCAGAATTGCAGGAAACCGATTTCAGGAGGTAGACTGGAATTGCATGAAAAGCATAGCAAAAGAGGCAGAACGTCCACAATGATGCACTTGGCCAAAAAGGGCGTATGCGTTTTTTCCTGAATATATTCAGGAAAAAACGCATACGCCCTTTTTGGCCAACCAAGCAAGCTTGCAAAGGAGATCTGACTACAATGAAGTCTCACTGCCCCCTGGTCAAAAGGGCCATCTGAAAAAAGTGTAAAATCCAGAAAGGCAGGACAGGTCATGGAGAACTGGGAGCCTTGTTATGAAGATGGGCGGGATGTAAATTGCAAACAGCCACTCTCGAGAAGTATATGGGGTTTCCTGAAACATCTAAAAAGCCAAGCAACAGAGCCTAGGGCACTTCCACTTATGGTCCTATAGCTTAGGGAAATTAAAATAAAAAAGACACAGCCACCCCAAAGTTTGGGACGGCTCTGTTTACAAGAACCTCGTTTATGGTAGAAGTTCAATATCGCAGAAAGCAAAAAATGGATAAAGAAGCTGTGGTACTTATGTACAATGTAATATCACTCAGCAATGAAATCTATGTCATCATGCCCGTAGCAGCATAATGAGTGGATTCAGGTACTATGATTCTAAGTGAAATAAATCACACAGAAAAAGAAACATCATAAGATATCACTACTAAACGGAATGTAAACTTGGCTACACAGGAACTGAATTACAAAACAGAACAGGGTCTCAAATGTAGAAAACCAACTTATGCTTGCTTAAGGGGAAAGGTGAGTTGGGGTGCTGCATAAAACCAGAGATTGAAATTAGCACAGATACCGTTCCATAAGCCAAATATGTAATAGACAAGAGCTACTCCTTGCTCAACGAAGTGGACTCAACACCCCATATTAAACGCATAAGAATATACCTGACTAGTAAGAATCTTAAAACCTATGGATTTATATGTCTCCGAAAGAGAATCAAGCATGTGTACAGCGGCATAGACGCAGCAGTGATAGGATTGGTGAGGTTCGGAGAGCAAATGCAGACCCTTTGAAGTCATATTGCATGGTACCCATTCCATGGGTCTCAACTCTCCAGGTTTAAGGGATTCTTCCTTCAGCTAAAACATGCATGTGAAACCCAGAGTTGATCCACCATGTGATCGGGAAACGTGTTAAAATGTATCTCATTTTTCGTCCCCTGCTACTCAGTGCAACTTTCCAGACGCTTTACTAACACTCTCCCCACTTGGAGAGTCAGTGCCTTTAACCTCCTGTTTGGCCCAGTTTGCAATTTCTTCGGAAAATGAACAGGAATAAGGAGAAGCAATGGGAGACTATCTATAGGTGTCTGCACGGGCAAATTTAACTCTCATTTCCCACCAGGAAGACGAATGAAGCAAAGGCTCCACGTGCCGTGCTGGAACTAGATTAGTGCCTGAAGAGATCCTGCGGTTTTCGGCCAGCTCACAAGAAAGCGAGTTGAAGAAAGGAGCTCAGGGGCACTGTCATTCACAAACATGCGGAGTTATAAATGACAGCTATCAGCCAAAATTATACTGAAGTAATGCTGCGAAGAGGACTTGAATGCGGGGCTGATTGCTGGAAAGCGATTTCAGAAGGTACACGGGAGTCGCTCTTAAAGTATAGGAAAAGAGACAGAACTTGGAAAATAATGCACTTGGCAAAAAAGGGCATATGTGTTTTATCCAGAGCTCTCATAACTGAGGGGCGGAGATTCCCAGCAGGCTCCAACTGTCACCTGAGGGCTCACATTGCCAAGGCAACGTGATCAAGCCAGGCAGGAGTTACCCAACAGCAGAGGTCCCACCTCACAGAAAGGTGAGGAACACAGCCAGGATCAGACTCTCACCAGAGGGCCCACATCACCAAGGGGATGGGAACCAGGCAGGAGTGTCCCCACACCAGTGGGACAACATCATTGAAAGGTGAGGATCCCAGCACATGTGTCCTCAAATAGATGAACCACATCACCAAGGGGTCGGAATGAGGCTGGCAGAACCGGCCTCACAACACTGGGCCCATAGAATAAAAAAGTTGAGGAATCTAGCAGTTGGAACCTCCCAGCAAGTGGCCCAGAGCACCGAGGCTATGGGATCCAGGCTGCAGTGAACTCACAGCAGAGGGCCCACATCATGAACCTGTGAGCAGCCCAGCCATTGGGACCTCAGAACAGAAGGCCCACATCCCCATGGGGATGGGAACCTGACAGGAGTGTCCTGGCATCACTGGGCTCACATCAGGAAACGTGGGGAGCCCAGCAGTTAGAGCCTGATGCTAGAGGGCCGTCATCACCGAGGGCAGGAGGCTCCCAGCAGGTTCCATGTGCCAACAGAGGGCCCACGTCGCCAAGATGATGTGTGCAAGTCAGGCAGGATTGACCTCACAGCAGAGGGCCTACCTCCCAGAAGAGTGAGGAACCCAGCCAGGATAAGACTGTCACCAGAAGGCCCACATCACCAAGGGGATGGGAACCAGGCAGGAGTGTCCTCACACCAGTGGGGCCACATCATTGAAAGTTGCGGAACCCAGCACATGTGGCCTCAAACCAGAAGACCCACATCACGAAGGGGTTGCGAGTGAGGCAGGCAGGAGGAGCATCACAAACCAGGACCCGTAGAATACAAAACTTGAGGAATCGAGCAGTTGGAACCTCCCAGCATAATGAGTGGATTGAGGCACGATGATTCTAAGTGAAAGAAGTCACACAGAAAAAGAAACATCATAAGATGTTTGATGCATGGAATGTAAACTTGGCTACACATGAACTGAATTACAAAACAGAACAGGGTCTCAAGTTTAGAAAACCAACTTATGCTTGCTTAAGGGGAAAGGTGAGTTGGGGTGCTGCATAAAACCAGAGATTGAGGGTTCCCTGGTGGCTCAGAGGTTGAAAGTCCGCCTACTGATGCAGGGGACACGGGTGCGTGCCCCGATCCGGGAGGATCCCACATGCCGCGGAGTGGCTGGGCCCGTGAGCCTTGGCCGCTGAGCCTGCGCATCTGGAGCCTGTGCTCCACAACGGGAGACGCCACAACAATGAGAGGCCTCCGTACAGAAAAAAAAAAAAAAAAACCAGAAATTGAAATTAGCACAGATACCGTTCCATAAGCCAAATATGTAATAGACAAGAGCTACTCCTTGCTCAACGAAGTGGACTCAACACCCCATATTAAACGCCTAAGAATATACCTCACTAATAAGAATCTTAAAACCTATGGATTTATATGTCTCCGAAAGAGAATCAAGCATGTGTACAGCAGCATAAATGCAGCAGTGACAGGATTGGTGAGGTTCGGTGAGCAAAGGCAGACCCTTTGAAGTCATATTGCATGGTTCCCATTTCATGGGTCTCAACTCTCCAGCTTTAAGGGATTCTTCCTTAAGCTAAAACATGCATGTGGAACCCAGAGTATGATCCACCGTGTGATCGGGAAACGTGTTCAAATGTGTCTCAGTTTTCGTCCCCTGGTACTCGGGTGCAACATTCCAGACGCTTTACTAACACTCTCCCCACTTGGAGAGTCAGTGCCTTTAACCTCCTGTTTGGCCCAGTTTGCAATTTCTGCGGGAAATGAACAGGAATAGGGAGAACCAATGAGAGACTAGCTGGAGGTGTCTGGACAGGCAAATTTAACTCTCATTTCCCACCAGGAAGAGGAATTAACCAAAGGCACAGCGTGCCATGCCGGAACCACACTAGGGACTGAAGCAATCCTGCGGTGTTGCGGCAAGATCACAAGAAAGCGAGTTGAAGGAAGGAGCTCAGGGGCACTGTCATTCACAAACCTGCAGAGTTATAAATGACAGCTATCGTCCAAAAATATATTGAAGTAAGGCTGCCAAGAGGACTTGAAAGCGGGGCAGAATTGCAGGAAACCGATTTCAGGAGGTAGAATGGAATTGCATGTAAAGCATAGAAAAAGAGGCAGAACGTCCACAATGATGCACTTGGCCAAAAAGGGCGTATGCGTTTTTCCTGTATATATTCAGGAAAAAACGCATACGCCCTGTTTGGCCAACCAAGCAAGCTTGCAAAGGAAATCTGCACTACAATGAAGTCTCACAGCCCCCTGGTCAAAAGGGCCATCTGAAAAAAGTGTAAAATCCAGAAAGGCAGGACAGGCCATGGAGAACTGGGAGCCTTGTTATGCTGATGGGCGGGATGTAAATTGCCAACAGCCACTCTGGAGAAGTGTATGGTGTTTCCTGAAACATCTAAAAAACAAAGCAACAGAGCTTAGGGCACTTCCACATATGCTCCTATAGCTTAGGGAAATTAAAATCAAAAAGACACAGCCATCCGAAAGTTTGGGCTGGCTCTCTTTAGAAGAACATCCTTTATGGTACAAGTTCAATATCGCAGGAGGCGAAAAATGGATAAAGACGTTGTGGTACTTACGTACAATGCAATATCACTCAGCAATGTAATCTATGTCATCAGACACGTAGCAGCATAATGAGTGGACTCAGGTACGATGATTCTAAGTGAAATAAGTCACACAGAAAAACAAACATCATAGGATATCACTAATACACGGAATGTAAACTTGGCTACACAGGAACTGGATAACAAAACAGAACAGGATCTCAAATGTAGTACACCAATTATGCTTGATTAAGGGGAAAGGTGAGTTGGGGTGCTGCATAAAACCAGAGATTGAAATTAGCACAGATACCGTTCCATAAGCCAAATATGTAATAGACAAGAGCTACTCCTTGCTCAACGAAGTGGACTCAACACCCCATATTAAACGCCTAAGAATATACCCGACTAGTAATAATCTTAAAACCTATGGATTTACATGTCTCCGAAAGAGAATCAAGCGTGTGTACAGCAGCATAAACGCAGCAGTGATAGGATTGGTGAGGTTCGGTGAGCAAATGCAGACCCTTTGAAGTCATATTGCATGGTACCCATTCCATGGGTCTCAACTCTCCAGGTTTAAGGGATTCTTCCTTCAGCTAAAACATGCATGTGGAACCCAGAGTATGATCCACCGTGTGATCGGGAAACGTGTTCAAATGTGTCTCAGTTTTCGTCCCCTGGTATTCGGGTGCAACATTCCAGACACTTTACTAACACTCTCCCCACTTGGAGAGTCAGTGCCTTTAACCTCCTGTTTGGCCCAGTTTGCAATTTCTGCGGGAAATGAACAGGAATAGGGAGAACCAATGAGAGACTAGCTGGAGGTGTCTGGACGGGCAAATTTAACTCTCATTTCCCACCAGGAAGAGGAATTAACCAAAGGCTCAGCTTGCCGTGCCGGAACCATACTAGGGCCTGAAGCAATCCTGCGGTGTTGCGGCCAGCTCACAAGAAATCGAGTTGAAGGAAGGAGCTCAGGGGCACTGTCATTCACAAACCTGCAGAGTTATAAATGACAGCTATCGTCCAAAAATATATTGAAGTAAGGCTGCCAAGAGCACTTGAAAGCGGGGCAGAATTGCAGGAAACTGATTTCAGGAGGTAGACTGGAATTGCATGAAAAGCATAGGAAAAGAGGCAGAACGTCCACAATGATGCACTTGGTCAAAAAGGGCGTATGCGTTTTTTCCTGAATATATTCAGGAAAAAAACGCATACGCCCTTTTTGGCCAACCAAACAAGCTTGCAAAGGAAATCTGCACTACAATGAAGTCTCACTGCCCCCCGGGCAAGAGGGCCATCTGAAAAAAGTGTAAAATCCAGAAAGGCAGGACAGGCCATGGAGAACTGGGAGCCTTGTTATGCTGATGGGCGGGATGTATATTGCCAACAGCCACTCTGGAGAAGTGTATGGTGTTTCCTGAAACATCTAAAAAACAAAGCAACAGAGCCTAGGGCACTTCCACTTATGCTCCTATAGCTTAGGGAAATTAAAATCAAAAAGACACAGCCATCCCAAAGTTTGGGATGGCTCTGTTTACAAGAACCTCGTTTATGGTACAAGTTCAATATCACAGAAAGCGAAAAATGAATAAAGAATTTGTGGTACTTACGTACAATGCAATATCACTCAGCAATGAAATCTATGTCATCAGGCCCGTAGCAGCATAATGAGTGGATTCAGGTACGATGATTCTAAGTGAAATAAGTCACACAGAAAAAGAAATATCATAAGGTATCACTAATACACGGAATGTAAACTTCGCTACACAGGAACTGAATTACAAAACAGAACAGGGTCTCAAATGTAGAAAACCAACTTATGCTTCCTTAAGGGGAAAGGTGAGTTGGGGTGCTGCATAAAACCAGGGATTGAAATTAGCACAGATACCGTTCCATAAGCCAAATATGTAATAGATAAGAGCTACTCCTTGCTCAACGAAGTGGACTCAACACCCCATATTAAACGCCTAAGAATATACCTGACTAGTAAGAATCTTAAAACCTATGGATTTACATGTCTCTGAAAGAGAATCAAGCGTGTGTACAGCAGCATAAATGCAGCAGTGATGGGATTGTTGAGGTTCGGTGAGAAAATGCAGACCCTTTGAAGTCATATTGCATGGTACCCATTCCATGGGTCTCAACTCTCCAGGTTTAAGAGATTCTTCCTTCAGCTAAAACATGCATGTGGAACCCAGAGTATGATCCACCGTGTGATCGGGAAACGTGTTCAAATGTGTCTCAATTTTCGTCCCCTGGTACTCGGGTGCAACATTCCAGACGCTTTACTAACACTCTCCCCACTTGGAGAGTCAGTGCCTTTAACCTCCTGCTTGGCCCTGTTTGCAATTTCTGCGGGAAATGAACAGGAATAGGGAGAACCAATGAGAGACTAGCTGGAGGTGTCTGGACGGGCAAATTTAACTCTCATTTCCCACCAGGAAGAGGAATTAACCAAAGGCTCAGCTTGCCGTGCCGGAACCACACTAGGGCCTGAAGCAATCCTGCGGTGTTGCGGCCAGCTCACAATAAAGAGAGTTGAAGAAAGGATCTCAGGGGCACTGTCATTCACAAACCTGCAGAGTTATAAATGACAGCTATCGTCCAAAAATATATTGAAGTAAGGCTGCCAAGAGGACTTGAAAGCGGGGCAGAATTGCAGGACACCGATTTCAGGAGGTAGACTGGAATTGCATGAAAAGCATAGGAAAAGAGGCAGAACGTCCACAATGATGCACTTGGCCAAAAAGGGCGTATGCGTTTTTTCCTGAATATATTCAGGAAAAAACGCATACGCCCTTTTTGGCCAACCAAGCAAGCTTGCAAAGGAAATCTGCACTACAGTGAAGTCTCACTGCCCCCCGGGCAAAAGGGCCATCTGAAAAAAGTGTAAAATCCAGAAAGGCAGGA
This sequence comes from Lagenorhynchus albirostris, assembly GCF_949774975.1. NCBI lineage: Eukaryota > Metazoa > Chordata > Mammalia > Artiodactyla > Delphinidae > Lagenorhynchus > Lagenorhynchus albirostris. The sequence goes on along the minus strand of NC_083095.1, from coordinate 104,513,833 downwards.
CAGGCCATGGAGAACTGGGAGCCTTGTTATGCTGATGGGCGGGTTGTAAATTGCCAACAGCCACTCTGGAGAAGTGTATGGTGTTTCCTGAAACATCTAAAAAACAAAGCAACAGAGCCTAGGGCACTTCCACTTATGCTCCTATAGCTTAGGGAAATTAAAATCAAAAAGACACAGCCACCCCAAAGTTTGGGACGGCTCTGTTTACAAGAACCTCGTTTATGGTACAACTTCAATATCACAGAAAGCGAAAAATGAATAAAGAATTTGTGGTACTTACGTACAATGCAATATCACTCAGCAATGAAATCTATGTCATCAGACCCGTAGCAGCATAATGAGTGGACTCAGGTACGATGATTCTAAGAGAAATAAGTCACACAGAAAAAGAAATATCATAAGGTATCACTAATACACGGAATGTAAACTTGGCTACCCAGGAACTGAATTACAAAACAGAACAGGGTCTCAAATGTAGAAAACCAACTTATGCTTGCTTAAGGGGAAAGGTGAGTTAGGGTGCTGCATAAAACCAGAGATTGAAATTAGCACAGATACCGTTCCATAAGCCAAATATGTAATAGACAAGAGCTACTCCTTGCTCAACGAAGTGGACTCAACACCCCATATTAAACGCCTAAGAATATACCTGACTAGTAAGAATCTTAAAACCTATGGATTTACATGTCTCCGAAAGAGAATCAAGCGTGGGTACAGCAGCATAAACGCAGCAGTGATAGGATTGGTGAGGTTCGGTGAGCAAATGCAGACCCTTTGAAGTCATATAGCATGGTACCCATTCCATGGGTCTCAACTCTCCAGGTTTAAGGGATTCTTCCTTCAGCTAAAACATGCATGTGGAACCCAGAGTATGATCCACCGTGTGATCGGGAAACGTGTTCAAATGTGTCTCAGTTTTCGTCCCCTGGTACTCGGGTGCAACATTCCACACGCTTTACTAACACTCTCCCCACTTGGAGAGTCAGTGCCTTTAACCTCCTGTTTGGCCCAGTTTGCAATTTCTGCGGGAAATGAACAGGAATAGGGAGAACCAATGAGAGACTAGCTGGAGGTGTCTGGACGGGCAAATTTAACTCTCATTTCCCACCAGGAAGAGGAATTAACCAAAGGCTCAGCTTGCCGTGCCAGAACCACACTAGGGCCTGAAGCAATCCTGCGGTGTTGCGGCCAGCTCACAATAAAGAGAGTTGAAGAAAGGAGCTCAGGGACCCTGTCATTCACAAACCTGCAGAGTTATAAATGACAGCTATCGTCCAAAAATATATTGAAGTAAGGCTGCCAAGAGGACTTGAAAGCGGGGCAGAATTGCAGGACACCGATTTCAGGAGGTAGACTGGAATTGCATGAAAAGCATAGGAAAAGAGGCAGAACGTCCACAATGATGCACTTGGCCAAAAAGGGCGTATGCGTTTTTTCCTGAATATATTCAGGAAAAAACGCATACGCCCTTTTTGGCCAACCAAGCAAGCTTGCAAAGGAAATCTGCACTACAATGAAGTCTCACTGCCCCCGGGGCAAAAGGGCCATCTGAAAAAAGTGTAAAATCCAGAAAGGCAGGACAGGCCATGGAGAACTGGGAGCCTTGTTATGCTGATGGGCGGGATGTAAATTGCCAACAGCCACTCTGGAGAAGTGTATGGTGTTTCCTGAAACATCTAAAAAACAAAGCAACAGAGCCTAGGGCACTTCCACTTATGCTCCTATAGCTTAGGGAAATTAAAATCAAAAAGACACAGCCACCCCAAAATTTGGGACGGCTCTGTTTACAAGAACCTCGTTTATGGTACAAGTTCATTATCACAGAAAGCGAAAAATGAATAAAGAATTTGAGGTACTTACGTACAATGCAATATCACTCAGCAATGAAATCTATGTCATCAGGCCCGTAGCAGCATAATGAGTGGATTCATGTACGATGATTCTAAGTGAAATAAGTCACACAGAAAAAGAAACATCATAAGATATCACTAATACACGGAATGTAAACTTGGCTACCCAGGAACTGATTTACAAAACAGAACAGGGTCTCAAATGTAGAAAACCAACTTATGCTTGCTTAAGGGGAAAGGTGAGTTGGGGAGCTGCATAAAACCAGAGATTGAAATTAGCACAGATACCGTTCCATAAGCCAAATATGTAATAGACAAGAGCTACTCCTTGCTCAACGAAGTGGACTCAACACCCCATATTAAACGCCTAAGAATATACCTGACTAGTAAAACTCTTAAAACCTATGGATATATATGTCTCCAAAAGAGAATCAAGCGTGTGTACAGCAGCATAAACGCAGCAGTGATAGGATTCGTGAGGTTCGGAGAGCAAATGCAGACCCTTTGAAGTCATATTGCATGGGACCCATTCCATGGGTCTCAACTCTCCAGGTTTAAGGGATTCTTCCTTCAGCTAAAACATGCATGTGGAACCCAGAGTATGATCCACCGTGTGATCAGGAAACGTGTTCAAATGTGTCTTAGTTTAAGTCCCCTGGTACTCGGGTGCAACATTCCAGATGCTTTACTAACACTCTCCCCACTTGGAGAGTCAGTGCCTTTAACCTCCTGTTTGGCCCAGTTTGCAATAACTGCGTGAAATGAACAGGAATAGGGAGAACCAATGAGAGACTAGCTGGAGGTGTCTGGACGGGCAAATTTAACTCTCATTGCCCACCAGGAAGAGGAATAAACCAAAGGCTCAGCTTGCCGTGCCGGAACCACACTAGGGCCTGAAGCAATCCTGTGGTGTTGCGGCCAGCTCACAAGAAAGCGAGTTGAACAAAGGAGCTCAGGGGCACTGTCATTCACAAACCTGCAGAGTTATAAATGACAGCTATCGTCCAAAAATATATTGAAGTAAGGCTGCCAAGAGGACTTGAAAGCGGGGCAGAATTGCAGGAAACCGATTTCAGGAGGTAGACTGGAATTGCATGAAAAGCATAGGAAAAGAGGCGGAACGTCCACCATGATGCACTTGGCCAAAAAGGGCGTATGCGTTTTCTCCTGAATATATTCAGGAAAAAACGCATACGCACTTTTGGCCAACCAAGCAAACTTGCAAAGGAAATCTGCACTACAATGAAGTCTCACTGCCCGCCGGGCAAAAGGGCCATCTGAAAAAAGTGTAAAATCCAGAAAGGCAGGACAGGCCATGGAGAACTGGGAGCCTTGTTATGCTGATGGGCGGGATGTAAATTGCCAACAGCCACTCTGGAGAAGTGTATGGTGTTTCCTGAAACATCTAAAAAACAAAGCAACAGAGCCTGGGGCACTTCCACTTATGGTCCTATAGCTAGGGAAATGAAAATCAAAAAGACACAGCCACCCCAAAGTTTGGGATGGCTCTGTTTACAAGAACCTCGTTTATGGTACAAGTTCAATATCACAGAAAGCGAAAAATGAATAAAGAATTTGTGGTACTTACGTACAATGCAATATCACTCAGCAATGAAATCTATGTCATCAGGCCCGTAGCAGCATAATGAGTGGATTTAGGTACTATGATTCTAAGAGAAATAAGTCACACAGAAAAAGAAATATCATAAGGTATCACTAATACACGGAATGTAAACTTGGCTACACAGGAACTGAATTTCAAAACAGAACAGGGTCTCAAATGTAGAAAACCAACTTATGCTTGCTTAAGGGGAAAGGTGAGTTAGGGTGCTGCATAAAACCAGGGATTGAAATTAGCACAGATACCGTTCCATAAGCCAAATATGTAATAGACAAGAGCTACTCCTTGCTCAACGAAGTGGACTCAACACCCCATATTAAACGCCTAAGAATATACCTGACTAGTAATAATCTTAAAACCTATGGATTTACATGGCTCCGAAAGAGAATCAAGCGTGTGTACAGCAGCATAAACGCAGCATGATAGGATTGGTGAGGTTCGGTGAGCAAATGCAGACCCTTTGAAGTCATATTGCATGGTACCCATTCCATGGGTCTCAACTCTCCAGGTTTCAGGGATTCTTCCTTCAGCTAAAACATGCATGTGGAACCCAGAGTATGATCCACCGTGTGATCGGGAAACGTGTTCAAATGTGTCTCAGTTTTCGTCCCCTGGTACTCGGGTGCAACATTCCAGACACTTTACTAACACTCTCCCCACTTGGAGAGTCAGTGCCTTTAACCTCCTGTTTGGCCCAGTTTGCAATTTCTGCAGGAAATGAACAGGAATAGGGAGAACCAAAGAGAGACTAGCTGGAGGTGTCTGGACGTGCAAATTTAACTCTCATTTCCCACCAGGAAGAGGAATTAACCAAAGGCTCAGCTTGCCGTGCCGGAACCACACTAGGGCCTGAAGCAATCCTGCGGTGTTGCGGCCAGCTCACAATAAAGAGAGTTGAAGAAAGGAGCTCAGGGGCACTGTCATTCACAAACCTGCAGAGTTATAAATGACAGCTATCGTCCAAAAATATATTGAAGTAAGGCTGCCAAGAGCACTTGAAAGCGGGGCAGAATTGCAGGAAACCGATTTCAGGAGGTAGACTGGAATTGTATGAAAAGCATAGGAAAAGAGGCAGAACGTCCACAATGATGCACTTGGCCAAAAAGGGCGTATGCGTTTTTTCCTGAATATATTCAGGAAAAAACGCATACGCACTTTTTGGCCAACCAAGCAAGCTTGCAAAGGAAATCTGCACTACAATGAAGTCTCACTGCCCCACGGGCAAAAGGGCCATCTGAAAAAAGTGTAAAATCCAGAAAGGCAGGACAGGCCATGGAGAACTGGGAGCCTTGTTATGCTGATGGGCGGGATGTAAATTGCCAACAGCCACTCTGGAGAAGTGTATGGTGTTTCCTGAAACATCTAAAAAACAAAGCAACAGAGTCTAGGGCATTTCCACTTATGGTCCTATAGCTTAGGGAAATTAAAATCAAAAAGACACAGCCACCCCAAAGTTTGGGAAGGCTCTGTTTACAAGAACCTCGTTTATGGTACAAGTTCAATATCACAGAAAGCAAAAAATGAATAAAGAATTTGTGGTACTTACGTACAATGCAATATCACTCAGCAATGAAATCTATGTCATCAGGCCCGTAGCAGCATAATGAGTGGATTCAGGTATGATGATTCTAAGTGAAATAAGTCACACAGAAAAAGAAATATCATAAGGTATCACTAATACACGGAATGTAAACTTGGCTACCCTGGAACTGAATTACAAAACAGAACAGGGTCTCAAATGTAGAAAACCAACTTATGCTTGCATAAGGGGAAAGGTGAGTTCGGGTGCTGCATAAATCCAGAGATTGAAATTAGCACAGATACCATTCCATAAGCCAAATATATAATAGACAAGAGCTACTCCTTGCTTAACGAAGTGGACTCAACACCCCATATTAAACGGCTAAGAATATACCTGACTAGTAAGAATCTTAAAACCTATGGATTAAAATGTCTCCAAAAGAGAATCAAGCGTGTGTACAGCGGCATAAACGCAGCAGTGATAGGATTGGTGAGGTTCAGTGAGCACATGCAGAGCTTTTGAAGTCATATTGCATGGTACCCATTCCATGGGTCTCAACTCTCCAGGTTTAAGGGATTCTTCCTTCAGCTAAAACATGCATGTGGAACCCAGAGTATGATCCACCGTGTGATCGGGAAACGTGTTCAAATGTGTCTCAGTTTTCATCCCCTGGTACTCGGGTGCAACATTCCAGACGCTTTACTAACACTCTCCCCACTTGGAGAGTCAGTGCCTTTAACCTCCTGTTTGGTCCAGTTTACAATTTCTGCGTAAGATGAACAGGAATAGGGAGAACCAATGAGAGACTAGCTGGAGGTGTCTGGACGGGCAAATTTAACTCTCATTTCCCACCAGGAAGAGGAATTAACCAAAGGCTCAGCATGCCATCCGGAACCACACTAGGGCCTGAATCAATGTTGCGGTGTTGCGGCCAGCTCACAAGAAAGCGAGTTGAAGGAAGAAGCTCTGGGGCACTGTAATTCAGAAACCTGCAGAGTTATAAATGACAGCTATCGTCCAAAAATATATTGAAGTAAGGCTGCCAAGAGCACTTGAAAGCGGGGCAGAATTGCAGGAAACCGATTTCAGGAGGTAGACTGGAATTGCATGTAAAGCATAGGAAAAGAGGCAGAACGTCCACAATGATGCACTTTGCCAAAAAGGGCGTATGCGTTTTTCCTGTATATATTCAGGAAAAAACGCATACGCCCTTTTTGGCCAACCAAGCAAGCTTGCAAAGGAAATCTGCACTACAATGAAGTCTCACTGCCCCCCGGTCAAAAGGGCCATCTGAAAAAAGTGTAAAATCCAGAAAGGCAGGACAGGCCATGGAGAACTGGGAGCCTTGTTATGCTGATAAGCGAGATGTAAATTGCCAACAGCCACTCTGGAGAAGTGTATGGTGTTTCCAGAAATACCTAAAAAACAAAGCAACAGAGCCTAGGGCGTTTCCACTTATGGTCCTATAGCTTAGGGAAATTAAAATCAAAAAGACACAGCCATCCCAAAGTTTGTGCTGGCTCTGTTTACAAGAACCTCCTTTACGGTACAAGTTCAATATCGCAGAAAGCGAAAAATGGATAAAGACGTTGTGGTATTTACGTACAATGCAATATCACTCAGCAATGAAATCTATTTCATCAGACCCGTCGCAGCATAATGAGTGGATTCAGGTACGATGATTCTAAGTGAAATAAGTCACACAGAAAAAGAAACATCAAAGGATATCACTAATACATGGAATGTAAACTTGGCTACACAAGAACTGAATTACAAAACAGAACAGGGTCTCAAATGTAGTACAACAATTATGCTTGCTTAAGGCGAAAGGTGAGTTGGGGTGCTGCAAAAACCAGAGATTGAAATTAACACAGATACCGTTCCATAAGCCAAATATGTAATAGACAAGAGCTACTCCTTGCTCAACGAAGTGGACTCAACACCCCATATTAAACGCTTAAGAATATACCTGACTAGTAAGAATCTTAAAACCTATGGATTTACATGTCTCCGAATGAGAATCAAGCGTGTGTACAGCAGGATAAATGCAGCAGTGATAGGATTGGTGAGGTTCGGTGAGCAAATGCAGACCCTTTGAAGTCATATTGCATGGTACCCATTCCATGGGTCTCAACTCTCCAGGTTTAAGGGATTCTTCCTTCAGCTAAAACATGCATGTGGAACCCAGAGTATGATCCACCGTGTGATCGGGAAACGTGTTCAAATGTGTCTCAGTTTTCATCCCCTGCTACTCGGGTGCAACATTCCAGACGCTTTACTAACACTCTCCCCACTTGGAGAGTCAGTGCCTTTAACCTCCTGTTTGGCCCAGTTTGCAATTTCTGCGGGAAATGAACAGGAATAGGGAGAACCAAAGAGAGACTAGCTGGAGGTGTCTGGACGGGCAAATTTAACTCTCATTTCCCACCAGGAAGAGGAATTAACCAAAGGCTCAGCTTGCCATGCCGGAACCACACTAGGGCCTGAAGCAATCTTGCGGTGTTGCGGCCAGCTCACAATAAAGAGAGTTGAAGAAAGGATCTCAGGGGCACTGTCATTCACAAACCTGCAGAGTTATAAATGACAGCTATCGTCCAAAAATATATTGAAGTAAGGCTGCCAAGAGCACTTGAAAGCGGGGCAGAATTGCAGGACACCGATTTCAGGAGGTAGACTGCAATTGCATGAAAAGCATAGGAAAAGAGGTAGAACGTCCACAATGATGCACTTGGCCAAAAAGGGCGTATGCGTTTTTTCCTGAATATATTCAGGAAAAAACGCATACGCCCTTTTTGGCCAACCAAGCAAGCTTGCAAAGGAAATCTGCACTACAATGAAGTCTCACTGCCCCACGGGCAAAAGGGCCATCTGAAAAAAGTGTAAAATCCAGAAAGGCAGGACAGGCCATGGAGAACTGGGAGCCTTGTTATGCTGATGGGCGGGATGTAAATTGCCAACAGCCACTCTGGAGAAGTGTATGGTGTTTCCTGAAACATCTAAAAAACAAAGCAACAGAGTCTAGGGCATTTCCACTTATGGTCCTATAGCTTAGGGAAATTAAAATCAAAAAGACACAGCCACCCCAAAGTTTGGGAGGGCTCTGTTTACAAGAACCTCGTTTATGGTACAAGTTCAATATCACAGAAAGCAAAAAATGAATAAAGAATTTGTGGTACTTACGTACAATGCAATATCACTCAGCAATGAAATCTATGTCATCAGGCCCGTACCAGCATAATGAGTGGATTCAGGTACGATGATTCTAAGTGAAATAAGTCACACAGAAAAAGAAATATCATAAGGTATCACTAATACACGGAATGTAAACTTGGCTACCCAGGAACTGAATTACAAAACAGAACAGGGTCTCAAATGTAGAAAACCAACTTATGCTTGCTTAAGGGGAAAGGTGAGTTAGGGTGCTGCATAAAACCAGAGATTGAAATTAGCACAGATACCATTCCATAAGCCAAATATATAATAGACAAGAGCTACTCCTTGCTCAACGAAGTGGACTCAACACCCCATATTAAACGGCTAAGAATATACCTGACTAGTAAGAATCTTAAATCTATGGATTAAAAAGTCTCCAAAAGAGAATCAAGCGTGTGTACAGCGGCATAAACGCAGCAGTGATAGGATTGGTGAGGTTCAGTGAGCACATGCAGAGCTTTTGAAGTCATATTGCATGGTACCCATTCCATGGGTCTCAACTCTCCAGGTTTAAGGGATTCTTCCTTCAGCTAAAACATGCATGTGGAACCCAGAGTATGATCCACCGTGTGATCGGGAAACGTGTTCAAATGTGTCTCAGTTTTCATCCCCTGGTACTCGGGTGCAACATTCCAGACGCTTTACTAACACTCTCCCCACTTGGAGAGTCAGTGCCTTTAACCTCCTGTTTGGTCCAGTTTACAATTTCTGCGTAAGATGAACAGGAATAGGGAGAACCAATGAGAGACTAGCTGGAGGTGTCTGGACGGGCAAATTTAACTCTCATTTCCCACCAGGAAGAGGAATTAACCAAAGGCTCAGCTTGCCGTGCCGGAACCACACTAGGGCCTGAAGCAATCTTGCGGTGTTGCGGCCAGCTCACAAGAAAGCGAGTTGAACAATGGAGCTCAGGGGCACTATAATTCACAAACCTGCAGAGTTATAAATGACAGCTATCGTCCAAAAATATATTGAAGTAAGGCTGCCAAGAGCACTTGAAAGCGGGGCAGAATTGCAGGAAACCGATTTCAGGAGGTAGACTGGAATTGCATGAAAAGCATAGCAAAAGAGGCAGAACGTCCACAATGATGCACTTGGCCAAAAAGGGCGTATGCGTTTTTTCCTGAATATATTCAGGAAAAAACGCATACGCCCTTTTTGGCCAACCAAGCAAGCTTGCAAAGGAGATCTGACTACAATGAAGTCTCACTGCCCCCTGGTCAAAAGGGCCATCTGAAAAAAGTGTAAAATCCAGAAAGGCAGGACAGGTCATGGAGAACTGGGAGCCTTGTTATGAAGATGGGCGGGATGTAAATTGCAAACAGCCACTCTCGAGAAGTATATGGGGTTTCCTGAAACATCTAAAAAGCCAAGCAACAGAGCCTAGGGCACTTCCACTTATGGTCCTATAGCTTAGGGAAATTAAAATAAAAAAGACACAGCCACCCCAAAGTTTGGGACGGCTCTGTTTACAAGAACCTCGTTTATGGTAGAAGTTCAATATCGCAGAAAGCAAAAAATGGATAAAGAAGCTGTGGTACTTATGTACAATGTAATATCACTCAGCAATGAAATCTATGTCATCATGCCCGTAGCAGCATAATGAGTGGATTCAGGTACTATGATTCTAAGTGAAATAAATCACACAGAAAAAGAAACATCATAAGATATCACTACTAAACGGAATGTAAACTTGGCTACACAGGAACTGAATTACAAAACAGAACAGGGTCTCAAATGTAGAAAACCAACTTATGCTTGCTTAAGGGGAAAGGTGAGTTGGGGTGCTGCATAAAACCAGAGATTGAAATTAGCACAGATACCGTTCCATAAGCCAAATATGTAATAGACAAGAGCTACTCCTTGCTCAACGAAGTGGACTCAACACCCCATATTAAACGCATAAGAATATACCTGACTAGTAAGAATCTTAAAACCTATGGATTTATATGTCTCCGAAAGAGAATCAAGCATGTGTACAGCGGCATAGACGCAGCAGTGATAGGATTGGTGAGGTTCGGAGAGCAAATGCAGACCCTTTGAAGTCATATTGCATGGTACCCATTCCATGGGTCTCAACTCTCCAGGTTTAAGGGATTCTTCCTTCAGCTAAAACATGCATGTGAAACCCAGAGTTGATCCACCATGTGATCGGGAAACGTGTTAAAATGTATCTCATTTTTCGTCCCCTGCTACTCAGTGCAACTTTCCAGACGCTTTACTAACACTCTCCCCACTTGGAGAGTCAGTGCCTTTAACCTCCTGTTTGGCCCAGTTTGCAATTTCTTCGGAAAATGAACAGGAATAAGGAGAAGCAATGGGAGACTATCTATAGGTGTCTGCACGGGCAAATTTAACTCTCATTTCCCACCAGGAAGACGAATGAAGCAAAGGCTCCACGTGCCGTGCTGGAACTAGATTAGTGCCTGAAGAGATCCTGCGGTTTTCGGCCAGCTCACAAGAAAGCGAGTTGAAGAAAGGAGCTCAGGGGCACTGTCATTCACAAACATGCGGAGTTATAAATGACAGCTATCAGCCAAAATTATACTGAAGTAATGCTGCGAAGAGGACTTGAATGCGGGGCTGATTGCTGGAAAGCGATTTCAGAAGGTACACGGGAGTCGCTCTTAAAGTATAGGAAAAGAGACAGAACTTGGAAAATAATGCACTTGGCAAAAAAGGGCATATGTGTTTTATCCAGAGCTCTCATAACTGAGGGGCGGAGATTCCCAGCAGGCTCCAACTGTCACCTGAGGGCTCACATTGCCAAGGCAACGTGATCAAGCCAGGCAGGAGTTACCCAACAGCAGAGGTCCCACCTCACAGAAAGGTGAGGAACACAGCCAGGATCAGACTCTCACCAGAGGGCCCACATCACCAAGGGGATGGGAACCAGGCAGGAGTGTCCCCACACCAGTGGGACAACATCATTGAAAGGTGAGGATCCCAGCACATGTGTCCTCAAATAGATGAACCACATCACCAAGGGGTCGGAATGAGGCTGGCAGAACCGGCCTCACAACACTGGGCCCATAGAATAAAAAAGTTGAGGAATCTAGCAGTTGGAACCTCCCAGCAAGTGGCCCAGAGCACCGAGGCTATGGGATCCAGGCTGCAGTGAACTCACAGCAGAGGGCCCACATCATGAACCTGTGAGCAGCCCAGCCATTGGGACCTCAGAACAGAAGGCCCACATCCCCATGGGGATGGGAACCTGACAGGAGTGTCCTGGCATCACTGGGCTCACATCAGGAAACGTGGGGAGCCCAGCAGTTAGAGCCTGATGCTAGAGGGCCGTCATCACCGAGGGCAGGAGGCTCCCAGCAGGTTCCATGTGCCAACAGAGGGCCCACGTCGCCAAGATGATGTGTGCAAGTCAGGCAGGATTGACCTCACAGCAGAGGGCCTACCTCCCAGAAGAGTGAGGAACCCAGCCAGGATAAGACTGTCACCAGAAGGCCCACATCACCAAGGGGATGGGAACCAGGCAGGAGTGTCCTCACACCAGTGGGGCCACATCATTGAAAGTTGCGGAACCCAGCACATGTGGCCTCAAACCAGAAGACCCACATCACGAAGGGGTTGCGAGTGAGGCAGGCAGGAGGAGCATCACAAACCAGGACCCGTAGAATACAAAACTTGAGGAATCGAGCAGTTGGAACCTCCCAGCATAATGAGTGGATTGAGGCACGATGATTCTAAGTGAAAGAAGTCACACAGAAAAAGAAACATCATAAGATGTTTGATGCATGGAATGTAAACTTGGCTACACATGAACTGAATTACAAAACAGAACAGGGTCTCAAGTTTAGAAAACCAACTTATGCTTGCTTAAGGGGAAAGGTGAGTTGGGGTGCTGCATAAAACCAGAGATTGAGGGTTCCCTGGTGGCTCAGAGGTTGAAAGTCCGCCTACTGATGCAGGGGACACGGGTGCGTGCCCCGATCCGGGAGGATCCCACATGCCGCGGAGTGGCTGGGCCCGTGAGCCTTGGCCGCTGAGCCTGCGCATCTGGAGCCTGTGCTCCACAACGGGAGACGCCACAACAATGAGAGGCCTCCGTACAGAAAAAAAAAAAAAAAAACCAGAAATTGAAATTAGCACAGATACCGTTCCATAAGCCAAATATGTAATAGACAAGAGCTACTCCTTGCTCAACGAAGTGGACTCAACACCCCATATTAAACGCCTAAGAATATACCTCACTAATAAGAATCTTAAAACCTATGGATTTATATGTCTCCGAAAGAGAATCAAGCATGTGTACAGCAGCATAAATGCAGCAGTGACAGGATTGGTGAGGTTCGGTGAGCAAAGGCAGACCCTTTGAAGTCATATTGCATGGTTCCCATTTCATGGGTCTCAACTCTCCAGCTTTAAGGGATTCTTCCTTAAGCTAAAACATGCATGTGGAACCCAGAGTATGATCCACCGTGTGATCGGGAAACGTGTTCAAATGTGTCTCAGTTTTCGTCCCCTGGTACTCGGGTGCAACATTCCAGACGCTTTACTAACACTCTCCCCACTTGGAGAGTCAGTGCCTTTAACCTCCTGTTTGGCCCAGTTTGCAATTTCTGCGGGAAATGAACAGGAATAGGGAGAACCAATGAGAGACTAGCTGGAGGTGTCTGGACAGGCAAATTTAACTCTCATTTCCCACCAGGAAGAGGAATTAACCAAAGGCACAGCGTGCCATGCCGGAACCACACTAGGGACTGAAGCAATCCTGCGGTGTTGCGGCAAGATCACAAGAAAGCGAGTTGAAGGAAGGAGCTCAGGGGCACTGTCATTCACAAACCTGCAGAGTTATAAATGACAGCTATCGTCCAAAAATATATTGAAGTAAGGCTGCCAAGAGGACTTGAAAGCGGGGCAGAATTGCAGGAAACCGATTTCAGGAGGTAGAATGGAATTGCATGTAAAGCATAGAAAAAGAGGCAGAACGTCCACAATGATGCACTTGGCCAAAAAGGGCGTATGCGTTTTTCCTGTATATATTCAGGAAAAAACGCATACGCCCTGTTTGGCCAACCAAGCAAGCTTGCAAAGGAAATCTGCACTACAATGAAGTCTCACAGCCCCCTGGTCAAAAGGGCCATCTGAAAAAAGTGTAAAATCCAGAAAGGCAGGACAGGCCATGGAGAACTGGGAGCCTTGTTATGCTGATGGGCGGGATGTAAATTGCCAACAGCCACTCTGGAGAAGTGTATGGTGTTTCCTGAAACATCTAAAAAACAAAGCAACAGAGCTTAGGGCACTTCCACATATGCTCCTATAGCTTAGGGAAATTAAAATCAAAAAGACACAGCCATCCGAAAGTTTGGGCTGGCTCTCTTTAGAAGAACATCCTTTATGGTACAAGTTCAATATCGCAGGAGGCGAAAAATGGATAAAGACGTTGTGGTACTTACGTACAATGCAATATCACTCAGCAATGTAATCTATGTCATCAGACACGTAGCAGCATAATGAGTGGACTCAGGTACGATGATTCTAAGTGAAATAAGTCACACAGAAAAACAAACATCATAGGATATCACTAATACACGGAATGTAAACTTGGCTACACAGGAACTGGATAACAAAACAGAACAGGATCTCAAATGTAGTACACCAATTATGCTTGATTAAGGGGAAAGGTGAGTTGGGGTGCTGCATAAAACCAGAGATTGAAATTAGCACAGATACCGTTCCATAAGCCAAATATGTAATAGACAAGAGCTACTCCTTGCTCAACGAAGTGGACTCAACACCCCATATTAAACGCCTAAGAATATACCCGACTAGTAATAATCTTAAAACCTATGGATTTACATGTCTCCGAAAGAGAATCAAGCGTGTGTACAGCAGCATAAACGCAGCAGTGATAGGATTGGTGAGGTTCGGTGAGCAAATGCAGACCCTTTGAAGTCATATTGCATGGTACCCATTCCATGGGTCTCAACTCTCCAGGTTTAAGGGATTCTTCCTTCAGCTAAAACATGCATGTGGAACCCAGAGTATGATCCACCGTGTGATCGGGAAACGTGTTCAAATGTGTCTCAGTTTTCGTCCCCTGGTATTCGGGTGCAACATTCCAGACACTTTACTAACACTCTCCCCACTTGGAGAGTCAGTGCCTTTAACCTCCTGTTTGGCCCAGTTTGCAATTTCTGCGGGAAATGAACAGGAATAGGGAGAACCAATGAGAGACTAGCTGGAGGTGTCTGGACGGGCAAATTTAACTCTCATTTCCCACCAGGAAGAGGAATTAACCAAAGGCTCAGCTTGCCGTGCCGGAACCATACTAGGGCCTGAAGCAATCCTGCGGTGTTGCGGCCAGCTCACAAGAAATCGAGTTGAAGGAAGGAGCTCAGGGGCACTGTCATTCACAAACCTGCAGAGTTATAAATGACAGCTATCGTCCAAAAATATATTGAAGTAAGGCTGCCAAGAGCACTTGAAAGCGGGGCAGAATTGCAGGAAACTGATTTCAGGAGGTAGACTGGAATTGCATGAAAAGCATAGGAAAAGAGGCAGAACGTCCACAATGATGCACTTGGTCAAAAAGGGCGTATGCGTTTTTTCCTGAATATATTCAGGAAAAAAACGCATACGCCCTTTTTGGCCAACCAAACAAGCTTGCAAAGGAAATCTGCACTACAATGAAGTCTCACTGCCCCCCGGGCAAGAGGGCCATCTGAAAAAAGTGTAAAATCCAGAAAGGCAGGACAGGCCATGGAGAACTGGGAGCCTTGTTATGCTGATGGGCGGGATGTATATTGCCAACAGCCACTCTGGAGAAGTGTATGGTGTTTCCTGAAACATCTAAAAAACAAAGCAACAGAGCCTAGGGCACTTCCACTTATGCTCCTATAGCTTAGGGAAATTAAAATCAAAAAGACACAGCCATCCCAAAGTTTGGGATGGCTCTGTTTACAAGAACCTCGTTTATGGTACAAGTTCAATATCACAGAAAGCGAAAAATGAATAAAGAATTTGTGGTACTTACGTACAATGCAATATCACTCAGCAATGAAATCTATGTCATCAGGCCCGTAGCAGCATAATGAGTGGATTCAGGTACGATGATTCTAAGTGAAATAAGTCACACAGAAAAAGAAATATCATAAGGTATCACTAATACACGGAATGTAAACTTCGCTACACAGGAACTGAATTACAAAACAGAACAGGGTCTCAAATGTAGAAAACCAACTTATGCTTCCTTAAGGGGAAAGGTGAGTTGGGGTGCTGCATAAAACCAGGGATTGAAATTAGCACAGATACCGTTCCATAAGCCAAATATGTAATAGATAAGAGCTACTCCTTGCTCAACGAAGTGGACTCAACACCCCATATTAAACGCCTAAGAATATACCTGACTAGTAAGAATCTTAAAACCTATGGATTTACATGTCTCTGAAAGAGAATCAAGCGTGTGTACAGCAGCATAAATGCAGCAGTGATGGGATTGTTGAGGTTCGGTGAGAAAATGCAGACCCTTTGAAGTCATATTGCATGGTACCCATTCCATGGGTCTCAACTCTCCAGGTTTAAGAGATTCTTCCTTCAGCTAAAACATGCATGTGGAACCCAGAGTATGATCCACCGTGTGATCGGGAAACGTGTTCAAATGTGTCTCAATTTTCGTCCCCTGGTACTCGGGTGCAACATTCCAGACGCTTTACTAACACTCTCCCCACTTGGAGAGTCAGTGCCTTTAACCTCCTGCTTGGCCCTGTTTGCAATTTCTGCGGGAAATGAACAGGAATAGGGAGAACCAATGAGAGACTAGCTGGAGGTGTCTGGACGGGCAAATTTAACTCTCATTTCCCACCAGGAAGAGGAATTAACCAAAGGCTCAGCTTGCCGTGCCGGAACCACACTAGGGCCTGAAGCAATCCTGCGGTGTTGCGGCCAGCTCACAATAAAGAGAGTTGAAGAAAGGATCTCAGGGGCACTGTCATTCACAAACCTGCAGAGTTATAAATGACAGCTATCGTCCAAAAATATATTGAAGTAAGGCTGCCAAGAGGACTTGAAAGCGGGGCAGAATTGCAGGACACCGATTTCAGGAGGTAGACTGGAATTGCATGAAAAGCATAGGAAAAGAGGCAGAACGTCCACAATGATGCACTTGGCCAAAAAGGGCGTATGCGTTTTTTCCTGAATATATTCAGGAAAAAACGCATACGCCCTTTTTGGCCAACCAAGCAAGCTTGCAAAGGAAATCTGCACTACAGTGAAGTCTCACTGCCCCCCGGGCAAAAGGGCCATCTGAAAAAAGTGTAAAATCCAGAAAGGCAGGACAGGCCATGGAGAACTGGGAGCCTTGTTATGCTGATGGGCGGGTTGTAAATTGCCAACAGCCACTCTGGAGAAGTGTATGGTGTTTCCTGAAACATCTAAAAAACAAAGCAACAGAGCCTAGGGCACTTCCACTTATGCTCCTATAGCTTAGGGAAATTAAAATCAAAAAGACACAGCCACCCCAAAGTTTGGGACGGCTCTGTTTACAAGAACCTCGTTTATGGTACAACTTCAATATCACAGAAAGCGAAAAATGAATAAAGAATTTGTGGTACTTACGTACAATGCAATATCACTCAGCAATGAAATCTATGTCATCAGACCCGTAGCAGCATAATGAGTGGACTCAGGTACGATGATTCTAAGAGAAATAAGTCACACAGAAAAAGAAATATCATAAGGTATCACTAATACACGGAATGTAAACTTGGCTACCCAGGAACTGAATTACAAAACAGAACAGGGTCTCAAATGTAGAAAACCAACTTATGCTTGCTTAAGGGGAAAGGTGAGTTAGGGTGCTGCATAAAACCAGAGATTGAAATTAGCACAGATACCGTTCCATAAGCCAAATATGTAATAGACAAGAGCTACTCCTTGCTCAACGAAGTGGACTCAACACCCCATATTAAACGCCTAAGAATATACCTGACTAGTAAGAATCTTAAAACCTATGGATTTACATGTCTCCGAAAGAGAATCAAGCGTGGGTACAGCAGCATAAACGCAGCAGTGATAGGATTGGTGAGGTTCGGTGAGCAAATGCAGACCCTTTGAAGTCATATAGCATGGTACCCATTCCATGGGTCTCAACTCTCCAGGTTTAAGGGATTCTTCCTTCAGCTAAAACATGCATGTGGAACCCAGAGTATGATCCACCGTGTGATCGGGAAACGTGTTCAAATGTGTCTCAGTTTTCGTCCCCTGGTACTCGGGTGCAACATTCCACACGCTTTACTAACACTCTCCCCACTTGGAGAGTCAGTGCCTTTAACCTCCTGTTTGGCCCAGTTTGCAATTTCTGCGGGAAATGAACAGGAATAGGGAGAACCAATGAGAGACTAGCTGGAGGTGTCTGGACGGGCAAATTTAACTCTCATTTCCCACCAGGAAGAGGAATTAACCAAAGGCTCAGCTTGCCGTGCCAGAACCACACTAGGGCCTGAAGCAATCCTGCGGTGTTGCGGCCAGCTCACAATAAAGAGAGTTGAAGAAAGGAGCTCAGGGACCCTGTCATTCACAAACCTGCAGAGTTATAAATGACAGCTATCGTCCAAAAATATATTGAAGTAAGGCTGCCAAGAGGACTTGAAAGCGGGGCAGAATTGCAGGACACCGATTTCAGGAGGTAGACTGGAATTGCATGAAAAGCATAGGAAAAGAGGCAGAACGTCCACAATGATGCACTTGGCCAAAAAGGGCGTATGCGTTTTTTCCTGAATATATTCAGGAAAAAACGCATACGCCCTTTTTGGCCAACCAAGCAAGCTTGCAAAGGAAATCTGCACTACAATGAAGTCTCACTGCCCCCGGGGCAAAAGGGCCATCTGAAAAAAGTGTAAAATCCAGAAAGGCAGGACAGGCCATGGAGAACTGGGAGCCTTGTTATGCTGATGGGCGGGATGTAAATTGCCAACAGCCACTCTGGAGAAGTGTATGGTGTTTCCTGAAACATCTAAAAAACAAAGCAACAGAGCCTAGGGCACTTCCACTTATGCTCCTATAGCTTAGGGAAATTAAAATCAAAAAGACACAGCCACCCCAAAATTTGGGACGGCTCTGTTTACAAGAACCTCGTTTATGGTACAAGTTCATTATCACAGAAAGCGAAAAATGAATAAAGAATTTGAGGTACTTACGTACAATGCAATATCACTCAGCAATGAAATCTATGTCATCAGGCCCGTAGCAGCATAATGAGTGGATTCATGTACGATGATTCTAAGTGAAATAAGTCACACAGAAAAAGAAACATCATAAGATATCACTAATACACGGAATGTAAACTTGGCTACCCAGGAACTGATTTACAAAACAGAACAGGGTCTCAAATGTAGAAAACCAACTTATGCTTGCTTAAGGGGAAAGGTGAGTTGGGGAGCTGCATAAAACCAGAGATTGAAATTAGCACAGATACCGTTCCATAAGCCAAATATGTAATAGACAAGAGCTACTCCTTGCTCAACGAAGTGGACTCAACACCCCATATTAAACGCCTAAGAATATACCTGACTAGTAAAACTCTTAAAACCTATGGATATATATGTCTCCAAAAGAGAATCAAGCGTGTGTACAGCAGCATAAACGCAGCAGTGATAGGATTCGTGAGGTTCGGAGAGCAAATGCAGACCCTTTGAAGTCATATTGCATGGGACCCATTCCATGGGTCTCAACTCTCCAGGTTTAAGGGATTCTTCCTTCAGCTAAAACATGCATGTGGAACCCAGAGTATGATCCACCGTGTGATCAGGAAACGTGTTCAAATGTGTCTTAGTTTAAGTCCCCTGGTACTCGGGTGCAACATTCCAGATGCTTTACTAACACTCTCCCCACTTGGAGAGTCAGTGCCTTTAACCTCCTGTTTGGCCCAGTTTGCAATAACTGCGTGAAATGAACAGGAATAGGGAGAACCAATGAGAGACTAGCTGGAGGTGTCTGGACGGGCAAATTTAACTCTCATTGCCCACCAGGAAGAGGAATAAACCAAAGGCTCAGCTTGCCGTGCCGGAACCACACTAGGGCCTGAAGCAATCCTGTGGTGTTGCGGCCAGCTCACAAGAAAGCGAGTTGAACAAAGGAGCTCAGGGGCACTGTCATTCACAAACCTGCAGAGTTATAAATGACAGCTATCGTCCAAAAATATATTGAAGTAAGGCTGCCAAGAGGACTTGAAAGCGGGGCAGAATTGCAGGAAACCGATTTCAGGAGGTAGACTGGAATTGCATGAAAAGCATAGGAAAAGAGGCGGAACGTCCACCATGATGCACTTGGCCAAAAAGGGCGTATGCGTTTTCTCCTGAATATATTCAGAAAAAAACGCATACGCACTTTTGGCCAACCAAGCAAACTTGCAAAGGAAATCTGCACTACAATGAAGTCTCACTGCCCGCCGGGCAAAAGGGCCATCTGAAAAAAGTGTAAAATCCAGAAAGGCAGGACAGGCCATGGAGAACTGGGAGCCTTGTTATGCTGATGGGCGGGATGTAAATTGCCAACAGCCACTCTGGAGAAGTGTATGGTGTTTCCTGAAACATCTAAAAAACAAAGCAACAGAGCCTGGGGCACTTCCACTTATGGTCCTATAGCTAGGGAAATGAAAATCAAAAAGACACAGCCACCCCAAAGTTTGGGATGGCTCTGTTTACAAGAACCTCGTTTATGGTACAAGTTCAATATCACAGAAAGCGAAAAATGAATAAAGAATTTGTGGTACTTACGTACAATGCAATATCACTCAGCAATGAAATCTATGTCATCAGGCCCGTAGCAGCATAATGAGTGGATTTAGGTACTATGATTCTAAGAGAAATAAGTCACACAGAAAAAGAAATATCATAAGGTATCACTAATACACGGAATGTAAACTTGGCTACACAGGAACTGAATTTCAAAACAGAACAGGGTCTCAAATGTAGAAAACCAACTTATGCTTGCTTAAGGGGAAAGGTGAGTTAGGGTGCTGCATAAAACCAGGGATTGAAATTAGCACAGATACCGTTCCATAAGCCAAATATGTAATAGACAAGAGCTACTCCTTGCTCAACGAAGTGGACTCAACACCCCATATTAAACGCCTAAGAATATACCTGACTAGTAATAATCTTAAAACCTATGGATTTACATGGCTCCGAAAGAGAATCAAGCGTGTGTACAGCAGCATAAACGCAGCATGATAGGATTGGTGAGGTTCGGTGAGCAAATGCAGACCCTTTGAAGTCATATTGCATGGTACCCATTCCATGGGTCTCAACTCTCCAGGTTTCAGGGATTCTTCCTTCAGCTAAAACATGCATGTGGAACCCAGAGTATGATCCACCGTGTGATCGGGAAACGTGTTCAAATGTGTCTCAGTTTTCGTCCCCTGGTACTCGGGTGCAACATTCCAGACACTTTACTAACACTCTCCCCACTTGGAGAGTCAGTGCCTTTAACCTCCTGTTTGGCCCAGTTTGCAATTTCTGCAGGAAATGAACAGGAATAGGGAGAACCAAAGAGAGACTAGCTGGAGGTGTCTGGACGTGCAAATTTAACTCTCATTTCCCACCAGGAAGAGGAATTAACCAAAGGCTCAGCTTGCCGTGCCGGAACCACACTAGGGCCTGAAGCAATCCTGCGGTGTTGTGGCCAGCTCACAATAAAGAGAGTTGAAGAAAGGATCTCAGGGGCACTGTCATTCACAAACCTGCAGAGTTATAAATGACAGCTATCGTCCAAAAATATATTGAAGTAAGGCTGCCAAGAGCACTTGAAAGCGGGGCAGAATTGCAGGAAACCGATTTCAGGAGGTAGACTGGAATTGTATGAAAAGCATAGGAAAAGAGGCAGAACGTCCACAATGATGCACTTGGCCAAAAAGGGCGTATGCGTTTTTTCCTGAATATATTCAGGAAAAAACGCATACGCACTTTTTGGCCAACCAAGCAAGCTTGCAAAGGAAATCTGCACTACAATGAAGTCTCACTGCCCCACGGGCAAAAGGGCCATCTGAAAAAAGTGTAAAATCCAGAAAGGCAGGACAGGCCATGGAGAACTGGGAGCCTTGTTATGCTGATGGGCGGGATGTAAATTGCCAACAGCCACTCTGGAGAAGTGTATGGTGTTTCCTGAAACATCTAAAAAACAAAGCAACAGAGTCTGAGGGCATTTCCACTTATGGTCCTATAGCTTAGGGAAATTAAAATCAAAAAGACACAGCCACCCCAAAGTTTGGGAAGGCTCTGTTTACAAGAACCTCGTTTATGGTACAAGTTCAATATCACAGAAAGCAAAAAATGAATAAAGAATTTGTGGTACTTACGTACAATGCAATATCACTCAGCAATGAAATCTATGTCATCAGGCCCGTACCAGCATAATGAGTGGATTCAGGTATGATGATTCTAAGTGAAATAAGTCACACAGAAAAAGAAATATCATAAGGTATCACTAATACACGGAATGTAAACTT
Organism: Lagenorhynchus albirostris; assembly: GCF_949774975.1. NCBI lineage: Eukaryota > Metazoa > Chordata > Mammalia > Artiodactyla > Delphinidae > Lagenorhynchus > Lagenorhynchus albirostris. Next base: position 104,492,168 of record NC_083095.1, on the reverse strand, counting down.
GGCTACCCTGGAACTGAATTACAAAACAGAACAGGGTCTCAAATGTAGAAAACCAACTTATGCTTGCATAAGGGGAAAGGTGAGTTCGGGTGCTGCATAAATCCAGAGATTGAAATTAGCACAGATACCATTCCATAAGCCAAATATATAATAGACAAGAGCTACTCCTTGCTTAACGAAGTGGACTCAACACCCCATATTAAACGGCTAAGAATATACCTGACTAGTAAGAATCTTAAAACCTATGGATTAAAATGTCTCCAAAAGAGAATCAAGCGTGTGTACAGCGGCATAAACGCAGCAGTGATAGGATTGGTGAGGTTCAGTGAGCACATGCAGAGCTTTTGAAGTCATATTGCATGGTACCCATTCCATGGGTCTCAACTCTCCAGGTTTAAGGGATTCTTCCTTCAGCTAAAACATGCATGTGGAACCCAGAGTATGATCCACCGTGTGATCGGGAAACGTGTTCAAATGTGTCTCAGTTTTCATCCCCTGGTACTCGGGTGCAACATTCCAGACGCTTTACTAACACTCTCCCCACTTGGAGAGTCAGTGCCTTTAACCTCCTGTTTGGTCCAGTTTACAATTTCTGCGTAAGATGAACAGGAATAGGGAGAACCAATGAGAGACTAGCTGGAGGTGTCTGGACGGGCAAATTTAACTCTCATTTCCCACCAGGAAGAGGAATTAACCAAAGGCTCAGCATGCCATCCGGAACCACACTAGGGCCTGAATCAATGTTGCGGTGTTGCGGCCAGCTCACAAGAAAGCGAGTTGAAGGAAGAAGCTCTGGGGCACTGTAATTCAGAAACCTGCAGAGTTATAAATGACAGCTATCGTCCAAAAATATATTGAAGTAAGGCTGCCAAGAGGACTTGAAAGCGGGGCAGAATTGCAGGAAACCGATTTCAGGAGGTAGACTGGAATTGCATGTAAAGCATAGGAAAAGAGGCAGAACGTCCACAATGATGCACTTTGCCAAAAAGGGCGTATGCGTTTTTCCTGTATATATTCAGGAAAAAACGCATACGCCCTTTTTGGCCAACCAAGCAAGCTTGCAAAGGAAATCTGCACTACAATGAAGTCTCACTGCCCCCCGGTCAAAAGGGCCATCTGAAAAAAGTGTAAAATCCAGAAAGGCAGGACAGGCCATGGAGAACTGGGAGCCTTGTTATGCTGATGGGCGGGATGTAAATTGCCAACAGCCACTCTGGAGAAGTGTATGGTGTTTCCTGAAACATCTAAAAAACAAAGCAACAGAGTCTAGGGCATTTCCACTTATGGTCCTATAGCTTAGGGAAATTAAAATCAAAAAGACACAGCCACCCCAAAGTTTGGGAGGGCTCTGTTTACAAGAACCTCGTTTATGGTACAAGTTCAATATCACAGAAAGCAAAAAATGAATAAAGAATTTGTGGTACTTACGTACAATGCAATATCACTCAGCAGTGAAATCTATGTCATCAGGCCCGTACCAGCATAATGAGTGGATTCAGGTACGATGATTCTAAGTGAAATAAGTCACACAGAAAAAGAAATATCATAAGGTATCACTAATACACGGAATGTAAACTTGGCTACCCAGGAACTGAATTACAAAACAGAACAGGGTCTCAAATGTAGAAAACCAACTTATGCTTGCTTAAGGGGAAAGGTGAGTTAGGGTGCTGCATAAAACCAGAGATTGAAATTAGCACAGATACCATTCCATAAGCCAAATATATAATAGACAAGAGCTACTCCTTGCTCAACGAAGTGGACTCAACACCCCATATTAAACGGCTAAGAATATACCTGACTAGTAAGAATCTTAAATCTATGGATTAAAAAGTCTCCAAAAGAGAATCAAGCGTGTGTACAGCGGCATAAACGCAGCAGTGATAGGATTGGTGAGGTTCAGTGAGCACATGCAGAGCTTTTGAAGTCATATTGCATGGTACCCATTCCATGGGTCTCAACTCTCCAGGTTTAAGGGATTCTTCCTTCAGCTAAAACATGCATGTGGAACCCAGAGTATGATCCACCGTGTGATCGGGAAACGTGTTCAAATGTGTCTCAGTTTTCATCCCCTGGTACTCGGGTGCAACATTCCAGACGCTTTACTAACACTCTCCCCACTTGGAGAGTCAGTGCCTTTAACCTCCTGTTTGGTCCAGTTTACAATTTCTGCGTAAGATGAACAGGAATAGGGAGAACCAATGAGAGACTAGCTGGAGGTGTCTGGACAGGCAAATTTAACTCTCATTTCCCACCAGGAAGAGGAATTAACCAAAGGCTCAGCTTGCCGTGCCGGAACCACACTAGGGCCTGAAGCAATCTTGCGGTGTTGCGGCCAGCTCACAAGAAAGCGAGTTGAACAATGGAGCTCAGGGGCACTATAATTCACAAACCTGCAGAGTTATAAATGACAGCTAACGTCCAAAAATATATTGAAGTAAGGCTGCCAAGAGGACTTGAAAGCGGGGCAGAATTGCAGGAAACCGATTTCAGGAGGTAGACTGGAATTGCATGAAAAGCATAGCAAAAGAGGCAGAACGTCCACAATGATGCACTTGGCCAAAAAGGGCGTATGCGTTTTTTCCTGAATATATTCAGGAAAAAACGCATACACCCTTTTTGGCCAACCAAGCAAGCTTGCAAAGGAGATCTGACTACAATGAAGTCTCACTGCCCCCTGGTCAAAAGGGCCATCTGAAAAAAGTGTAAAATCCAGAAAGGCAGGACAGGTCATGGAGAACTGGGAGCCTTGTTATGAAGATGGGCGGGATGTAAATTGCAAACAGCCACTCTCGAGAAGTATATGGGGTTTCCTGAAACATCTAAAAAGCCAAGCAACAGAGCCTAGGGCACTTCCACTTATGGTCCTATAGCTTAGGGAAATTAAAATAAAAAAGACACAGCCACCCCAAAGTTTGGGACGGCTCTGTTTACAAGAACCTCGTTTATGGTAGAAGTTCAATATCGCAGAAAGCAAAAAATGGATAAAGAAGCTGTGGTACTTATGTACAATGTAATATCACTCAGCAATGAAATCTATGTCATCATGCCCGTAGCAGCATAATGAGTGGATTCAGGTACTATGATTCTAAGTGAAATAAATCACACAGAAAAAGAAACATCATAAGATATCACTACTAAACGGAATGTAAACTTGGCTACACAGGAACTGAATTACAAAACAGAACAGGGTCTCAAATGTAGAAAACCAACTTATGCTTGCTTAAGGGGAAAGGTGAGTTGGGGTGCTGCATAAAACCAGAGATTGAAATTAGCACAGATACCGTTCCATAAGCCAAATATGTAATAGACAAGAGCTACTCCTTGCTCAACGAAGTGGACTCAACACCCCATATTAAACGCATAAGAATATACCTGACTAGTAAGAATCTTAAAACCTATGGATTTATATGTCTCCGAAAGAGAATCAAGCATGTGTACAGCGGCATAGACGCAGCAGTGATAGGATTGGTGAGGTTCGGAGAGCAAATGCAGACCCTTTGAAGTCATATTGCATGGTACCCATTCCATGGGTCTCAACTCTCCAGGTTTAAGGGATTCTTCCTTCAGCTAAAACATGCATGTGAAACCCAGAGTTGATCCACCATGTGATCGGGAAACGTGTTAAAATGTATCTCATTTTTCGTCCCCTGCTACTCAGTGCAACTTTCCAGACGCTTTACTAACACTCTCCCCACTTGGAGAGTCAGTGCCTTTAACCTCCTGTTTGGCCCAGTTTGCAATTTCTTCGGAAAATGAACAGGAATAAGGAGAAGCAATGGGAGACTATCTATAGGTGTCTGCACGGGCAAATTTAACTCTCATTTCCCACCAGGAAGACGAATGAAGCAAAGGCTCCACGTGCCGTGCTGGAACTAGATTAGTGCCTGAAGAGATCCTGCGGTTTTCGGCCAGCTCACAAGAAAGCGAGTTGAAGAAAGGAGCTCAGGGGCACTGTCATCCACAAACATGCGGAGTTATAAATGACAGCTATCAGCCAAAATTATACTGAAGTAATGCTGCGAAGAGGACTTGAATGCGGGGCTGATTGCTGGAAAGCGATTTCAGAAGGTACACGGGAGTCGCTCTTAAAGTATAGGAAAAGAGACAGAACTTGGAAAATAATGCACTTGGCAAAAAAGGGCATATGTGTTTTATCCAGAGCTCTCATAACTGAGGGGCGGAGATTCCCAGCAGGCTCCAACTGTCACCTGAGGGCTCACATTGCCAAGGCAACGTGATCAAGCCAGGCAGGAGTTACCCAACAGCAGAGGTCCCACCTCACAGAAAGGTGAGGAACACAGCCAGGATCAGACTCTCACCAGAGGGCCCACATCACCAAGGGGATGGGAACCAGGCAGGAGTGTCCCCACACCAGTGGGACAACATCATTGAAAGGTGAGGATCCCAGCACATGTGTCCTCAAATAGATGAACCACATCACCAAGGGGTCGGAATGAGGCTGGCAGAACCGGCCTCACAACACTGGGCCCATAGAATAAAAAAGTTGAGGAATCTAGCAGTTGGAACCTCCCAGCAAGTGGCCCAGAGCACCGAGGCTATGGGATCCAGGCTGCAGTGAACTCACAGCAGAGGGCCCACATCATGAACCTGTGAGCAGCCCAGCCATTGGGACCTCAGAACAGAAGGCCCACATCCCCATGGGGATGGGAACCTGACAGGAGTGTCCTGGCATCACTGGGCTCACATCAGGAAACGTGGGGAGCCCAGCAGTTAGAGCCTGATGCTAGAGGGCCGTCATCACCGAGGGCAGGAGGCTCCCAGCAGGTTCCATGTGCCAACAGAGGGCCCACGTCGCCAAGATGATGTGTGCAAGTCAGGCAGGATTGACCTCACAGCAGAGGGCCTACCTCACAGAAGAGTGAGGAACCCAGCCAGGATAAGACTGTCACCAGAAGGCCCACATCACCAAGGGGATGGGAACCAGGCAGGAGTGTCCTCACACCAGTGGGGCCACATCATTGAAAGTTGCGGAACCCAGCACATGTGGCCTCAAACCAGAAGACCCACATCACGAAGGGGTTGCGAGTGAGGCAGGCAGGAGGAGCATCACAAACCAGGACCCGTAGAATACAAAACTTGAGGAATCGAGCAGTTGGAACCTCCCAGCATAATGAGTGGATTGAGGCACGATGATTCTAAGTGAAAGAAGTCACACAGAAAAAGAAACATCATAAGATGTTTGATGCATGGAATGTAAACTTGGCTACACATGAACTGAATTACAAAACAGAACAGGGTCTCAAGTTTAGAAAACCAACTTATGCTTGCTTAAGGGGAAAGGTGAGTTGGGGTGCTGCATAAAACCAGAGATTGAGGGTTCCCTGGTGGCTCAGAGGTTGAAAGTCCGCCTACTGATGCAGGGGACACGGGTGCGTGCCCCGATCCGGGAGGATCCCACATGCCGCGGAGTGGCTGGGCCCGTGAGCCTTGGCCGCTGAGCCTGCGCATCTGGAGCCTGTGCTCCACAACGGGAGACGCCACAACAATGAGAGGCCTCCGTACAGAAAAAAAAAAAAAAAAACCAGAAATTGAAATTAGCACAGATACCATTCCATAAGCCAAATATGTAATAGACAAGAGCTACTCCTTGCTCAACGAAGTGGACTCAACACCCCATATTAAACGCCTAAGAATATACCTCACTAATAAGAATCTTAAAACCTATGGATTTATATGTCTCCGAAAGAGAATCAAGCATGTGTACAGCAGCATAAATGCAGCAGTGACAGGATTGGTGAGGTTCGGTGAGCAAAGGCAGACCCTTTGAAGTCATATTGCATGATTCCCATTTCATGGGTCTCAACTCTCCAGCTTTAAGGGATTCTTCCTTAAGCTAAAACATGCATGTGGAACCCAGAGTATGATCCACCGTGTGATCGGGAAACGTGTTCAAATGTGTCTCAGTTTTCGTCCCCTGGTACTCGGGTGCAACATTCCAGACGCTTTACTAACACTCTCCCCACTTGGAGAGTCAGTGCCTTTAACCTCCTGTTTGGCCCAGTTTGCAATTTCTGCGGGAAATGAACAGGAATAGGGAGAACCAATGAGAGACTAGCTGGAGGTGTCTGGACAGGCAAATTTAACTCTCATTTCCCACCAGGAAGAGGAATTAACCAAAGGCACAGCGTGCCATGCCGGAACCACACTAGGGACTGAAGCAATCCTGCGGTGTTGCGGCAAGATCACAAGAAAGCGAGTTGAAGGAAGGAGCTCAGGGGCACTGTCATTCACAAACCTGCAGAGTTATAAATGACAGCTATCGTCCAAAAATATATTGAAGTAAGGCTGCCAAGAGGACTTGAAAGCGGGGCAGAATTGCAGGAAACTGATTTCAGGAGGTAGAATGGAATTGCATGTAAAGCATAGAAAAAGAGGCAGAACGTCCACAATGATGCACTTTGCCAAAAAGGGCGTATGCGTTTTTCCTGTATATATTCAGGAAAAAACGCATACGCCCTGTTTGGCCAACCAAGCAAGCTTGCAAAGGAAATCTGCACTACAATGAAGTCTCACTGCCCCCGGGGCAAAAGGGCCATCTGAAAAAAGTGTAAAATCCAGAAAGGCAGGACAGGCCATGGAGAACTGGGAGCCTTGTTATGCTGATGGGCGGGATGTAAATTGCCAACAGCCACTCTGGAGAAGTGTATGGTGTTTCCTGAAACATCTAAAAAACAAAGCAACAGAGCTTAGGGCACTTCCACATATGCTCCTATAGCTTAGGGAAATTAAAATCAAAAAGACACAGCCATCCGAAAGTTTGGGCTGGCTCTCTTTAGAAGAACATCCTTTATGGTACAAGTTCAATATCGCAGGAGGCGAAAAATGGATAAAGACGTTGTGGTATTTACGTACAATGCAATATCACTCAGCAATGTAATCTATGTCATCAGACACGTAGCAGCATAATGAGTGGATTCAGGTACGATGATTCTAAGTGAAATAAGTCACACAGAAAAACAAACATCATAGGATATCACTAATACACGGAATGTAAACTTGGCTACACAGGAACTGGATAACAAAACAGAACAGGATCTCAAATGTAGTACACCAATTATGCTTGATTAAGGGGAAAGGTGAGTTGGGGTGCTGCATAAAACCAGAGATTGAAATTAGCACAGATACCGTTCCATAAGCCAAATATGTAATAGACAAGAGCTACTCCTTGCTCAACGAAGTGGACTCAACACCCCATATTAAACGCCTAAGAATATACCCGACTAGTAATAATCTTAAAACCTATGGATTTACATGTCTCCGAAAGAGAATCAAGCGTGTGTACAGCAGCATAAACGCAGCAGTGATAGGATTGGTGAGGTTCGGTGAGCAAATGTAGACCCTTTGAAGTCATATTGCATGGTACCCATTCCATGGGTCTCAACTCTCCAGGTTTAAGGGATTCTTCCTTCACCTAAAACATGCATGTGGAACCCAGAGGATGATCCACCGTGTGATCGGGAAACGTGTTCAAATGTGTCTCAGTTTTCGTCCCCTGGTATTCGGGTGCAACATTCCACACACTTTACTAACACTCTCCCCACTTGGAGAGTCAGTGCCTTTAACCTCCTGTTTGGCCCAGTTTGCAATTTCTGCGGGAAATGAACAGGAATAGGGAGAACCAATGAGAGACTAGCTGGAGGTGTCTGGACGGGCAAATTTAACTCTCATTTCCCACCAGGAAGAGGAATTAACCAAAGGCTCAGCTTGCCGTGCCGGAACCATACTAGGGCCTGAAGCAATCCTGCGGTGTTGCGGCCAGCTCACAAGAAATCGAGTTGAAGGAAGGAGCTCAGGGGCACTGTCATTCACAAACCTGCAGAGTTATAAATGACAGCTATCGTCCAAAAATATATTGAAGTAAGGCTGCCAAGAGCACTTGAAAGCGGGGCAGAATTGCAGGAAACTGATTTCAGGAGGTAGACTGGAATTGCATGAAAAGCATAGGAAAAGAGGCAGAACGTCCACAATGATGCACTTGGTCAAAAAGGGCGTATGCGTTTTTTCCTGAATATATTCAGGAAAAAAACGCATACGCCCTTTTTGGCCAACCAAACAAGCTTGCAAAGGAAATCTGCACTACAATGAAGTCTCACTGCCCCCCGGGCAAGAGGGCCATCTGAAAAAAGTGTAAAATCCAGAAAGGCAGGACAGGCCATGGAGAACTGGGAGCCTTGTTATGCTGATGGGCGGGATGTATATTGCCAACAGCCACTCTGGAGAAGTGTATGGTGTTTCCTGAAACATCTAAAAAACAAAGCAACAGAGTCTAGGGCATTTCCACTTATGGTCCTATAGCTTAGGGAAATTAAAATCAAAAAGACACAGCCACCCCAAAGTTTGGGAAGGCTCTGTTTACAAGAACCTCGTTTATGGTACAAGTTCAATATCACAGAAAGCGAAAAATGAATAAAGAATTTGTGGTACTTACGTACAATGCAATATCACTCAGCAATGAAATCTATGTCATCAGGCCCGTAGCAGCATAATGAGTGGATTCAGGTATGATGATTCTAAGTGAAATAAGTCACACAGAAAAAGAAATATCATAAGGTATCACTAATACACGGAATGTAAACTTGGCTACCCTGGAACTGAATTACAAAACAGAACAGGGTCTCAAATGTAGAAAACCAACTTATGCTTGCATAAGGGGAAAGGTGAGTTCGGGTGCTGCATAAATCCAGAGATTGAAATTAGCACAGATACCATTCCATAAGCCAAATATATAATAGACAAGAGCTACTCCTTGCTTAACGAAGTGGACTCAACACCCCATATTAAACGGCTAAGAATATACCTGACTAGTAAGAATCTTAAAACCTATGGATTAAAATGTCTCCAAAAGAGAATCAAGCGTGTGTACAGCGGCATAAACGCAGCAGTGATAGGATTGGTGAGGTTCAGTGAGCACATGCAGAGCTTTTGAAGTCATATTGCATGGTACCCATTCCATGGGTCTCAACTCTCCAGGTTTAAGGGATTCTTCCTTCAGCTAAAACATGCATGTGGAACCCAGAGTATGATCCACCGTGTGATCGGGAAACGTGTTCAAATGTGTCTCAGTTTTCATCCCCTGGTACTCGGGTGCAACATTCCAGACGCTTTACTAACACTCTCCCCACTTGGAGAGTCAGTGCCTTTAACCTCCTGTTTGGTCCAGTTTACAATTTCTGCGTAAGATGAACAGGAATAGGGAGAACCAATGAGAGACTAGCTGGAGGTGTCTGGACGGGCAAATTTAACTCTCATTTCCCACCAGGAAGAGGAATTAACCAAAGGCTCAGCATGCCATCCGGAACCACACTAGGGCCTGAATCAATGTTGCGGTGTTGCGGCCAGCTCACAAGAAAGCGAGTTGAAGGAAGAAGCTCTGGGGCACTGTAATTCAGAAACCTGCAGAGTTATAAATGACAGCTATCGTCCAAAAATATATTGAAGTAAGGCTGCCAAGAGGACTTGAAAGCGGGGCAGAATTGCAGGAAACCGATTTCAGGAGGTAGACTGGAATTGCATGTAAAGCATAGGAAAAGAGGCAGAACGTCCACAATGATGCACTTTGCCAAAAAGGGCGTATGCGTTTTTCCTGTATATATTCAGGAAAAAACGCATACGCCCTTTTTGGCCAACCAAGCAAGCTTGCAAAGGAAATCTGCACTACAATGAAGTCTCACTGCCCCCCGGTCAAAAGGGCCATCTGAAAAAAGTGTAAAATCCAGAAAGGCAGGAAAGGCCATGGAGAACTGGGAGCCTTGTTATGCTGATAAGCGAGATGTAAATTGCCAACAGCCACTCTGGAGAAGTGTATGGTGTTTCCAGAAATACCTAAAAAACAAAGCAACAGAGCCTAGGGCGTTTCCACTTATGGTCCTATAGCTTAGGGAAATTAAAATCAAAAAGACACAGCCATCCCAAAGTTTGTGCTGGCTCTGTTTACAAGAACCTCCTTTACGGTACAAGTTCAATATCGCAGAAAGCGAAAAATGGATAAAGACGTTGTGGTATTTACGTACAATGCAATATCACTCAGCAATGAAATCTATTTCATCAGACCCGTCGCAGCATAATGAGTGGATTCAGGTACGATGATTCTAAGTGAAATAAGTCACACAGAAAAAGAAACATCAAAGGATATCACTAATACATGGAATGTAAACTTGGCTACACAAGAACTGAATTACAAAACAGAACAGGGTCTCAAATGTAGTACAACAATTATGCTTGCTTAAGGGGAAAGGTGAGTTGGGGTGCTGCAAAAACCAGAGATTGAAATTAACACAGATACCGTTCCATAAGCCAAATATGTAATAGACAAGAGCTACTCCTTGCTCAACGAAGTGGACTCAACACCCCATATTAAACGCTTAAGAATATACCTGACTAGTAAGAATCTTAAAACCTATGGATTTACATGTCTCCGAATGAGAATCAAGCGTGTGTACAGCAGGATAAATGCAGCAGTGATAGGATTGGTGAGGTTCGGTGAGCAAATGCAGACCCTTTGAAGTCATATTGCATGGTACCCATTCCATGGGTCTCAACTCTCCAGGTTTAAGGGATTCTTCCTTCAGCTAAAACATGCATGTGGAACCCAGAGGATGATCCACCGTGTGATCGGGAAACGTGTTCAAATGTGTCTCAGTTTTCGTCCCCTGGTATTCGGGTGCAACATTCCAGACACTTTACTAACACTCTCCCCACTTGGAGAGTCAGTGCCTTTAACCTCCTGTTTGGCCCAGTTTGCAATTTCTGCGGGAAATGAACAGGAATAGGGAGAACCAATGAGAGACTAGCTGGAGGTGTCTGGACGGGCAAATTTAACTCTCATTTCCCACCAGGAAGAGGAATTAACCAAAGGCTCAGCTTGCCGTGCCGGAACCATACTAGGCCTGAAGCAATCCTGCGGTGTTGCGGCCAGCTCACAAGAAATCGAGTTGAAGGAAGGAGCTCAGGGGCCCTGTCATTCACAAACCTGCAGAGTTATAAATGACAGCTATCGTCCAAAAATATATTGAAGTAAGGCTGCCAAGAGCACTTGAAAGCGGGGCAGAATTGCAGGAAACTGATTTCAGGAGGTAGACTGGAATTGCATGAAAAGCATAGGAAAAGAGGCAGAACGTCCACAATGATGCACTTGGTCAAAAAGGGCGTATGCGTTTTTTCCTGAATATATTCAGGAAAAAAACGCATACGCCCTTTTTGGCCAACCAAACAAGCTTGCAAAGGAAATCTGCACTACAATGAAGTCTCACTGCCCCCCGGGCAAGAGGGCCATCTGAAAAAACTGTAAAATCCAGAAAGGCAGGACAGGCCATGGAGAACTGGGAGCCTTGTTATGCTGATGGGCGGGATGTATATTGCCAACAGCCACTCTGGAGAAGTGTATGGTGTTTCCTGAAACATCTAAAAAACAAAGCAACAGAGCCTAGGGCACTTCCACTTATGCTCCTATAGCTTAGGGAAATTAAAATCAAAAAGACACAGCCATTCCAAAGTTTGGGATGGCTCTGTTTACAAGAACCTCGTTTATGGTACAAGTTCAATATCACAGAAAGCGAAAAATGAATAAAGAATTTGTGGTACTTACGTACAATGCAATATCACTCAGCAATGAAATCTATGTCATCAGGCCCGTAGCAGCATAATGAGTGGATTCAGGTACGATGATTCTAAGTGAAATAAGTCACACAGAAAAAGAAATATCATAAGGTATCACTAATACACGGAATGTAAACTTCGCTACACAGGAACTGAATTACAAAACAGAACAGGGTCTCAAATGTAGAAAACCAACTTATGCTTCCTTAAGGGGAAAGGTGAGTTGGGGTGCTGCATAAAACCAGGGATTGAAATTAGCACAGATACCGTTCCATAAGCCAAATATGTAATAGATAAGAGCTACTCCTTGCTCAACGAAGTGGACTCAACACCCCATATTAAACGCCTAAGAATATACCTGACTAGTAAGAATCTTAAAACCTATGGATTTACATGTCTCTGAAAGAGAATCAAGCGTGTGTACAGCAGCATAAATGCAGCAGTGATGGGATTGTTGAGGTTCGGTGAGAAAATGCAGACCCTTTGAAGTCATATTGCATGGTACCCATTCCATGGGTCTCAACTCTCCAGGTTTAAGGGATTCTTCCTTCAGCTAAAACATGCATGTGGAACCCAGAGTATGATCCACCGTGTGATCGGGAAACGTGTTCAAATATGTCTCAGTTTAAGTCCCCTGGTACTCGGGTGCAACATTCCAGACGCTTTACTAACACTCTCCCCACTTGGAGAGTCAGTGCCTTTAACCTCCTGTTTGGCCCAGTTTGCAATTTCTACGGGAAATGAACAGGAATAGGGAGAACCAATGAGAGACTAGCTGGAGGTGTCTGGACGGGCAAATTTAACTCTCATTTCCCACCAGGAAGAGGAATTAACCAAAGGCTCAGCTTGCCGTGCCGGAACCACACTAGGGCCTGAAGCAATCCTGCGGTGTTGCGGCCAGCTCACAATAAAGAGAGTTGAAGAAAGGAGCTCAGGGGCCCTGTCATTCACAAACCTGCAGAGTTATAAATGACAGCTATCGTCCAAAAATATATTGAAGTAAGGCTGCCAAGAGGACTTGAAAGCGGGGCAGAATTGCAGGAAACCGATTTCAGGAGGTAGACTGGAATTGCATGAAAAGCATAGGAAAAGAGGCAGAACGTCCACAATGATGCACTTGCCCAAAAAGGGCGTATGCGTTTTTTCCTGAATATATTCAGGAAAAAACGCATACGCCCTTTTTGGCCAACCAAGCAAGCTTGCAAAGGAAATCTGCACTACAATGAAGTCTCACTGCCCCCCGGTCAAAAGGGCCATCTGAAAAAAGTGTAAAATCCAGAAAGGCAGGACAGGCCATGGAGAACTGGGAGCCTTGTTATGCTGATGGGCGGGATGTAAATTGCCAACAGCCACTCTGGAGAAGTGTATGGTGTTTCCTGAAACATCTAAAAAACAAAGCAACAGAGCCTAGGGCACTTCCACTTATGCTCCTATAGCTTAGGGAATTAAAATCAAAAAGACACAGCCACCCCAAAGTTTGGGACGGCTCTGTTTACAAGAACCTCGTTTATGGTACAAGTTCAATATCACAGAAAGCGAAAAATGAATAAAGAATTTGTGGTACTTACGTACAATGCAATATCACTCAGCAATGAAATCTATGTCATCAGACCCGTAGCAGCATAATGAGTGGACTCAGGTACGATGATTCTAAGAGAAATAAGTCACACAGAAAAAGAAATATCATAAGGTATCACTAATACACGGAATGTAAACTTGGCTACCCAGGAACTGAATTACAAAACAGAACAGGGTCTCAAATGTAGAAAACCAACTTATGCTTGCTTAAGGGGAAAGGTGAGTTAGGGTGCTGCATAAAACCAGAGATTGAAATTAGCACAGATACCGTTCCATAAGCCAAATATGTAATAGACAAGAGCTACTCCTTGCTCAACGAAGTGGACTCAACACCCCATATTAAACGCCTAAGAATATACCTGACTAGTAAGAATCTTAAAACCTATGGATTTACATGTCTCCGAAAGAGAATCAAGCGTGTGTACAGCACCATAAACGCAGCAGTGATAGGATTAGTGAGGTTCGGAGAGCAAATGCAGACCCTTTGAAGTCATATTGCATGGTACCCATTCCATGGGTCACAACTCTCCAGGTTTAAGGGATTCTTCCTTCAGCTAAAACATGCATGTGGAACCCAGAGTATGATCCACCATATGATCGGGAAACGTGTTCAAATATGTCTCAGTTTAAGTCCCCTGGTACTCGGGTGCAACATTCCAGACGCTTTACTAACACTCTCCCCACTTGGAGAGTCAGTGCCTTTAACCTCCTGTTTGGCCCAGTTTGCAATTTCTGCGGGAAATGAACAGGAATAGGGAGAACCAATGAGAGACTAGCTGGAGGTGTCTGGACGGGCAAATTTAACTCTCATTTCCCACCAGGAAGAGGAATTAACCAAAGGCTCAGCTTGCCGTGCCGGAACCACACTAGGGCCTGAAGCAATCCTGCGGTGTTGCGGCCAGCTCACAATAAAGAGAGTTGAAGAAAGGAGCTCAGGGGCCCTGTCATTCACAAACCTGCAGAGTTATAAATGACAGCTATCGTCCAAAAATATATTGAAGTAAGGCTGCCAAGAGGACTTGAAAGCGGGGCAGAATTGCAGGAAACCGATTTCAGGAGGTAGACTGGAATTGCATGAAAAGCATAGGAAAAGAGGCAGAACGTCCACAATGATGCACTTGCCCAAAAAGGGCGTATGCGTTTTTTCCTGAATATATTCAGGAAAAAACGCATACGCCCTTTTTGGCCAACCAAGCAAGCTTGCAAAGGAAATCTGCACTACAATGAAGTCTCACTGCCCCCGGGGCAAAAGGGCCATCTGAAAAAAGTGTAAAATCCAGAAAGGCAGGACAGGCCATGGAGAACTGGGAGCCTTGTTATGCTGATGGGCGGGATGTAAATTGCCAACAGCCACTCTGGAGAAGTGTATGGTGTTTCCTGAAACATCTAAAAAACAAAGCAACAGAGCCTAGGGCACTTCCACTTATGCTCCTATAGCTTAGGGAAATTAAAATCAAAAAGACACAGCCACCCCAAAGTTTGGGACGGCTCTGTTTACAAGAACCTCGTTTATGGTACAAGTTCAATATCACAGAAAGCGAAAAATGAATAAAGAATTTGTGGTACTTACGTACAATGCAATATCACTCAGCAATGAAATCTATGTCATCAGACCCGTAGCAGCATAATGAGTGGACTCAGGTACGATGATTCTAAGAGAAATATGTCACACAGAAAAAGAAATATCATAAGGTATCACTAATACACGGAATGTAAACTTGGCTATCCAGGAACTGAATTACAAAACAGAACAGGGTCTCAAATGTAGAAAACCAACTTATGCTTGCTTAAGGGCAAAGGTGAGTTGGGGTGCTGCATAAAACCAGAGATTGAAATTAGCACAGATACCATTCCATAAGCCAAATATGTAATAGACAAGAGCTACTCCTTGCTCAACGAAGTGGACTCAACACCCCATATTAAACGCCTAAGAATATACCTGACTAGTAAGAATCTTAAAACCTATGGATTTACATGTCTCCGAAAGAGAATCAAGCGTGGGTACAGCAGCATAAACGCAGCAGTGATAGGATTGGTGAGGTTCGGTGAGCAAATGCAGACCCTTTGAAGTCATATTGCATGGTACCCATTCCATGGGTCTCAACTCTCCAGGTTTAAGGGATTCTTCCTTCAGCTAAAACATGCATGTGGAACCCAGAGTATGATCCACCGTGTGATCGGGAAACGTGTTCAAATATGTCTCAGTTTAAGTCCCCTGGTACTCGGGTGCAACATTCCAGACGCTTTACTAACACTCTCCCCACTTGGAGAGTCAGTGCCTTTAACCTCCTGTTTGGCCCAGTTTGCAATTTCTGCGGGAAATGAACAGGAATAGGGAGAACCAATGAGAGACTAGCTGGAGGTGTCTGGACGGGCAAATTTAACTCTCATTTCCCACCAGGAAGAGGAATTAACCAAAGGCTCAGCTTGCCGTGCCGGAACCACACTAGGGCCTGAAGCAATCTTGCGGTGTTGCGGCCAGCTCACAAGAAAGCGAGTTGAAGAAAGGAGCTCAGGGGCACTGTCATTCACAAACCTGCAGAGTTATAAATGACAGCTATCGTCCAAAAATATATTGAAGTAAGGCTGCCAAGAGGAGTTGAAAGCGGGGCAGAATTGCAGGAAACCGATTTCAGGAGGTAGACTGGAATTGCATGAAAAGCATAGGAAAAGAGGCAGAACGTCCACAATGATGCACTTGCCCAAAAAGGGCGTATGCGTTTTTTCCTGAATATATTCAGGAAAAAACGCATACGCCCTTTTTGGCCAACCAAGCAAGCTTGCAAAGGAAATCTGCACTACAATGTAGTCTCACTGCCCCCGGGGCAAAAGGGCCATCTGAAAAAAGTGTAAAATCCAGAAAGGCAGGACAGGCCATGGAGAACTGGGAGCCTTGTTATGCTGATGGGCGGGATGTAAATTGCCAACAGCCACTCTGGAGAAGTGTATGGTGTTTCCTGAAACATCTAAAAAACAAAGCAACAGAGCCTAGGGCACTTCCACTTATGCTCCTATAGCTTAGGGAAATTAAAATCAAAAAGACACAGCCACCCCAAAGTTTGGGACGGCTCTGTTTACAAGAACCTCGTTTATGGTACAAGTTCAATATCACAGAAAGCGAAAAATGAATAAAGAATTTGTGGTACTTACGTACAATGCAATATCACTCAGCAATGAAATCTATGTCATCAGACCCGTAGCAGCATAATGAGTGGACTCAGGTACGATGATTCTAAGAGAAATAAGTCACACAGAAAAAGAAATATCATAAGTTATCACTAATACACGGAATGTAAACTTGGCTACCCAGGAACTGAATTACAAAACAGAACAGGGTCTCAAATGTAGAAAACCAACTTATGCTTGCTTAAGGGGAAAGGTGAGTTAGGGTGCTGCATAAAACCAGAGATTGAAATTAGCACAGATACCGTTCCATAAGCCAAATATGTAATAGACAAGAGCTACTCCTTGCTCAACGAAGTGGACTCAACACCCCATATTAAACGTCTAAATATATACCTGAATAGTAATAATCTTAAAACCTATGGATTTACATGTCTCCGAAAGAGAATCAAGCGTGTGTACAGCAGCATAAACGCAGCAGTGATAGGATTAGTGAGGTTCGGAGAGCAAATGCAGACCCTTTGAAGTCATATTGCATGGTACCCATTCCATGGGTCACAACTCTCCAGGTTTAAGGGATTCTTCCTTCAGCTAAAACATGCATGTGGAACCCAGAGTATGATCCACCGTATGATCGGGAAACGTGTTAAAATGTATCTCATTTTTCGTCCCCTGCTACTCGGTGCAACTTTCCAGACGCTTTACTAACACTCTCCCCACTTGGAGAGTCAGTGCTTTAACCTCCTGTTTGGCCCAGTTTGCAATTTCTTCGGAAGATGAACAGGAATAAGGAGAAGCAATGGGAGACTATCTATAGGTGTCTGCACGGGCAAATTTAACTCTCATTTCCCACCAGGAAGACGAATGAAGCAAAGGCTCCACGTGCCGTGCTGGAACTAGATTAGTGCCTGAAGAGATCCTGCGGTTTTCGGCCAGCTCACAAGAAAGCGAGTTGAAGAAAGGAGCTCAGGGGCACTGTCATTCACAAACATGCGGAGTTATAAATGACAGCTATCAGCCAAAATTATACTGAAGTAATGCTGCGAAGAGGACTTGAATGCGGGGCTGATTGCTGGAAAGCGATTTCAGAAGGTACACGGGAGTCGCTCTTAAAGTATAGGAAAAGAGACAGAACTTGGAAAATAATGCACTTGGCAAAAAAGGGCATATGTGTTTTATCCAGAGCTCTCATAACTGAGGGGCGGAGATTCCCAGCAGGCTCCAACTGTCACCTGAGGGCTCATATTGCCAAGGCAACGTGATCAAGCCAGGCAGGAGTTACCCAACAGCAGAGGTCCCACCTCACAGAAAGGTGAGGAACACAGCCAGGATCAGACTCTCACCAGAGGGCCCACATCACCAAGGGTTGGGAACCCGGCAGGAGTGTCCCCACACCAGTGGGACAACATCATTGAAAGGTGAGGATCCCAGCACATGTATCCTCAAATAGATGAACCACATCACCAAGGGGTCGGAATGAGGCTGGCAGAACCGGCCTCACAACACTGGGCCCATAGAATAAAAAAGTTGAGGAATCTAGCAGTTGGAACCTCCCAGCAAGTGGCCCAGAGCACCGAGGCTATGGGATCCAGGCTGCAGTGAACTCACAGCAGAGGGCCCACATCATGAACCTGTGAGCAGCCCAGCCATTGGGACCTCAGAACAGAAGGCCCACATCCCCATTGGGATGGGAACCTGGCAGGTGTGGCTTCGCACCACTTAGCACATATCAGAAAAGGTTAGGAGCCCAGCAGATAGGGCCTGACGCCAGGGGGCTCTCATAACTGAGGGGAGGAGACTCCCAGCAGGTTCCAACTGCCAACAGAGGGCCCACGTCTACAAGGTGACATGCGCCAGCCAGGCAGTAGTGACCTCACAGCAGAGGGCCTATCTCACAGAAGGGTGAGGAACCGAGGCAGGATGAGACTCTCACCAGAGGGCCCACAACACCAAGGGGATGGGAACCAGTCAGGACTGTCCTCCCACCAGTGGGGCCACAACATCGAAAGGTGAGGAACCCAGCACATGTGGCCTCATATCAGAGGACATACATCACAAAGGGGATGGGAGTGAGGCAGGTAGGAGTAGCCTAAAAACAGAGGGCCCAAAGAATAAAAAAGGTGAGGAATCCAGCATTTGGAACCTCCCAGCAGGCGGCCGAGAGCACAGAAGCTATGGGATGCAGGCCAGAGTGAACTAAGAGCAGAGAGCCCACATCATGAAACTGTGAACAACCCAGCCGTTGGGACCTCAGAGCAGAAGGCCCACATCCCAATGAGGATGTGAACCTGGATGGAGTGTCCTCGAACCACTGGGCGCACATCACAAAATGTGGGGAGCCCAGCAGTTAGGGCCTGACGCCAGAGGGCCCTCATCATCGAGGAGAGGAAGCTCCCAGCAGGCTCCAAGTGCCACCAGAGGGCTCATGTCCACAAGGCGAGGTGAGCAAGCCAGGCAGGAGTGACCTCACAGCAGAAGGCCCACCTCACAGATGGGTGAGGAACCCAGCCAGGATCAGACTCTCAACAGAGGGCCCACATCACCAAGGGGATGGGAACCAGGCAGGAGTCTCCTAAGACCATGGGTCCCACATCATCGAAAGGTGAGGAACCCAGCACATGTGGCCTCAAACCAGACGACACACATCACGAAGGGGCTGGGAGTGAGGCAGGCAGGAGGATCCTCACAACAGAGGGCCTAAAAAATTAAAAAAGTGAGGAATCCAGCAGTTGGAACCTCCCAGCAGGCGGCCCAGAGCACAGAGGCTATGGGATCCAGGCCACAGTCAACTAACACCAGAGAGCCCACATCATGAAATTGTGATCAACCCAGCCGTTGGAACCTCAGAGCAGAAGGCCCACATCCCCATGGAGATGGGAACCTAAGAGGAGTGCCTGAGCATCACTGGGCTCACTAAGAAAAGTTGGTGAGCCCAGCAGTTAGGGCCTGACCCAAGAGGGCCCTCATCACCGGTGGAAGGAGATTCCCAGCATGCTCCAACTGCCACCACACGGCTGACTTCACCAAGGCAATGTGTGCCAGCCATGCAGGAGTGACCTATCAGCAGAGGGTCTCCCTCACAGAAGGGTGAGGAACACAGCCAGGAACAGACTCTCACCAGGGGGTTCACATAACCACGTGGATGAGAACCAGGCAGGAGTGTCCTCACACTAGTGGGGCCACATCATCGAAAGGTGAGGAACCCAACAAAGGTGGCCACAAACCAGAGGACCCACATCACCAAGGGGTTGAGAGTGAGGTAGGTGTCTGGACGGGCATATTTAACACTCATTTCCCACCAGGAAGAGGAATTAACCAAAGGCTCAGCGTGCCATGCCAGAAGCAGATTAGGACCTGAAGCAGTCTTGCAGGTTTGCAGCCAGCTCACAAGAAATTGATTTGAAGAAAGGAGCTCAGGGGCCCTGTAATTCACAAACCTGCAGAGTTATAAATGACAGATAACGTCCAAAAATATATTGAAGTAAGGCTGCGAAGAGGACTTGAAAGCGGGGCAGAATTGCAGGAAACCGATTTCAGGAGGTAGACTGGATTTGCATTTAAAGCATAGGAAAAGAGGCAGAACATCGACAATGATGCACTTGGCAAAAAAGGGCGTATGAGTTTGTTCCTGAATATATTCAGGAAAAAACACATACACCCTTTTTGGCAAACCAAGCAAGCTTGCAATGGAAATCCGAACTACTATGAAGTGTCACTTCCCCCCGGTCTAAAGGGCCATCTGTGAAAAGTGTAAAATCCAGAAAGGCAAGACAGGCCATGGGGAAAAAGGAGCCTTGTTATGCTGATGGGCGGGATGTAAATTGCCAACAGCCACTCTGGAGAAGTGTATGGTGTTTCCTGATACATCTCAAAAACAAAGCAACAGAGTCTAGGGCATTTCCACTTATGGTCCTATAGCTTAGGGAAATTCAAATCAAAAAGACACAGCCACCCCAAAATTTGGGACGGCTCTGTTTACAGGAACCTCTTCTATGATACAAGTTAAATATCCCAGAGAACAAATAATTGATAAAGAAGTTGCGGTAGTTACGTACAACAGAATACCACTCAGCAATGAAATCTGTGTCACCAGGCCTGTACCAGCATAATGAGTGGATTGAGGCACGATGATTCTAAGTGAAATAAGTCACACAGAAAAAGAAACATCATAAGGTATCACTAATGCACGGAATGTAAACTTGGCTACACATGAACTGAATTACAAAACAGAACAGGGTCTCAAGTGTAGAAAACCAACTTATGCTTGCTTAAGGGGAAAGGTGAGTTGGGGTGCTGCATAAAACCAGAGTTTGAAATTAGCACAGATACCGTTCCATAAGCCAAATATGTAATAGACAAGACCTACCCCTTGCTCAACGAAATGGACTCAACAATGAGGTATCACCTCACACCTGTTAGAATGGGCATCATCTGAAAATCTACAAACAACAAATGCTGGAAAGGGTGTGGAGAAAAGGAAGCCTCTTCCACTATTGTTGGGAATATAAATTGATACAGTCACTATGGAGAACAATATGGAG
Organism: Lagenorhynchus albirostris; assembly: GCF_949774975.1. Lineage (NCBI taxonomy): Eukaryota > Metazoa > Chordata > Mammalia > Artiodactyla > Delphinidae > Lagenorhynchus > Lagenorhynchus albirostris. The sequence continues at coordinate 104,471,307 of NC_083095.1, read as the reverse complement.
TTTCTTAAGAAACTAATAATAGAATTACCATATGATACAGCAATCCCAGTACTGGACATATACCCAGACAAAACCATAAATCAAAAAGAGACATTCACCGCAATGTTCATTGCATCACTATTTACAATATCGAGGTAATGGAAGCAACCTAAATGCCCACAGACAGACGAATGCATAAAGATGTGGTACATATATAAAATGGAATATTACTAAGCCATGAAAGGAATGAAATTGGGTCATTTGTAGAGACGTCGATGGATCTAGAGACTGTCATACAGAGTGAAGTAAGTCAGAAAGAGAAAAACAAATCTTGTATATTCATGCATCTATGTGGAAAGAAAAACTGTACAGATTAACCATTTTGCAAGGCATAAATAGAGCAACAGATGTAGACAACAATCGTATGGACAACAAGGGGGGAAAGCTCTTGGAGGGGTGGTGGTGGGAGGAGTTGAGCGATTGGGATTGGCATGTAAACATTTATATGTATAAAATAGATAACCAATAAGAACCTGCTGTATAAAAATATAAAATAAAATTCAAAATTAAAAAGAAATAAAATTTAAAAAATAAAACAGAAAAAACAATTATTCCCTTCACATACATGTATTTATATGAATAAATTATTTCCATGCTTATATCTGTAAATACAAAAAAGAGGAATAAAATCTACCTTGAACCAAAAACGAAAAAGAGAAAAAAAAAACAGAACCCACCAGTTACTCAGAGGAAAACCGTATCAGGGCACTTGCTCCAGTTGTAAACAATTCTGAAGTTGGTCAGTGGTGGGGAATCGTCTCCCATTCAGCCAGCAGCCCCCACACAACAAGCGTCCTCATTGCAAAGCTGGGGCACCGTGCCGAGGCATCTGTGAGTAAACGTGAGCTGAGCCCCAGGCCAGTTGCTGCTGAACTGTTCCCACCCTTCCCAGGTAAAACACCTGAATATATACAAGGACTTGAAAGCCTAGAGGAAGGGCCATGGAGCCACACGAGTGACAGCATGCCAGCTGACTTGGTGCCTGCAGGCCAGCCAGGATGGTCCTGGCCCTGGGTGCTCTTCTGGAAGATTTCCATTTCCCTGCCTGAGATACCCGTCCTGTCCCTGCCCCCACTGCTTTTTTCCTTCCTCACCTCTGCCCAGGGAGAAATTCCAGCAGCAGGTATGGGTGACACATCCTCTTCTTTGGCAGGTGGCAGCCTGGCAACTGCTGCAGAAAGTCCAGCAGAGCCACACTCACACTGGGCCACCCACAAAGCCATGGCCTCTCACTCCCTCCCACCAGCCCAGCCCCGAGACTGCTGACAGGGCAGAGAAAATGGCGTCAGGCACAGCTGCAGGGGCTTTTGCTGCCTGGAGTGGTATTTATATTGATCTCAACCCAGGCACACCTGGGGAGGGCTGGCCGGCACTGCCAGGTCAGCCAATCATCACCCCTCAGGGGCTTACAGTTGCAGAAAATGGAACTTGCTGAACCGGCCAGGTCCAAGGAACAGGTGTGGGCTCCTGAGAGTCAGGATAGACAAGGGGCTGCAGCTTTGGCTTGTTTTCTAATCATTTTATCTGGCCCATGAGTGAGAGACAACTTCAAGAAAACCCTCTCCTAAAGAGAGGAACCCAGGAGTCAGGGAGAGGAGGGGTGGGTGGTGGTTGGAGACAGAGGCCTGGTGCCCTGGGTGCAGTGGAAGTCTCTGGAAGACCAGGTGGAGGGAGGCCACACAGAGTGATGCCCAGGGTCACAGACCTGTTGGAGCTGCTGTCTGTTAGTTCAAGTCCTGCTCTGAGGTGCTCTGTGTCAGCTCTGAGCGACAGGTGAGCTGGGGGTGCTCTTCAATGAGGGCTATGTGCACGGTTCCTGTGTGCCCAGCCCTGCCACGGTACCTGCAAGGGTAGCTCTGTATCCTGGGAGGGGCCTGACCATGAGAGCCCCGTGGGCTGGGTTGGGGGTGGGGTACCTGCCCAGGAGAGCTCCATATCCTGGGATTGACCTGACCACGAGAGCCCCATGGGCTGCTGGGGACCTGGTAAACGATGTCAGGACAGTCAGTGAAGCCACCGAGGATATACCTCCAGTTGCTCCTGATTCCTACACCCTGCTGGTCATTCTACCAACCACCAGGACATGGTATTCTGTATTAGTCTTCAATGATGCCTTCTTTTGTATTCCATTAGTCCCAGAGTCACAAGAAATTTTGGCTTGTGAGTGGCAGGACTCAACATACAACTAAAACAATACTTCCGGGCCGTCTTGCCCCAAGGGCTCAAAAATTCCCACACCATCTTTGGGGAAAGCTTAGCTAAAGACCGAAAAGTTCTACCTCTGGAAAAGGAAACCCTCCTTCAATATGCAGATGACATTCTGATCGCCAGCCCTACTAAGGAGGCCTCTGAACTACCAAGCCAATAAAGGATAGAAGTTGTCCAAGAAAAAGCTCAAATATCACACACTGCGGTGACCTGCCTGGGCTTCATTCTCACACAAGGTCAGAGAATCCCATCCCAGGAAAAGGAAGAAACCATTTGCAGCCTTACCCCTTTCTAAAACGAGAAGACAGCTTAGGTGTTCCTGGGGAGGCCAGGGTTTGCTGCTTCTGGATCCCTAACTACAGTCTACTAGCTGGGCCTCTATATGAAACACTGAAAGGAAAAGATGATGATCCTTTTGAACAGAATCCAGAAGTGGCCTTTCAAGAATGGAAAGAGCAGTCAATTCAGACCCTTGCCCTGGAACTCCCTAATTGAGCTAAACCCTTTGACCTTTACATTCCTGGTGAAAGGTGAATCGCCATTGGAGAATGAGTGCAAAAACTGGGACCACTTGAAATGGAACAATGCAAGAATGCCATCCAAGTAGGATAAACTACAGTCACCAAGGGGCTTGGCCCACTGCCACATCTGGCCAAGATACTGGCGGTATCTAAAAACCTGGAAATCAGCAGCCCAAAAGGCCACCTCCCTCCTAAGGGAAAAGGACCCCACGTGGTGATCCTAATCACCAACCATGCCCTGAAGTTGCAGGGTTCGCTCCGTGGGCACACCGACCTCGAGTGAGGAGGCCCTCCAACTCCAACATCCAGAGAGATAACCGGGGGCAACAGGGCACCATGACGACTCGTGTGAACATCACTTGACCTGGAGTTTCTCTCATAAAACAACAATAGTGTGTCCCGAAGGAGTAGACTACTGCTTGCAGGACTTACTGCACCCGGAGGGGAGCTAATAAACTTGGCGGGGGAACCGTATATCACACTGTCACCATAGAAAAGCCTACAGACACCGTGATGATGGTGGCCAATAAGACCGGCTGGACTCCTGTTTACTTCAAAAGGCTGTTGACTCAGTGGCCATCATGGTCCTTGATCACCACTGACCCTGGACTGTCTGGCAGTTGAGCGGGCAGGGCTCTGACACCTGGTGCTGTTTTTACGTTAATTCAGGGGCCTAATTGAAGAAAGAGCAGACTACTGGTCAGAGCATCTAGGCTGGCAGAAACGGTCAGCCTAAGGTGGCCGAACAAATGTGGGGCGGGGTGAAACCGGCCCCCACAGCGTCTCTGCACATCTCTTTCCTGGACCCTTAAAGGTCATTAGAATCTATAACACTTCCAATGCTGGTGCTCAGGCGGACGAGCAGGGAGACAGGGGTCCTGGGGCCAATCAACGTCACCTGGAGGCTGCTGGGGAGAAGTTCTGACCCTCGTCCCCTGGTATGAGGGCTCCCAACTCAGCACTCAGCAGTTACAGAAGAAGGGTCTGCACCCTCAGCACTCCAAGAATGAGGAACGGGACAAAAGGCAGAGGAGGGGTTTGTCCCCAGCAAAGCCCATTAAAAATCCCTGGGAGATAAAAATAGAATCTGGGCAATAAAGTCAAGTCTGACTTTTTTTATCCTTTGTGCTTTGTCTAATTTCACAGGCTCCTAGGGTCCCGCATGCAGAGGTTCCACACCCGGCACTTCAGACCAGATTTCCTAGTGCAGAATGGCTGGGTCGACACCTCAGCTCCTGGGGCCCAGTGCAGACTCCGAGATATAGAGCCTGAGCTGCAGCCAACCCGGCCCTCGAGAGCTCCGCCCCCTCCCTCCCACTGACTCTGACAGGATCTCTACACAGCAGCCCAGCCCACAGCCCACGGGGTAGTGCATGCTCTCACCTCTCCATTCTCTGATCAAAATATAAAGCTTCCTTTGCTTGTGAACCAAACTCAGTCTCGATCTGTTGGCCCCAATGACACTGGGCAGGGGGACACTTGTTGGGGTCCACTCTGGAGGATCAGTAACAGAAATTGAGACTATTGTAACTTCAATGAACAGATGTGTGAGCCAAACTGTAGTTAACATAGAACAGTTTATAAGGCTCAGGTAAAATAAGATGTTTCTAACACTTCCATTTGATATTTCCATCACTTTATTATAAGCAAGGTCAGTGAAAAGGTTTGTCTTATTTGTCAGGTCAATATTAGAGAAATGAAGTGATTTCTTTCCAAGGATGTACATCTAATAATCTTGGTTAAAGCTTCAATCTTGTTTTAAATGCTTTTCCATTGAAAATGATACCTCTCTTTCAGCTCCCCCATTTCTGAGAAGTATAAAATCTTATAATTTATTATTACCAAAGGGGAAAGGTGGGAGGAGGGATAAATTAACAGTTTGGAATTAACACATACACACTGCTATGTATAAAATAGATCATCAACAAGGAACTACTGTATAGCACAGGGAACTACACTCAATATTTTGCAATAACCTATAAGGGGAAATAATCGGAAAAAGAATAGATATTTTTATTGACATCATCTATCAATGACAGTTAAAGTGTAACCTAAGGGAAGACGGTGGTGAGTGCTTCTGACCCTGAAGACTTCAATCATCTAAAGTTTGGACTCTGCCTACTTCCCAAGGCCCTTAATGAACATATGTGTAGCCGTAGCTTAAAAAACTCCCCAGTTTGGGTTTCGGGGAGACACTGATTTTGAAAAAGCCCTGGTGTTCTCCTTACATGAATGGGACTCTTCCTACTGCTAAAACATGTCTGTCACACCCAGAGGATGGTATACCGTCTGATCGGGAAGAGTTTGGAAAAGGCATCTCATCTCCTCATCTCCTGGTGCTCGGGTTCACCCCTCCAGCGTCTTTACTAACAGTCTCCCCACTTGGAGATGTCAGCACTGTCAACATCCTGTTGCGTACAGTTTGGAATTTGTCCAGTGGATGAAGCGGAAGTTTGAAGAACAATGAGAGACAAGTCCTAAGTGTTCAGACAGGCACATGTCACTCTAATTTCCAATCAGGAAGATGAATTGACCAAAGGCTAGGGTTGCCCATGGAAACAGTATAGGTCTTGAGGAAATCCCACTGCTTTGTGGCCAGTTCCCATAAACACAAGTTGAACAATGGAACTCAGGGGCAGTAAAATTCATGAAACTGCAGAGTTGAAAATATCTATCACTGAAAAATGTCTTGAGGAAAGTCAGAGAAAAGGATTGGTAAGCAAGGGAGAATGTCAGGAAAGGGATTTGAGGAGGTAGAAAGGACTCGCCATTAAGCACAAAAAAGGGGCTGAACATTGCCAACATTGCAGTTGGCCAAAAAGGCTGTATGCGTTTTTTTTCTGTATATATTCAAGAAAAGGGCATACACTTTTTTAGCCAACCAAACAGGCGGGCACTGGAAATCAATACTACAAAAGATATCACTTCGCATCAGTCAGAAGAGCCATCGTCATTAATTGTAAACACCAGAAATGCAGGACAGGGCAAGGAGAAGAGGGAGCCCTGTGAGGCTTATAGTGGAAATGTATATTGCCAACGGCCATTCTGGAGAAGTGTATTGTATTTCCTAAAGCATCTAAAAAATGAGCTACAGAGCATAGGGCACTTGCACTCATGGGCGTATATCTTGGGAAAAACAAAAATCGAGAGGACACAGGCACCCCAATGTTTACTGCCTCTCTGTTTAAAAGATCCTCGACTAGGATATAACTTAAATGTCTCTGGAGGGAAAAAATGGATAGAGATGTGGTACTTATGTAGAGTGGAATATTACTCAGCCTGGAAATCAATGAAATAGGGCCAGTTGTAACAACTCCGGAGGAGTTACGTATGATCATTCTAAGTGACATAATTCAAAAAGAAAAAGACACATATCATAAGATATCACTTAAAGGTGGAATCCAAAATGGCTACACATGAAATAAATTACAAAACAAAAACATAGTCAAATATGTAGAAAACATGCGTAAGGCTGCTAAACGGGAAAGGTGGGGAGGGGTGAGGCATCATCCAGGAGGTTGAAATTAGCAAAGATACCATTCCAAATACCAAACTGATAATCAACAAGGCCTACACGGTAGCTAAAAGAACTGCACTCAGCACACTCAAGTCACCGATAAGAATATCTATGACTGGTAAGAATCTGAAAAAGAATTTATTGATGTCTCTCTGTACGTCAATCAAGTGGATGTACAGCAGCAAGAAACAGAGCTTTGAAAATCAGCTGTAACCAATATAGTAATAAATTGAAAAAAATAAACGACAGAGAGACAGAGAAAACCTCTTACAACTTTTCCTCAGGGACGGTGATGCAACATGCATTGAACACATCTAGACCCACAGCAGGATGAGACATAAGGCTGGAAACTGTTCGTGCTAAGAGAAATGTGAGGTTGGGTGAGGAAATGCACACCCTTTAAAGTAATACTACCTGGTACCCATTCAATGGGTCCCAAATCTGCAGGTTCAAGGAATCTTCCTACAGCTAAAACATGCATGGAAAACCCAGAGGACTGTACACCATGTGATCGGGAGATGTGTCTAAAATGCACCTCATTTATCCTCTCCTGGTGCTCCTGTTCATCATTCCAGCCACGTTACTTAGAATCTCCCCACTTAGAGAATCAGCACATTTAAACTTCTGTTTCACACATTTTGCAAATTGTGAGGAGGATGAACGGGAAGAGGGGGAACCAATGAGAGAATAGTTGTAGGGGTTTGGACGGGCACATGTCACTCTAATTTCCCATTAAGAATAAGAATTAAAAGAAGGCTCAGCCTGCCTCGCCAGAGCCAAAATAGGGCCTGAAGCAATCCTGCGGCTTTGAGGCCAGCTCACAAAAGAGCAACTTAAAAAATGGAGCTCAGGGTCACTGCAATTCACAAACCTGCAGAGTTATAAATGAAAACTAACGTCCAAAAATATGTTGAGGTAAGGCAAAGAAGAGGATCTGAATGCAAGACAGAATTGCAAGAAACAGATTTCAAGAGATAGATTGGACTCGTCTTTAAAGCACATGAAAAGCAGCAGAATTTTGACAATGATGCAGTTGGCCCAAAAGGGAGTATGCGTTTTTTCCTGAATATATCCAGGAAAAAACGCATACGCACTTTATGGGCAACCAAGCAATGCAAATGTGCACAACAAAGAAGTCTCATTTCCCAACGGTCAAAAGGGCCATCCGAAAAAATTGTAAAAACCAGAAATGCAGGCCAGGCCATGGAGAACAGGGAGACTTTATACGCTGATGGACAGTGTGTGAACTGCTGAGAGCCACTCTGGAGAAGTGTATGATGGTTCCTAAATCATCTAAAAAACAGAGCTAAAATTTCTGTGGAAGATGAACAGGAATAGGGAGAACAAATGAGAGACTAGCTGTAGGTGTCTGGACGGGCAAATTTAACTCTCATTTCCCACCAGGAAGAGGAATTAACCAAAGGCTCAGTGTGCCATGCCAGAACCACACTAGGGCCTGAAGCAATCCTGCGGTGTTGCGGCCAGCTCACAATAAAGAGAGTTGAAGAAAGGAGCTCAGGGCCACTGTCATTCACAAACCTGCAGAGTTATAAATGACAGCTATCATCCAAAAATATATTGAAGTAAGGCTGCCAAGAGGACTTGAAAGCGGGGTAGAATTGCAGGAAACCGATTTCAGGAGGTAGACTGGAATTGCATGAAAAGCATAGGAAAAGAGGCAGAACGTCCACAATGATGCACTTGGCCAAAAAGTGCGTATGCGTTTTTTCCTGAATATATTCAGGAAAAAACGCATACGCCCTTTTTGGCCAACCAAGCAAGCTTGCAAAGGAAATCTGCACTACAATGAAGTCTCACTGCCCGCCGGGCAAAAGGGCCATCTGAAAAAGTGTAAAATCCAGAAAGGCAGGACAGGCCATGGAGAACTGGGAGCCTTGTTATGCTGATGGGCGGGATGTAAATTGCCAACAGCCACTCTGGAGAAGTGTATGGTGTTTCCTGAAACATCTAAAAAACAAAGCAACAGAGCTGAGGGCACATCCACTTATGCTCCTATAGCTTAGGGAAATTAAAATCAAAAAGACACAGCCACCCCAAAGTTTGGGACGGCTCTGTTTACAAGAACCTCGTTTATGGTACAAGTTCAATATCACAGAAAGCGAAAAATGAATAAAGAATTTGTGGTACTTATGTACAATGCAATATCACTCAGCAATGAAATCTATGTCATCAGGCCCGTAGCAAAATAATGAGTGGATTCAGATACAATGATTCTAAGTGAAATAAGTCACACAGAAAAAGAAACATCATAAGATATCCCTAATACATGGAATGTAAACTTGTCTACACAGGAACTGAATTACAAAACAGAACAGGGTCTCAAATGTAGAAAACCAACTTATGCTTGCTTAAGGGAAAGTTGAGTTGGGGTGCTGCATAAAACCAGAGATTGAAATTAGCACAGATACCGTTCCATAAGCCAAATATGTAATAGACAAGAGCTACTCCTTGCTCAACGAAGTGGACTCAACACCCCATATTAAACGCCTAAGAATATACCTGACTAGTAAGAATCTTGAAACCTATGGATTTACATGTCTCTGAAAGAGAATCAAGCGTGTGTACAGCAGCATAAACGCAGCAGTGATAGGATTAGTGAGTTTCGGTGAGCAAATGCAGACCCTTTGAAGTCATATAGCATGGTACCCATTCCATGGGTCTCAACTCTCCAGGTTTCAGAGATTCTTCCTTCAGCTAAAATATGCATGTGGAACCCAGAGTATGATCCACCGTGTGATCGGGAAACGTGTTCAAATGTGTCTCAGTTTTCGTCCCCTGCTACTCGGGTGCAACATTCCAGACGCTTTACTAACACTCTCCCCACTTGGATAGTCAGTGCCTTTAACCTCCTGTTTGGCCCAGTTTGCAATTTCTGCGGGAAATGAACAGGAATAGGGAGAACCAATGAGAGACTAGCTGCAGGTGTCTGGACGTGCAAATTTAACTCTCATTTCCCACCAGGAAGAGGAATTAACCAAAGGCTAAGCTTGCCGTGCCGGAACCACACTAGGGCCTGAAGCAATCCTGCGGTGTTGCGGCCAGCTCACAAAAAAGAGAGTTGAAGAAAGGATCTCAGGGGCACTGTCATTCACAAACCTGCAGAGTTATAAATGACAGCTATCGTCCAAAAATATATTGAAGTAAGGCTGCCAAGAGCACTTGAAAGCGGGGCAGAATTGCAGGACACCGATTTCAGGAGGTAGACTGGAATTGCATGAAAAGCATAGGAAAAGAGGCAGAACGTCCACAATGATGCACTTGACCAAAAAGGGCGTATGCGTTTTTTCCTGAATATATTCAGGAAAAAACGCATACGCCCTTTTTGGCCAACCAAGCAAGCTTGCAAAGGAAATCTGCACTACAATGAAGTCTCACTGCCTTCTGGTCAAAAGGGCCATCTGCAAAAAGTGTAAAATCCAGAAAGGCAGGACAGGCCATGGAGAACTGGGAGCCTTGTTATGCTGATGGGCGGGATGTAAATTGCCAACAGCCACTCTGGAGAAGTGTATGGTGTTTCCTGAAACATCTAAAAAACAAAGCAACAGAGCCTAGGGCACTTCCACTTATGCTCCTATAGCTTAGGGAAATTCAAATCAAAAAGACACAGCCACCCCAAAATTTGGGACGGCTCTGTTTACAAGAACCTCGTTTATGGTACAAGTTCATTATCACAGAAAGCGAAAAATGAATAAAGAATTTGAGGTACTTACGTACAATGCAATATCACTCAGCAATGAAATCTATGTCATCAGGCCCGTAGCAGCATAATGAGTGGATTCATGTACGATGATTCTAAGTGAAATAAGTCACACAGAAAAAGAAACATCATAAGATATCACTAATACACGGAATGTAAACTTGGCTACCCAGGAACTGATTTACAAAACAGAACAGGGTCTCAAATGTAGAAAACCAACTTATGCTTGCTTAAGGGGAAAGGTGAGTTGGGGAGCTGCATAAAACCAGAGATTGAAATTAGCACAGATACCGTTCCATAAGCCAAATATGTAATAGACAAGAGCTACTCCTTGCTCAACGAAGTGGACTCAACACCCCATATTAAACGCCTAAGAATATACCTGACTAGTAAAACTCTTAAAACCTATGGATATATATGTCTCCAAAAGAGAATCAAGCGTGTGTACAGCAGCATAAACGCAGCAGTGATAGGATTCGTGAGGTTCGGAGAGCAAATGCAGACCCTTTGAAGTCATATTGCATGGGACCCATTCCATGGGTCTCAACTCTCCAGGTTTAAGGGATTCTTCCTTCAGCTAAAACATGCATGTGGAACCCAGAGTATGATCCACCGTGTGATCAGGAAACGTGTTCAAATGTGTCTTAGTTTAAGTCCCCTGGTACTCGGGTGCAACATTCCAGATGCTTTACTAACACTCTCCCCACTTGGAGAGTCAGTGCCTTTAACCTCCTGTTTGGCCCAGTTTGCAATAACTGCGTGAAATGAACAGGAATAGGGAGAACCAATGAGAGACTAGCTGGAGGTGTCTGGACGGGCAAATTTAACTCTCATTGCCCACCAGGAAGAGGAATAAACCAAAGGCTCAGCTTGCCGTGCCGGAACCACACTAGGGCCTGAAGCAATCCTGTGGTGTTGCGGCCAGCTCACAAGAAAGCGAGTTGAACAAAGGAGCTCAGGGGCACTGTCATTCACAAACCTGCAGAGTTATAAATGACAGCTATCGTCCAAAAATATATTGAAGTAAGGCTGCCAAGAGGACTTGAAAGCGGGGCAGAATTGCAGGAAACCGATTTCAGGAGGTAGACTGGAATTGCATGAAAAGCATAGGAAAAGAGGCGGAACGTCCACCATGATGCACTTGGCCAAAAAGGGCGTATGCGTTTTCTCCTGAATATATTCAGGAAAAAACGCATACGCACTTTTGGCCAACCAAGCAAACTTGCAAAGGAAATCTGCACTACAATGAAGTCTCACTGCCCGCCGGGCAAAAGGGCCATCTGAAAAAAGTGTAAAATCCAGAAAGGCAGGACAGGCCATGGAGAACTGGGAGCCTTGTTATGCTGATGGGCGGGATGTAAATTGCCAACAGCCACTCTGGAGAAGTGTATGGTGTTTCCTGAAACATCTAAAAAACAAAGCAACAGAGCCTGGGGCACTTCCACTTATGGTCCTATAGCTAGGGAAATGAAAATCAAAAAGACACAGCCACCCCAAAGTTTGGGATGGCTCTGTTTACAAGAACCTCGTTTATGGTACAAGTTCAATATCACAGAAAGCGAAAAATGAATAAAGAATTTGTGGTACTTACGTACAATGCAATATCACTCAGCAATGAAATCTATGTCATCAGGCCCGTAGCAGCATAATGAGTGGATTTAGGTACTATGATTCTAAGAGAAATAAGTCACACAGAAAAAGAAATATCATAAGGTATCACTAATACACGGAATGTAAACTTGGCTACACAGGAACTGAATTTCAAAACAGAACAGGGTCTCAAATGTAGAAAACCAACTTATGCTTGCTTAAGGGGAAAGGTGAGTTAGGGTGCTGCATAAAACCAGGGATTGAAATTAGCACAGATACCGTTCCATAAGCCAAATATGTAATAGACAAGAGCTACTCCTTGCTCAACGAAGTGGACTCAACACCCCATATTAAACGCCTAAGAATATACCTGACTAGTAATAATCTTAAAACCTATGGATTTACATGGCTCCGAAAGAGAATCAAGCGTGTGTACAGCAGCATAAACGCAGCATGATAGGATTGGTGAGGTTCGGTGAGCAAATGCAGACCCTTTGAAGTCATATTGCATGGTACCCATTCCATGGGTCTCAACTCTCCAGGTTTCAGGGATTCTTCCTTCAGCTAAAACATGCATGTGGAACCCAGAGTATGATCCACCGTGTGATCGGGAAACGTGTTCAAATGTGTCTCAGTTTTCGTCCCCTGGTACTCGGGTGCAACATTCCAGACACTTTACTAACACTCTCCCCACTTGGAGAGTCAGTGCCTTTAACCTCCTGTTTGGCCCAGTTTGCAATTTCTGCAGGAAATGAACAGGAATAGGGAGAACCAAAGAGAGACTAGCTGGAGGTGTCTGGACGTGCAAATTTAACTCTCATTTCCCACCAGGAAGAGGAATTAACCAAAGGCTCAGCTTGCCGTGCCAGAACCACACTAGGGCCTGAAGCAATCCTGCGGTGTTGCGGCCAGCTCACAATAAAGAGAGTTGAAGAAAGGAGCTCAGGGGCACTGTCATTCACAAACCTGCAGAGTTATAAATGACAGCTATCGTCCAAAAATATATTGAAGTAAGGCTGCCAAGAGCACTTGAAAGCGGGGCAGAATTGCAGGAAACCGATTTCAGGAGGTAGACTGGAATTGTATGAAAAGCATAGGAAAAGAGGCAGAACGTCCACAATGATGCACTTGGCCAAAAAGGGCGTATGCGTTTTTTCCTGAATATATTCAGGAAAAAACGCATACGCACTTTTTGGCCAACCAAGCAAGCTTGCAAAGGAAATCTGCACTACAATGAAGTCTCACTGCCCCACGGGCAAAAGGGCCATCTGAAAAAAGTGTAAAATCCAGAAAGGCAGGACAGGCCATGGAGAACTGGGAGCCTTGTTATGCTGATGGGCGGGATGTAAATTGCCAACAGCCACTCTGGAGAAGTGTATGGTGTTTCCTGAAACATCTAAAAAACAAAGCAACAGAGTCTAGGGCATTTCCACTTATGGTCCTATAGCTTAGGGAAATTAAAATCAAAAAGACACAGCCACCCCAAAGTTTGGGAAGGCTCTGTTTACAAGAACCTCGTTTATGGTACAAGTTCAATATCACAGAAAGCAAAAAATGAATAAAGAATTTGTGGTACTTACGTACAATGCAATATCACTCAGCAATGAAATCTATGTCATCAGGCCCGTAGCAGCATAATGAGTGGATTCAGGTATGATGATTCTAAGTGAAATAAGTCACACAGAAAAAGAAATATCATAAGGTATCACTAATACACGGAATGTAAACTTGGCTACCCTGGAACTGAATTACAAAACAGAACAGGGTCTCAAATGTAGAAAACCAACTTATGCTTGCATAAGGGGAAAGGTGAGTTCGGGTGCTGCATAAATCCAGAGATTGAAATTAGCACAGATACCATTCCATAAGCCAAATATATAATAGACAAGAGCTACTCCTTGCTTAACGAAGTGGACTCAACACCCCATATTAAACGGCTAAGAATATACCTGACTAGTAAGAATCTTAAAACCTATGGATTAAAATGTCTCCAAAAGAGAATCAAGCGTGTGTACAGCGGCATAAACGCAGCAGTGATAGGATTGGTGAGGTTCAGTGAGCACATGCAGAGCTTTTGAAGTCATATTGCATGGTACCCATTCCATGGGTCTCAACTCTCCAGGTTTAAGGGATTCTTCCTTCAGCTAAAACATGCATGTGGAACCCAGAGTATGATCCACCGTGTGATCGGGAAACGTGTTCAAATGTGTCTCAGTTTTCATCCCCTGGTACTCGGGTGCAACATTCCAGACGCTTTACTAACACTCTCCCCACTTGGAGAGTCAGTGCCTTTAACCTCCTGTTTGGTCCAGTTTACAATTTCTGCGTAAGATGAACAGGAATAGGGAGAACCAATGAGAGACTAGCTGGAGGTGTCTGGACGGGCAAATTTAACTCTCATTTCCCACCAGGAAGAGGAATTAACCAAAGGCTCAGCATGCCATCCGGAACCACACTAGGGCCTGAATCAATGTTGCGGTGTTGCGGCCAGCTCACAAGAAAGCGAGTTGAAGGAAGAAGCTCTGGGGCACTGTAATTCAGAAACCTGCAGAGTTATAAATGACAGCTATCGTCCAAAAATATATTGAAGTAAGGCTGCCAAGAGCACTTGAAAGCGGGGCAGAATTGCAGGAAACCGATTTCAGGAGGTAGACTGGAATTGCATGAAAAGCATAGGAAAAGAGGCAGAACGTCCACAATGATGCACTTTGCCAAAAAGGGCGTATGCGTTTTTCCTGTATATATTCAGGAAAAAACGCATACGCCCTTTTTGGCCAACCAAGCAAGCTTGCAAAGGAAATCTGCACTACAATGAAGTCTCACTGCCCCCCGGTCAAAAGGGCCATCTGAAAAAAGTGTAAAATCCAGAAAGGCAGGACAGGCCATGGAGAACTGGGAGCCTTGTTATGCTGATAAGCGAGATGTAAATTGCCAACAGCCACTCTGGAGAAGTGTATGGTGTTTCCAGAAATACCTAAAAAACAAAGCAACAGAGCCTAGGGCGTTTCCACTTATGGTCCTATAGCTTAGGGAAATTAAAATCAAAAAGACACAGCCATCCCAAAGTTTGTGCTGGCTCTGTTTACAAGAACCTCCTTTACGGTACAAGTTCAATATCGCAGAAAGCGAAAAATGGATAAAGACGTTGTGGTATTTACGTACAATGCAATATCACTCAGCAATGAAATCTATTTCATCAGACCCGTCGCAGCATAATGAGTGGATTCAGGTACGATGATTCTAAGTGAAATAAGTCACACAGAAAAAGAAACATCAAAGGATATCACTAATACATGGAATGTAAACTTGGCTACACAAGAACTGAATTACAAAACAGAACAGGGTCTCAAATGTAGTACAACAATTATGCTTGCTTAAGGCGAAAGGTGAGTTGGGGTGCTGCAAAAACCAGAGATTGAAATTAACACAGATACCGTTCCATAAGCCAAATATGTAATAGACAAGAGCTACTCCTTGCTCAACGAAGTGGACTCAACACCCCATATTAAACGCTTAAGAATATACCTGACTAGTAAGAATCTTAAAACCTATGGATTTACATGTCTCCGAATGAGAATCAAGCGTGTGTACAGCAGGATAAATGCAGCAGTGATAGGATTGGTGAGGTTCGGTGAGCAAATGCAGACCCTTTGAAGTCATATTGCATGGTACCCATTCCATGGGTCTCAACTCTCCAGGTTTAAGGGATTCTTCCTTCAGCTAAAACATGCATGTGGAACCCAGAGTATGATCCACCGTGTGATCGGGAAACGTGTTCAAATGTGTCTCAGTTTTCATCCCCTGCTACTCGGGTGCAACATTCCAGACGCTTTACTAACACTCTCCCCACTTGGAGAGTCAGTGCCTTTAACCTCCTGTTTGGCCCAGTTTGCAATTTCTGCGGGAAATGAACAGGAATAGGGAGAACCAAAGAGAGACTAGCTGGAGGTGTCTGGACGGGCAAATTTAACTCTCATTTCCCACCAGGAAGAGGAATTAACCAAAGGCTCAGCTTGCCATGCCGGAACCACACTAGGGCCTGAAGCAATCTTGCGGTGTTGCGGCCAGCTCACAATAAAGAGAGTTGAAGAAAGGATCTCAGGGGCACTGTCATTCACAAACCTGCAGAGTTATAAATGACAGCTATCGTCCAAAAATATATTGAAGTAAGGCTGCCAAGAGCACTTGAAAGCGGGGCAGAATTGCAGGACACCGATTTCAGGAGGTAGACTGCAATTGCATGAAAAGCATAGGAAAAGAGGTAGAACGTCCACAATGATGCACTTGGCCAAAAAGGGCGTATGCGTTTTTTCCTGAATATATTCAGGAAAAAACGCATACGCCCTTTTTGGCCAACCAAGCAAGCTTGCAAAGGAAATCTGCACTACAATGAAGTCTCACTGCCCCACGGGCAAAAGGGCCATCTGAAAAAAGTGTAAAATCCAGAAAGGCAGGACAGGCCATGGAGAACTGGGAGCCTTGTTATGCTGATGGGCGGGATGTAAATTGCCAACAGCCACTCTGGAGAAGTGTATGGTGTTTCCTGAAACATCTAAAAAACAAAGCAACAGAGTCTAGGGCATTTCCACTTATGGTCCTATAGCTTAGGGAAATTAAAATCAAAAAGACACAGCCACCCCAAAGTTTGGGAGGGCTCTGTTTACAAGAACCTCGTTTATGGTACAAGTTCAATATCACAGAAAGCAAAAAATGAATAAAGAATTTGTGGTACTTACGTACAATGCAATATCACTCAGCAATGAAATCTATGTCATCAGGCCCGTACCAGCATAATGAGTGGATTCAGGTACGATGATTCTAAGTGAAATAAGTCACACAGAAAAAGAAATATCATAAGGTATCACTAATACACGGAATGTAAACTTGGCTACCCAGGAACTGAATTACAAAACAGAACAGGGTCTCAAATGTAGAAAACCAACTTATGCTTGCTTAAGGGGAAAGGTGAGTTAGGGTGCTGCATAAAACCAGAGATTGAAATTAGCACAGATACCATTCCATAAGCCAAATATATAATAGACAAGAGCTACTCCTTGCTCAACGAAGTGGACTCAACACCCCATATTAAACGGCTAAGAATATACCTGACTAGTAAGAATCTTAAATCTATGGATTAAAAAGTCTCCAAAAGAGAATCAAGCGTGTGTACAGCGGCATAAACGCAGCAGTGATAGGATTGGTGAGGTTCAGTGAGCACATGCAGAGCTTTTGAAGTCATATTGCATGGTACCCATTCCATGGGTCTCAACTCTCCAGGTTTAAGGGATTCTTCCTTCAGCTAAAACATGCATGTGGAACCCAGAGTATGATCCACCGTGTGATCGGGAAACGTGTTCAAATGTGTCTCAGTTTTCATCCCCTGGTACTCGGGTGCAACATTCCAGACGCTTTACTAACACTCTCCCCACTTGGAGAGTCAGTGCCTTTAACCTCCTGTTTGGTCCAGTTTACAATTTCTGCGTAAGATGAACAGGAATAGGGAGAACCAATGAGAGACTAGCTGGAGGTGTCTGGACGGGCAAATTTAACTCTCATTTCCCACCAGGAAGAGGAATTAACCAAAGGCTCAGCTTGCCGTGCCGGAACCACACTAGGGCCTGAAGCAATCTTGCGGTGTTGCGGCCAGCTCACAAGAAAGCGAGTTGAACAATGGAGCTCAGGGGCACTATAATTCACAAACCTGCAGAGTTATAAATGACAGCTATCGTCCAAAAATATATTGAAGTAAGGCTGCCAAGAGCACTTGAAAGCGGGGCAGAATTGCAGGAAACCGATTTCAGGAGGTAGACTGGAATTGCATGAAAAGCATAGCAAAAGAGGCAGAACGTCCACAATGATGCACTTGGCCAAAAAGGGCGTATGCGTTTTTTCCTGAATATATTCAGGAAAAAACGCATACGCCCTTTTTGGCCAACCAAGCAAGCTTGCAAAGGAGATCTGACTACAATGAAGTCTCACTGCCCCCTGGTCAAAAGGGCCATCTGAAAAAAGTGTAAAATCCAGAAAGGCAGGACAGGTCATGGAGAACTGGGAGCCTTGTTATGAAGATGGGCGGGATGTAAATTGCAAACAGCCACTCTCGAGAAGTATATGGGGTTTCCTGAAACATCTAAAAAGCCAAGCAACAGAGCCTAGGGCACTTCCACTTATGGTCCTATAGCTTAGGGAAATTAAAATAAAAAAGACACAGCCACCCCAAAGTTTGGGACGGCTCTGTTTACAAGAACCTCGTTTATGGTAGAAGTTCAATATCGCAGAAAGCAAAAAATGGATAAAGAAGCTGTGGTACTTATGTACAATGTAATATCACTCAGCAATGAAATCTATGTCATCATGCCCGTAGCAGCATAATGAGTGGATTCAGGTACTATGATTCTAAGTGAAATAAATCACACAGAAAAAGAAACATCATAAGATATCACTACTAAACGGAATGTAAACTTGGCTACACAGGAACTGAATTACAAAACAGAACAGGGTCTCAAATGTAGAAAACCAACTTATGCTTGCTTAAGGGGAAAGGTGAGTTGGGGTGCTGCATAAAACCAGAGATTGAAATTAGCACAGATACCGTTCCATAAGCCAAATATGTAATAGACAAGAGCTACTCCTTGCTCAACGAAGTGGACTCAACACCCCATATTAAACGCATAAGAATATACCTGACTAGTAAGAATCTTAAAACCTATGGATTTATATGTCTCCGAAAGAGAATCAAGCATGTGTACAGCGGCATAGACGCAGCAGTGATAGGATTGGTGAGGTTCGGAGAGCAAATGCAGACCCTTTGAAGTCATATTGCATGGTACCCATTCCATGGGTCTCAACTCTCCAGGTTTAAGGGATTCTTCCTTCAGCTAAAACATGCATGTGAAACCCAGAGTTGATCCACCATGTGATCGGGAAACGTGTTAAAATGTATCTCATTTTTCGTCCCCTGCTACTCAGTGCAACTTTCCAGACGCTTTACTAACACTCTCCCCACTTGGAGAGTCAGTGCCTTTAACCTCCTGTTTGGCCCAGTTTGCAATTTCTTCGGAAAATGAACAGGAATAAGGAGAAGCAATGGGAGACTATCTATAGGTGTCTGCACGGGCAAATTTAACTCTCATTTCCCACCAGGAAGACGAATGAAGCAAAGGCTCCACGTGCCGTGCTGGAACTAGATTAGTGCCTGAAGAGATCCTGCGGTTTTCGGCCAGCTCACAAGAAAGCGAGTTGAAGAAAGGAGCTCAGGGGCACTGTCATTCACAAACATGCGGAGTTATAAATGACAGCTATCAGCCAAAATTATACTGAAGTAATGCTGCGAAGAGGACTTGAATGCGGGGCTGATTGCTGGAAAGCGATTTCAGAAGGTACACGGGAGTCGCTCTTAAAGTATAGGAAAAGAGACAGAACTTGGAAAATAATGCACTTGGCAAAAAAGGGCATATGTGTTTTATCCAGAGCTCTCATAACTGAGGGGCGGAGATTCCCAGCAGGCTCCAACTGTCACCTGAGGGCTCACATTGCCAAGGCAACGTGATCAAGCCAGGCAGGAGTTACCCAACAGCAGAGGTCCCACCTCACAGAAAGGTGAGGAACACAGCCAGGATCAGACTCTCACCAGAGGGCCCACATCACCAAGGGGATGGGAACCAGGCAGGAGTGTCCCCACACCAGTGGGACAACATCATTGAAAGGTGAGGATCCCAGCACATGTGTCCTCAAATAGATGAACCACATCACCAAGGGGTCGGAATGAGGCTGGCAGAACCGGCCTCACAACACTGGGCCCATAGAATAAAAAAGTTGAGGAATCTAGCAGTTGGAACCTCCCAGCAAGTGGCCCAGAGCACCGAGGCTATGGGATCCAGGCTGCAGTGAACTCACAGCAGAGGGCCCACATCATGAACCTGTGAGCAGCCCAGCCATTGGGACCTCAGAACAGAAGGCCCACATCCCCATGGGGATGGGAACCTGACAGGAGTGTCCTGGCATCACTGGGCTCACATCAGGAAACGTGGGGAGCCCAGCAGTTAGAGCCTGATGCTAGAGGGCCGTCATCACCGAGGGCAGGAGGCTCCCAGCAGGTTCCATGTGCCAACAGAGGGCCCACGTCGCCAAGATGATGTGTGCAAGTCAGGCAGGATTGACCTCACAGCAGAGGGCCTACCTCCCAGAAGAGTGAGGAACCCAGCCAGGATAAGACTGTCACCAGAAGGCCCACATCACCAAGGGGATGGGAACCAGGCAGGAGTGTCCTCACACCAGTGGGGCCACATCATTGAAAGTTGCGGAACCCAGCACATGTGGCCTCAAACCAGAAGACCCACATCACGAAGGGGTTGCGAGTGAGGCAGGCAGGAGGAGCATCACAAACCAGGACCCGTAGAATACAAAACTTGAGGAATCGAGCAGTTGGAACCTCCCAGCATAATGAGTGGATTGAGGCACGATGATTCTAAGTGAAAGAAGTCACACAGAAAAAGAAACATCATAAGATGTTTGATGCATGGAATGTAAACTTGGCTACACATGAACTGAATTACAAAACAGAACAGGGTCTCAAGTTTAGAAAACCAACTTATGCTTGCTTAAGGGGAAAGGTGAGTTGGGGTGCTGCATAAAACCAGAGATTGAGGGTTCCCTGGTGGCTCAGAGGTTGAAAGTCCGCCTACTGATGCAGGGGACACGGGTGCGTGCCCCGATCCGGGAGGATCCCACATGCCGCGGAGTGGCTGGGCCCGTGAGCCTTGGCCGCTGAGCCTGCGCATCTGGAGCCTGTGCTCCACAACGGGAGACGCCACAACAATGAGAGGCCTCCGTACAGAAAAAAAAAAAAAAAAACCAGAAATTGAAATTAGCACAGATACCGTTCCATAAGCCAAATATGTAATAGACAAGAGCTACTCCTTGCTCAACGAAGTGGACTCAACACCCCATATTAAACGCCTAAGAATATACCTCACTAATAAGAATCTTAAAACCTATGGATTTATATGTCTCCGAAAGAGAATCAAGCATGTGTACAGCAGCATAAATGCAGCAGTGACAGGATTGGTGAGGTTCGGTGAGCAAAGGCAGACCCTTTGAAGTCATATTGCATGGTTCCCATTTCATGGGTCTCAACTCTCCAGCTTTAAGGGATTCTTCCTTAAGCTAAAACATGCATGTGGAACCCAGAGTATGATCCACCGTGTGATCGGGAAACGTGTTCAAATGTGTCTCAGTTTTCGTCCCCTGGTACTCGGGTGCAACATTCCAGACGCTTTACTAACACTCTCCCCACTTGGAGAGTCAGTGCCTTTAACCTCCTGTTTGGCCCAGTTTGCAATTTCTGCGGGAAATGAACAGGAATAGGGAGAACCAATGAGAGACTAGCTGGAGGTGTCTGGACAGGCAAATTTAACTCTCATTTCCCACCAGGAAGAGGAATTAACCAAAGGCACAGCGTGCCATGCCGGAACCACACTAGGGACTGAAGCAATCCTGCGGTGTTGCGGCAAGATCACAAGAAAGCGAGTTGAAGGAAGGAGCTCAGGGGCACTGTCATTCACAAACCTGCAGAGTTATAAATGACAGCTATCGTCCAAAAATATATTGAAGTAAGGCTGCCAAGAGGACTTGAAAGCGGGGCAGAATTGCAGGAAACCGATTTCAGGAGGTAGAATGGAATTGCATGTAAAGCATAGAAAAAGAGGCAGAACGTCCACAATGATGCACTTGGCCAAAAAGGGCGTATGCGTTTTTCCTGTATATATTCAGGAAAAAACGCATACGCCCTGTTTGGCCAACCAAGCAAGCTTGCAAAGGAAATCTGCACTACAATGAAGTCTCACAGCCCCCTGGTCAAAAGGGCCATCTGAAAAAAGTGTAAAATCCAGAAAGGCAGGACAGGCCATGGAGAACTGGGAGCCTTGTTATGCTGATGGGCGGGATGTAAATTGCCAACAGCCACTCTGGAGAAGTGTATGGTGTTTCCTGAAACATCTAAAAAACAAAGCAACAGAGCTTAGGGCACTTCCACATATGCTCCTATAGCTTAGGGAAATTAAAATCAAAAAGACACAGCCATCCGAAAGTTTGGGCTGGCTCTCTTTAGAAGAACATCCTTTATGGTACAAGTTCAATATCGCAGGAGGCGAAAAATGGATAAAGACGTTGTGGTACTTACGTACAATGCAATATCACTCAGCAATGTAATCTATGTCATCAGACACGTAGCAGCATAATGAGTGGACTCAGGTACGATGATTCTAAGTGAAATAAGTCACACAGAAAAACAAACATCATAGGATATCACTAATACACGGAATGTAAACTTGGCTACACAGGAACTGGATAACAAAACAGAACAGGATCTCAAATGTAGTACACCAATTATGCTTGATTAAGGGGAAAGGTGAGTTGGGGTGCTGCATAAAACCAGAGATTGAAATTAGCACAGATACCGTTCCATAAGCCAAATATGTAATAGACAAGAGCTACTCCTTGCTCAACGAAGTGGACTCAACACCCCATATTAAACGCCTAAGAATATACCCGACTAGTAATAATCTTAAAACCTATGGATTTACATGTCTCCGAAAGAGAATCAAGCGTGTGTACAGCAGCATAAACGCAGCAGTGATAGGATTGGTGAGGTTCGGTGAGCAAATGCAGACCCTTTGAAGTCATATTGCATGGTACCCATTCCATGGGTCTCAACTCTCCAGGTTTAAGGGATTCTTCCTTCAGCTAAAACATGCATGTGGAACCCAGAGTATGATCCACCGTGTGATCGGGAAACGTGTTCAAATGTGTCTCAGTTTTCGTCCCCTGGTATTCGGGTGCAACATTCCAGACACTTTACTAACACTCTCCCCACTTGGAGAGTCAGTGCCTTTAACCTCCTGTTTGGCCCAGTTTGCAATTTCTGCGGGAAATGAACAGGAATAGGGAGAACCAATGAGAGACTAGCTGGAGGTGTCTGGACGGGCAAATTTAACTCTCATTTCCCACCAGGAAGAGGAATTAACCAAAGGCTCAGCTTGCCGTGCCGGAACCATACTAGGGCCTGAAGCAATCCTGCGGTGTTGCGGCCAGCTCACAAGAAATCGAGTTGAAGGAAGGAGCTCAGGGGCACTGTCATTCACAAACCTGCAGAGTTATAAATGACAGCTATCGTCCAAAAATATATTGAAGTAAGGCTGCCAAGAGCACTTGAAAGCGGGGCAGAATTGCAGGAAACTGATTTCAGGAGGTAGACTGGAATTGCATGAAAAGCATAGGAAAAGAGGCAGAACGTCCACAATGATGCACTTGGTCAAAAAGGGCGTATGCGTTTTTTCCTGAATATATTCAGGAAAAAAACGCATACGCCCTTTTTGGCCAACCAAACAAGCTTGCAAAGGAAATCTGCACTACAATGAAGTCTCACTGCCCCCCGGGCAAGAGGGCCATCTGAAAAAAGTGTAAAATCCAGAAAGGCAGGACAGGCCATGGAGAACTGGGAGCCTTGTTATGCTGATGGGCGGGATGTATATTGCCAACAGCCACTCTGGAGAAGTGTATGGTGTTTCCTGAAACATCTAAAAAACAAAGCAACAGAGCCTAGGGCACTTCCACTTATGCTCCTATAGCTTAGGGAAATTAAAATCAAAAAGACACAGCCATCCCAAAGTTTGGGATGGCTCTGTTTACAAGAACCTCGTTTATGGTACAAGTTCAATATCACAGAAAGCGAAAAATGAATAAAGAATTTGTGGTACTTACGTACAATGCAATATCACTCAGCAATGAAATCTATGTCATCAGGCCCGTAGCAGCATAATGAGTGGATTCAGGTACGATGATTCTAAGTGAAATAAGTCACACAGAAAAAGAAATATCATAAGGTATCACTAATACACGGAATGTAAACTTCGCTACACAGGAACTGAATTACAAAACAGAACAGGGTCTCAAATGTAGAAAACCAACTTATGCTTCCTTAAGGGGAAAGGTGAGTTGGGGTGCTGCATAAAACCAGGGATTGAAATTAGCACAGATACCGTTCCATAAGCCAAATATGTAATAGATAAGAGCTACTCCTTGCTCAACGAAGTGGACTCAACACCCCATATTAAACGCCTAAGAATATACCTGACTAGTAAGAATCTTAAAACCTATGGATTTACATGTCTCTGAAAGAGAATCAAGCGTGTGTACAGCAGCATAAATGCAGCAGTGATGGGATTGTTGAGGTTCGGTGAGAAAATGCAGACCCTTTGAAGTCATATTGCATGGTACCCATTCCATGGGTCTCAACTCTCCAGGTTTAAGAGATTCTTCCTTCAGCTAAAACATGCATGTGGAACCCAGAGTATGATCCACCGTGTGATCGGGAAACGTGTTCAAATGTGTCTCAATTTTCGTCCCCTGGTACTCGGGTGCAACATTCCAGACGCTTTACTAACACTCTCCCCACTTGGAGAGTCAGTGCCTTTAACCTCCTGCTTGGCCCTGTTTGCAATTTCTGCGGGAAATGAACAGGAATAGGGAGAACCAATGAGAGACTAGCTGGAGGTGTCTGGACGGGCAAATTTAACTCTCATTTCCCACCAGGAAGAGGAATTAACCAAAGGCTCAGCTTGCCGTGCCGGAACCACACTAGGGCCTGAAGCAATCCTGCGGTGTTGCGGCCAGCTCACAATAAAGAGAGTTGAAGAAAGGATCTCAGGGGCACTGTCATTCACAAACCTGCAGAGTTATAAATGACAGCTATCGTCCAAAAATATATTGAAGTAAGGCTGCCAAGAGGACTTGAAAGCGGGGCAGAATTGCAGGACACCGATTTCAGGAGGTAGACTGGAATTGCATGAAAAGCATAGGAAAAGAGGCAGAACGTCCACAATGATGCACTTGGCCAAAAAGGGCGTATGCGTTTTTTCCTGAATATATTCAGGAAAAAACGCATACGCCCTTTTTGGCCAACCAAGCAAGCTTGCAAAGGAAATCTGCACTACAGTGAAGTCTCACTGCCCCCCGGGCAAAAGGGCCATCTGAAAAAAGTGTAAAATCCAGAAAGGCAGGACAGGCCATGGAGAACTGGGAGCCTTGTTATGCTGATGGGCGGGTTGTAAATTGCCAACAGCCACTCTGGAGAAGTGTATGGTGTTTCCTGAAACATCTAAAAAACAAAGCAACAGAGCCTAGGGCACTTCCACTTATGCTCCTATAGCTTAGGGAAATTAAAATCAAAAAGACACAGCCACCCCAAAGTTTGGGACGGCTCTGTTTACAAGAACCTCGTTTATGGTACAACTTCAATATCACAGAAAGCGAAAAATGAATAAAGAATTTGTGGTACTTACGTACAATGCAATATCACTCAGCAATGAAATCTATGTCATCAGACCCGTAGCAGCATAATGAGTGGACTCAGGTACGATGATTCTAAGAGAAATAAGTCACAC
This sequence comes from Lagenorhynchus albirostris, assembly GCF_949774975.1. Taxonomy (NCBI): domain Eukaryota; kingdom Metazoa; phylum Chordata; class Mammalia; order Artiodactyla; family Delphinidae; genus Lagenorhynchus; species Lagenorhynchus albirostris. The sequence goes on along the minus strand of NC_083095.1, from coordinate 104,446,272 downwards.
AGAAAAAGAAATATCATAAGGTATCACTAATACACGGAATGTAAACTTGGCTACCCAGGAACTGAATTACAAAACAGAACAGGGTCTCAAATGTAGAAAACCAACTTATGCTTGCTTAAGGGGAAAGGTGAGTTAGGGTGCTGCATAAAACCAGAGATTGAAATTAGCACAGATACCGTTCCATAAGCCAAATATGTAATAGACAAGAGCTACTCCTTGCTCAACGAAGTGGACTCAACACCCCATATTAAACGCCTAAGAATATACCTGACTAGTAAGAATCTTAAAACCTATGGATTTACATGTCTCCGAAAGAGAATCAAGCGTGGGTACAGCAGCATAAACGCAGCAGTGATAGGATTGGTGAGGTTCGGTGAGCAAATGCAGACCCTTTGAAGTCATATAGCATGGTACCCATTCCATGGGTCTCAACTCTCCAGGTTTAAGGGATTCTTCCTTCAGCTAAAACATGCATGTGGAACCCAGAGTATGATCCACCGTGTGATCGGGAAACGTGTTCAAATGTGTCTCAGTTTTCGTCCCCTGGTACTCGGGTGCAACATTCCACACGCTTTACTAACACTCTCCCCACTTGGAGAGTCAGTGCCTTTAACCTCCTGTTTGGCCCAGTTTGCAATTTCTGCGGGAAATGAACAGGAATAGGGAGAACCAATGAGAGACTAGCTGGAGGTGTCTGGACGGGCAAATTTAACTCTCATTTCCCACCAGGAAGAGGAATTAACCAAAGGCTCAGCTTGCCGTGCCAGAACCACACTAGGGCCTGAAGCAATCCTGCGGTGTTGCGGCCAGCTCACAATAAAGAGAGTTGAAGAAAGGAGCTCAGGGACCCTGTCATTCACAAACCTGCAGAGTTATAAATGACAGCTATCGTCCAAAAATATATTGAAGTAAGGCTGCCAAGAGGACTTGAAAGCGGGGCAGAATTGCAGGACACCGATTTCAGGAGGTAGACTGGAATTGCATGAAAAGCATAGGAAAAGAGGCAGAACGTCCACAATGATGCACTTGGCCAAAAAGGGCGTATGCGTTTTTTCCTGAATATATTCAGGAAAAAACGCATACGCCCTTTTTGGCCAACCAAGCAAGCTTGCAAAGGAAATCTGCACTACAATGAAGTCTCACTGCCCCCGGGGCAAAAGGGCCATCTGAAAAAAGTGTAAAATCCAGAAAGGCAGGACAGGCCATGGAGAACTGGGAGCCTTGTTATGCTGATGGGCGGGATGTAAATTGCCAACAGCCACTCTGGAGAAGTGTATGGTGTTTCCTGAAACATCTAAAAAACAAAGCAACAGAGCCTAGGGCACTTCCACTTATGCTCCTATAGCTTAGGGAAATTAAAATCAAAAAGACACAGCCACCCCAAAATTTGGGACGGCTCTGTTTACAAGAACCTCGTTTATGGTACAAGTTCATTATCACAGAAAGCGAAAAATGAATAAAGAATTTGAGGTACTTACGTACAATGCAATATCACTCAGCAATGAAATCTATGTCATCAGGCCCGTAGCAGCATAATGAGTGGATTCATGTACGATGATTCTAAGTGAAATAAGTCACACAGAAAAAGAAACATCATAAGATATCACTAATACACGGAATGTAAACTTGGCTACCCAGGAACTGATTTACAAAACAGAACAGGGTCTCAAATGTAGAAAACCAACTTATGCTTGCTTAAGGGGAAAGGTGAGTTGGGGAGCTGCATAAAACCAGAGATTGAAATTAGCACAGATACCGTTCCATAAGCCAAATATGTAATAGACAAGAGCTACTCCTTGCTCAACGAAGTGGACTCAACACCCCATATTAAACGCCTAAGAATATACCTGACTAGTAAAACTCTTAAAACCTATGGATATATATGTCTCCAAAAGAGAATCAAGCGTGTGTACAGCAGCATAAACGCAGCAGTGATAGGATTCGTGAGGTTCGGAGAGCAAATGCAGACCCTTTGAAGTCATATTGCATGGGACCCATTCCATGGGTCTCAACTCTCCAGGTTTAAGGGATTCTTCCTTCAGCTAAAACATGCATGTGGAACCCAGAGTATGATCCACCGTGTGATCAGGAAACGTGTTCAAATGTGTCTTAGTTTAAGTCCCCTGGTACTCGGGTGCAACATTCCAGATGCTTTACTAACACTCTCCCCACTTGGAGAGTCAGTGCCTTTAACCTCCTGTTTGGCCCAGTTTGCAATAACTGCGTGAAATGAACAGGAATAGGGAGAACCAATGAGAGACTAGCTGGAGGTGTCTGGACGGGCAAATTTAACTCTCATTGCCCACCAGGAAGAGGAATAAACCAAAGGCTCAGCTTGCCGTGCCGGAACCACACTAGGGCCTGAAGCAATCCTGTGGTGTTGCGGCCAGCTCACAAGAAAGCGAGTTGAACAAAGGAGCTCAGGGGCACTGTCATTCACAAACCTGCAGAGTTATAAATGACAGCTATCGTCCAAAAATATATTGAAGTAAGGCTGCCAAGAGGACTTGAAAGCGGGGCAGAATTGCAGGAAACCGATTTCAGGAGGTAGACTGGAATTGCATGAAAAGCATAGGAAAAGAGGCGGAACGTCCACCATGATGCACTTGGCCAAAAAGGGCGTATGCGTTTTCTCCTGAATATATTCAGAAAAAAACGCATACGCACTTTTGGCCAACCAAGCAAACTTGCAAAGGAAATCTGCACTACAATGAAGTCTCACTGCCCGCCGGGCAAAAGGGCCATCTGAAAAAAGTGTAAAATCCAGAAAGGCAGGACAGGCCATGGAGAACTGGGAGCCTTGTTATGCTGATGGGCGGGATGTAAATTGCCAACAGCCACTCTGGAGAAGTGTATGGTGTTTCCTGAAACATCTAAAAAACAAAGCAACAGAGCCTGGGGCACTTCCACTTATGGTCCTATAGCTAGGGAAATGAAAATCAAAAAGACACAGCCACCCCAAAGTTTGGGATGGCTCTGTTTACAAGAACCTCGTTTATGGTACAAGTTCAATATCACAGAAAGCGAAAAATGAATAAAGAATTTGTGGTACTTACGTACAATGCAATATCACTCAGCAATGAAATCTATGTCATCAGGCCCGTAGCAGCATAATGAGTGGATTTAGGTACTATGATTCTAAGAGAAATAAGTCACACAGAAAAAGAAATATCATAAGGTATCACTAATACACGGAATGTAAACTTGGCTACACAGGAACTGAATTTCAAAACAGAACAGGGTCTCAAATGTAGAAAACCAACTTATGCTTGCTTAAGGGGAAAGGTGAGTTAGGGTGCTGCATAAAACCAGGGATTGAAATTAGCACAGATACCGTTCCATAAGCCAAATATGTAATAGACAAGAGCTACTCCTTGCTCAACGAAGTGGACTCAACACCCCATATTAAACGCCTAAGAATATACCTGACTAGTAATAATCTTAAAACCTATGGATTTACATGGCTCCGAAAGAGAATCAAGCGTGTGTACAGCAGCATAAACGCAGCATGATAGGATTGGTGAGGTTCGGTGAGCAAATGCAGACCCTTTGAAGTCATATTGCATGGTACCCATTCCATGGGTCTCAACTCTCCAGGTTTCAGGGATTCTTCCTTCAGCTAAAACATGCATGTGGAACCCAGAGTATGATCCACCGTGTGATCGGGAAACGTGTTCAAATGTGTCTCAGTTTTCGTCCCCTGGTACTCGGGTGCAACATTCCAGACACTTTACTAACACTCTCCCCACTTGGAGAGTCAGTGCCTTTAACCTCCTGTTTGGCCCAGTTTGCAATTTCTGCAGGAAATGAACAGGAATAGGGAGAACCAAAGAGAGACTAGCTGGAGGTGTCTGGACGTGCAAATTTAACTCTCATTTCCCACCAGGAAGAGGAATTAACCAAAGGCTCAGCTTGCCGTGCCGGAACCACACTAGGGCCTGAAGCAATCCTGCGGTGTTGTGGCCAGCTCACAATAAAGAGAGTTGAAGAAAGGATCTCAGGGGCACTGTCATTCACAAACCTGCAGAGTTATAAATGACAGCTATCGTCCAAAAATATATTGAAGTAAGGCTGCCAAGAGCACTTGAAAGCGGGGCAGAATTGCAGGAAACCGATTTCAGGAGGTAGACTGGAATTGTATGAAAAGCATAGGAAAAGAGGCAGAACGTCCACAATGATGCACTTGGCCAAAAAGGGCGTATGCGTTTTTTCCTGAATATATTCAGGAAAAAACGCATACGCACTTTTTGGCCAACCAAGCAAGCTTGCAAAGGAAATCTGCACTACAATGAAGTCTCACTGCCCCACGGGCAAAAGGGCCATCTGAAAAAAGTGTAAAATCCAGAAAGGCAGGACAGGCCATGGAGAACTGGGAGCCTTGTTATGCTGATGGGCGGGATGTAAATTGCCAACAGCCACTCTGGAGAAGTGTATGGTGTTTCCTGAAACATCTAAAAAACAAAGCAACAGAGTCTGAGGGCATTTCCACTTATGGTCCTATAGCTTAGGGAAATTAAAATCAAAAAGACACAGCCACCCCAAAGTTTGGGAAGGCTCTGTTTACAAGAACCTCGTTTATGGTACAAGTTCAATATCACAGAAAGCAAAAAATGAATAAAGAATTTGTGGTACTTACGTACAATGCAATATCACTCAGCAATGAAATCTATGTCATCAGGCCCGTACCAGCATAATGAGTGGATTCAGGTATGATGATTCTAAGTGAAATAAGTCACACAGAAAAAGAAATATCATAAGGTATCACTAATACACGGAATGTAAACTTGGCTACCCTGGAACTGAATTACAAAACAGAACAGGGTCTCAAATGTAGAAAACCAACTTATGCTTGCATAAGGGGAAAGGTGAGTTCGGGTGCTGCATAAATCCAGAGATTGAAATTAGCACAGATACCATTCCATAAGCCAAATATATAATAGACAAGAGCTACTCCTTGCTTAACGAAGTGGACTCAACACCCCATATTAAACGGCTAAGAATATACCTGACTAGTAAGAATCTTAAAACCTATGGATTAAAATGTCTCCAAAAGAGAATCAAGCGTGTGTACAGCGGCATAAACGCAGCAGTGATAGGATTGGTGAGGTTCAGTGAGCACATGCAGAGCTTTTGAAGTCATATTGCATGGTACCCATTCCATGGGTCTCAACTCTCCAGGTTTAAGGGATTCTTCCTTCAGCTAAAACATGCATGTGGAACCCAGAGTATGATCCACCGTGTGATCGGGAAACGTGTTCAAATGTGTCTCAGTTTTCATCCCCTGGTACTCGGGTGCAACATTCCAGACGCTTTACTAACACTCTCCCCACTTGGAGAGTCAGTGCCTTTAACCTCCTGTTTGGTCCAGTTTACAATTTCTGCGTAAGATGAACAGGAATAGGGAGAACCAATGAGAGACTAGCTGGAGGTGTCTGGACGGGCAAATTTAACTCTCATTTCCCACCAGGAAGAGGAATTAACCAAAGGCTCAGCATGCCATCCGGAACCACACTAGGGCCTGAATCAATGTTGCGGTGTTGCGGCCAGCTCACAAGAAAGCGAGTTGAAGGAAGAAGCTCTGGGGCACTGTAATTCAGAAACCTGCAGAGTTATAAATGACAGCTATCGTCCAAAAATATATTGAAGTAAGGCTGCCAAGAGGACTTGAAAGCGGGGCAGAATTGCAGGAAACCGATTTCAGGAGGTAGACTGGAATTGCATGTAAAGCATAGGAAAAGAGGCAGAACGTCCACAATGATGCACTTTGCCAAAAAGGGCGTATGCGTTTTTCCTGTATATATTCAGGAAAAAACGCATACGCCCTTTTTGGCCAACCAAGCAAGCTTGCAAAGGAAATCTGCACTACAATGAAGTCTCACTGCCCCCCGGTCAAAAGGGCCATCTGAAAAAAGTGTAAAATCCAGAAAGGCAGGACAGGCCATGGAGAACTGGGAGCCTTGTTATGCTGATGGGCGGGATGTAAATTGCCAACAGCCACTCTGGAGAAGTGTATGGTGTTTCCTGAAACATCTAAAAAACAAAGCAACAGAGTCTAGGGCATTTCCACTTATGGTCCTATAGCTTAGGGAAATTAAAATCAAAAAGACACAGCCACCCCAAAGTTTGGGAGGGCTCTGTTTACAAGAACCTCGTTTATGGTACAAGTTCAATATCACAGAAAGCAAAAAATGAATAAAGAATTTGTGGTACTTACGTACAATGCAATATCACTCAGCAGTGAAATCTATGTCATCAGGCCCGTACCAGCATAATGAGTGGATTCAGGTACGATGATTCTAAGTGAAATAAGTCACACAGAAAAAGAAATATCATAAGGTATCACTAATACACGGAATGTAAACTTGGCTACCCAGGAACTGAATTACAAAACAGAACAGGGTCTCAAATGTAGAAAACCAACTTATGCTTGCTTAAGGGGAAAGGTGAGTTAGGGTGCTGCATAAAACCAGAGATTGAAATTAGCACAGATACCATTCCATAAGCCAAATATATAATAGACAAGAGCTACTCCTTGCTCAACGAAGTGGACTCAACACCCCATATTAAACGGCTAAGAATATACCTGACTAGTAAGAATCTTAAATCTATGGATTAAAAAGTCTCCAAAAGAGAATCAAGCGTGTGTACAGCGGCATAAACGCAGCAGTGATAGGATTGGTGAGGTTCAGTGAGCACATGCAGAGCTTTTGAAGTCATATTGCATGGTACCCATTCCATGGGTCTCAACTCTCCAGGTTTAAGGGATTCTTCCTTCAGCTAAAACATGCATGTGGAACCCAGAGTATGATCCACCGTGTGATCGGGAAACGTGTTCAAATGTGTCTCAGTTTTCATCCCCTGGTACTCGGGTGCAACATTCCAGACGCTTTACTAACACTCTCCCCACTTGGAGAGTCAGTGCCTTTAACCTCCTGTTTGGTCCAGTTTACAATTTCTGCGTAAGATGAACAGGAATAGGGAGAACCAATGAGAGACTAGCTGGAGGTGTCTGGACAGGCAAATTTAACTCTCATTTCCCACCAGGAAGAGGAATTAACCAAAGGCTCAGCTTGCCGTGCCGGAACCACACTAGGGCCTGAAGCAATCTTGCGGTGTTGCGGCCAGCTCACAAGAAAGCGAGTTGAACAATGGAGCTCAGGGGCACTATAATTCACAAACCTGCAGAGTTATAAATGACAGCTAACGTCCAAAAATATATTGAAGTAAGGCTGCCAAGAGGACTTGAAAGCGGGGCAGAATTGCAGGAAACCGATTTCAGGAGGTAGACTGGAATTGCATGAAAAGCATAGCAAAAGAGGCAGAACGTCCACAATGATGCACTTGGCCAAAAAGGGCGTATGCGTTTTTTCCTGAATATATTCAGGAAAAAACGCATACACCCTTTTTGGCCAACCAAGCAAGCTTGCAAAGGAGATCTGACTACAATGAAGTCTCACTGCCCCCTGGTCAAAAGGGCCATCTGAAAAAAGTGTAAAATCCAGAAAGGCAGGACAGGTCATGGAGAACTGGGAGCCTTGTTATGAAGATGGGCGGGATGTAAATTGCAAACAGCCACTCTCGAGAAGTATATGGGGTTTCCTGAAACATCTAAAAAGCCAAGCAACAGAGCCTAGGGCACTTCCACTTATGGTCCTATAGCTTAGGGAAATTAAAATAAAAAAGACACAGCCACCCCAAAGTTTGGGACGGCTCTGTTTACAAGAACCTCGTTTATGGTAGAAGTTCAATATCGCAGAAAGCAAAAAATGGATAAAGAAGCTGTGGTACTTATGTACAATGTAATATCACTCAGCAATGAAATCTATGTCATCATGCCCGTAGCAGCATAATGAGTGGATTCAGGTACTATGATTCTAAGTGAAATAAATCACACAGAAAAAGAAACATCATAAGATATCACTACTAAACGGAATGTAAACTTGGCTACACAGGAACTGAATTACAAAACAGAACAGGGTCTCAAATGTAGAAAACCAACTTATGCTTGCTTAAGGGGAAAGGTGAGTTGGGGTGCTGCATAAAACCAGAGATTGAAATTAGCACAGATACCGTTCCATAAGCCAAATATGTAATAGACAAGAGCTACTCCTTGCTCAACGAAGTGGACTCAACACCCCATATTAAACGCATAAGAATATACCTGACTAGTAAGAATCTTAAAACCTATGGATTTATATGTCTCCGAAAGAGAATCAAGCATGTGTACAGCGGCATAGACGCAGCAGTGATAGGATTGGTGAGGTTCGGAGAGCAAATGCAGACCCTTTGAAGTCATATTGCATGGTACCCATTCCATGGGTCTCAACTCTCCAGGTTTAAGGGATTCTTCCTTCAGCTAAAACATGCATGTGAAACCCAGAGTTGATCCACCATGTGATCGGGAAACGTGTTAAAATGTATCTCATTTTTCGTCCCCTGCTACTCAGTGCAACTTTCCAGACGCTTTACTAACACTCTCCCCACTTGGAGAGTCAGTGCCTTTAACCTCCTGTTTGGCCCAGTTTGCAATTTCTTCGGAAAATGAACAGGAATAAGGAGAAGCAATGGGAGACTATCTATAGGTGTCTGCACGGGCAAATTTAACTCTCATTTCCCACCAGGAAGACGAATGAAGCAAAGGCTCCACGTGCCGTGCTGGAACTAGATTAGTGCCTGAAGAGATCCTGCGGTTTTCGGCCAGCTCACAAGAAAGCGAGTTGAAGAAAGGAGCTCAGGGGCACTGTCATCCACAAACATGCGGAGTTATAAATGACAGCTATCAGCCAAAATTATACTGAAGTAATGCTGCGAAGAGGACTTGAATGCGGGGCTGATTGCTGGAAAGCGATTTCAGAAGGTACACGGGAGTCGCTCTTAAAGTATAGGAAAAGAGACAGAACTTGGAAAATAATGCACTTGGCAAAAAAGGGCATATGTGTTTTATCCAGAGCTCTCATAACTGAGGGGCGGAGATTCCCAGCAGGCTCCAACTGTCACCTGAGGGCTCACATTGCCAAGGCAACGTGATCAAGCCAGGCAGGAGTTACCCAACAGCAGAGGTCCCACCTCACAGAAAGGTGAGGAACACAGCCAGGATCAGACTCTCACCAGAGGGCCCACATCACCAAGGGGATGGGAACCAGGCAGGAGTGTCCCCACACCAGTGGGACAACATCATTGAAAGGTGAGGATCCCAGCACATGTGTCCTCAAATAGATGAACCACATCACCAAGGGGTCGGAATGAGGCTGGCAGAACCGGCCTCACAACACTGGGCCCATAGAATAAAAAAGTTGAGGAATCTAGCAGTTGGAACCTCCCAGCAAGTGGCCCAGAGCACCGAGGCTATGGGATCCAGGCTGCAGTGAACTCACAGCAGAGGGCCCACATCATGAACCTGTGAGCAGCCCAGCCATTGGGACCTCAGAACAGAAGGCCCACATCCCCATGGGGATGGGAACCTGACAGGAGTGTCCTGGCATCACTGGGCTCACATCAGGAAACGTGGGGAGCCCAGCAGTTAGAGCCTGATGCTAGAGGGCCGTCATCACCGAGGGCAGGAGGCTCCCAGCAGGTTCCATGTGCCAACAGAGGGCCCACGTCGCCAAGATGATGTGTGCAAGTCAGGCAGGATTGACCTCACAGCAGAGGGCCTACCTCACAGAAGAGTGAGGAACCCAGCCAGGATAAGACTGTCACCAGAAGGCCCACATCACCAAGGGGATGGGAACCAGGCAGGAGTGTCCTCACACCAGTGGGGCCACATCATTGAAAGTTGCGGAACCCAGCACATGTGGCCTCAAACCAGAAGACCCACATCACGAAGGGGTTGCGAGTGAGGCAGGCAGGAGGAGCATCACAAACCAGGACCCGTAGAATACAAAACTTGAGGAATCGAGCAGTTGGAACCTCCCAGCATAATGAGTGGATTGAGGCACGATGATTCTAAGTGAAAGAAGTCACACAGAAAAAGAAACATCATAAGATGTTTGATGCATGGAATGTAAACTTGGCTACACATGAACTGAATTACAAAACAGAACAGGGTCTCAAGTTTAGAAAACCAACTTATGCTTGCTTAAGGGGAAAGGTGAGTTGGGGTGCTGCATAAAACCAGAGATTGAGGGTTCCCTGGTGGCTCAGAGGTTGAAAGTCCGCCTACTGATGCAGGGGACACGGGTGCGTGCCCCGATCCGGGAGGATCCCACATGCCGCGGAGTGGCTGGGCCCGTGAGCCTTGGCCGCTGAGCCTGCGCATCTGGAGCCTGTGCTCCACAACGGGAGACGCCACAACAATGAGAGGCCTCCGTACAGAAAAAAAAAAAAAAAAACCAGAAATTGAAATTAGCACAGATACCATTCCATAAGCCAAATATGTAATAGACAAGAGCTACTCCTTGCTCAACGAAGTGGACTCAACACCCCATATTAAACGCCTAAGAATATACCTCACTAATAAGAATCTTAAAACCTATGGATTTATATGTCTCCGAAAGAGAATCAAGCATGTGTACAGCAGCATAAATGCAGCAGTGACAGGATTGGTGAGGTTCGGTGAGCAAAGGCAGACCCTTTGAAGTCATATTGCATGATTCCCATTTCATGGGTCTCAACTCTCCAGCTTTAAGGGATTCTTCCTTAAGCTAAAACATGCATGTGGAACCCAGAGTATGATCCACCGTGTGATCGGGAAACGTGTTCAAATGTGTCTCAGTTTTCGTCCCCTGGTACTCGGGTGCAACATTCCAGACGCTTTACTAACACTCTCCCCACTTGGAGAGTCAGTGCCTTTAACCTCCTGTTTGGCCCAGTTTGCAATTTCTGCGGGAAATGAACAGGAATAGGGAGAACCAATGAGAGACTAGCTGGAGGTGTCTGGACAGGCAAATTTAACTCTCATTTCCCACCAGGAAGAGGAATTAACCAAAGGCACAGCGTGCCATGCCGGAACCACACTAGGGACTGAAGCAATCCTGCGGTGTTGCGGCAAGATCACAAGAAAGCGAGTTGAAGGAAGGAGCTCAGGGGCACTGTCATTCACAAACCTGCAGAGTTATAAATGACAGCTATCGTCCAAAAATATATTGAAGTAAGGCTGCCAAGAGGACTTGAAAGCGGGGCAGAATTGCAGGAAACTGATTTCAGGAGGTAGAATGGAATTGCATGTAAAGCATAGAAAAAGAGGCAGAACGTCCACAATGATGCACTTTGCCAAAAAGGGCGTATGCGTTTTTCCTGTATATATTCAGGAAAAAACGCATACGCCCTGTTTGGCCAACCAAGCAAGCTTGCAAAGGAAATCTGCACTACAATGAAGTCTCACTGCCCCCGGGGCAAAAGGGCCATCTGAAAAAAGTGTAAAATCCAGAAAGGCAGGACAGGCCATGGAGAACTGGGAGCCTTGTTATGCTGATGGGCGGGATGTAAATTGCCAACAGCCACTCTGGAGAAGTGTATGGTGTTTCCTGAAACATCTAAAAAACAAAGCAACAGAGCTTAGGGCACTTCCACATATGCTCCTATAGCTTAGGGAAATTAAAATCAAAAAGACACAGCCATCCGAAAGTTTGGGCTGGCTCTCTTTAGAAGAACATCCTTTATGGTACAAGTTCAATATCGCAGGAGGCGAAAAATGGATAAAGACGTTGTGGTATTTACGTACAATGCAATATCACTCAGCAATGTAATCTATGTCATCAGACACGTAGCAGCATAATGAGTGGATTCAGGTACGATGATTCTAAGTGAAATAAGTCACACAGAAAAACAAACATCATAGGATATCACTAATACACGGAATGTAAACTTGGCTACACAGGAACTGGATAACAAAACAGAACAGGATCTCAAATGTAGTACACCAATTATGCTTGATTAAGGGGAAAGGTGAGTTGGGGTGCTGCATAAAACCAGAGATTGAAATTAGCACAGATACCGTTCCATAAGCCAAATATGTAATAGACAAGAGCTACTCCTTGCTCAACGAAGTGGACTCAACACCCCATATTAAACGCCTAAGAATATACCCGACTAGTAATAATCTTAAAACCTATGGATTTACATGTCTCCGAAAGAGAATCAAGCGTGTGTACAGCAGCATAAACGCAGCAGTGATAGGATTGGTGAGGTTCGGTGAGCAAATGTAGACCCTTTGAAGTCATATTGCATGGTACCCATTCCATGGGTCTCAACTCTCCAGGTTTAAGGGATTCTTCCTTCACCTAAAACATGCATGTGGAACCCAGAGGATGATCCACCGTGTGATCGGGAAACGTGTTCAAATGTGTCTCAGTTTTCGTCCCCTGGTATTCGGGTGCAACATTCCACACACTTTACTAACACTCTCCCCACTTGGAGAGTCAGTGCCTTTAACCTCCTGTTTGGCCCAGTTTGCAATTTCTGCGGGAAATGAACAGGAATAGGGAGAACCAATGAGAGACTAGCTGGAGGTGTCTGGACGGGCAAATTTAACTCTCATTTCCCACCAGGAAGAGGAATTAACCAAAGGCTCAGCTTGCCGTGCCGGAACCATACTAGGGCCTGAAGCAATCCTGCGGTGTTGCGGCCAGCTCACAAGAAATCGAGTTGAAGGAAGGAGCTCAGGGGCACTGTCATTCACAAACCTGCAGAGTTATAAATGACAGCTATCGTCCAAAAATATATTGAAGTAAGGCTGCCAAGAGCACTTGAAAGCGGGGCAGAATTGCAGGAAACTGATTTCAGGAGGTAGACTGGAATTGCATGAAAAGCATAGGAAAAGAGGCAGAACGTCCACAATGATGCACTTGGTCAAAAAGGGCGTATGCGTTTTTTCCTGAATATATTCAGGAAAAAAACGCATACGCCCTTTTTGGCCAACCAAACAAGCTTGCAAAGGAAATCTGCACTACAATGAAGTCTCACTGCCCCCCGGGCAAGAGGGCCATCTGAAAAAAGTGTAAAATCCAGAAAGGCAGGACAGGCCATGGAGAACTGGGAGCCTTGTTATGCTGATGGGCGGGATGTATATTGCCAACAGCCACTCTGGAGAAGTGTATGGTGTTTCCTGAAACATCTAAAAAACAAAGCAACAGAGTCTAGGGCATTTCCACTTATGGTCCTATAGCTTAGGGAAATTAAAATCAAAAAGACACAGCCACCCCAAAGTTTGGGAAGGCTCTGTTTACAAGAACCTCGTTTATGGTACAAGTTCAATATCACAGAAAGCGAAAAATGAATAAAGAATTTGTGGTACTTACGTACAATGCAATATCACTCAGCAATGAAATCTATGTCATCAGGCCCGTAGCAGCATAATGAGTGGATTCAGGTATGATGATTCTAAGTGAAATAAGTCACACAGAAAAAGAAATATCATAAGGTATCACTAATACACGGAATGTAAACTTGGCTACCCTGGAACTGAATTACAAAACAGAACAGGGTCTCAAATGTAGAAAACCAACTTATGCTTGCATAAGGGGAAAGGTGAGTTCGGGTGCTGCATAAATCCAGAGATTGAAATTAGCACAGATACCATTCCATAAGCCAAATATATAATAGACAAGAGCTACTCCTTGCTTAACGAAGTGGACTCAACACCCCATATTAAACGGCTAAGAATATACCTGACTAGTAAGAATCTTAAAACCTATGGATTAAAATGTCTCCAAAAGAGAATCAAGCGTGTGTACAGCGGCATAAACGCAGCAGTGATAGGATTGGTGAGGTTCAGTGAGCACATGCAGAGCTTTTGAAGTCATATTGCATGGTACCCATTCCATGGGTCTCAACTCTCCAGGTTTAAGGGATTCTTCCTTCAGCTAAAACATGCATGTGGAACCCAGAGTATGATCCACCGTGTGATCGGGAAACGTGTTCAAATGTGTCTCAGTTTTCATCCCCTGGTACTCGGGTGCAACATTCCAGACGCTTTACTAACACTCTCCCCACTTGGAGAGTCAGTGCCTTTAACCTCCTGTTTGGTCCAGTTTACAATTTCTGCGTAAGATGAACAGGAATAGGGAGAACCAATGAGAGACTAGCTGGAGGTGTCTGGACGGGCAAATTTAACTCTCATTTCCCACCAGGAAGAGGAATTAACCAAAGGCTCAGCATGCCATCCGGAACCACACTAGGGCCTGAATCAATGTTGCGGTGTTGCGGCCAGCTCACAAGAAAGCGAGTTGAAGGAAGAAGCTCTGGGGCACTGTAATTCAGAAACCTGCAGAGTTATAAATGACAGCTATCGTCCAAAAATATATTGAAGTAAGGCTGCCAAGAGGACTTGAAAGCGGGGCAGAATTGCAGGAAACCGATTTCAGGAGGTAGACTGGAATTGCATGTAAAGCATAGGAAAAGAGGCAGAACGTCCACAATGATGCACTTTGCCAAAAAGGGCGTATGCGTTTTTCCTGTATATATTCAGGAAAAAACGCATACGCCCTTTTTGGCCAACCAAGCAAGCTTGCAAAGGAAATCTGCACTACAATGAAGTCTCACTGCCCCCCGGTCAAAAGGGCCATCTGAAAAAAGTGTAAAATCCAGAAAGGCAGGAAAGGCCATGGAGAACTGGGAGCCTTGTTATGCTGATAAGCGAGATGTAAATTGCCAACAGCCACTCTGGAGAAGTGTATGGTGTTTCCAGAAATACCTAAAAAACAAAGCAACAGAGCCTAGGGCGTTTCCACTTATGGTCCTATAGCTTAGGGAAATTAAAATCAAAAAGACACAGCCATCCCAAAGTTTGTGCTGGCTCTGTTTACAAGAACCTCCTTTACGGTACAAGTTCAATATCGCAGAAAGCGAAAAATGGATAAAGACGTTGTGGTATTTACGTACAATGCAATATCACTCAGCAATGAAATCTATTTCATCAGACCCGTCGCAGCATAATGAGTGGATTCAGGTACGATGATTCTAAGTGAAATAAGTCACACAGAAAAAGAAACATCAAAGGATATCACTAATACATGGAATGTAAACTTGGCTACACAAGAACTGAATTACAAAACAGAACAGGGTCTCAAATGTAGTACAACAATTATGCTTGCTTAAGGGGAAAGGTGAGTTGGGGTGCTGCAAAAACCAGAGATTGAAATTAACACAGATACCGTTCCATAAGCCAAATATGTAATAGACAAGAGCTACTCCTTGCTCAACGAAGTGGACTCAACACCCCATATTAAACGCTTAAGAATATACCTGACTAGTAAGAATCTTAAAACCTATGGATTTACATGTCTCCGAATGAGAATCAAGCGTGTGTACAGCAGGATAAATGCAGCAGTGATAGGATTGGTGAGGTTCGGTGAGCAAATGCAGACCCTTTGAAGTCATATTGCATGGTACCCATTCCATGGGTCTCAACTCTCCAGGTTTAAGGGATTCTTCCTTCAGCTAAAACATGCATGTGGAACCCAGAGGATGATCCACCGTGTGATCGGGAAACGTGTTCAAATGTGTCTCAGTTTTCGTCCCCTGGTATTCGGGTGCAACATTCCAGACACTTTACTAACACTCTCCCCACTTGGAGAGTCAGTGCCTTTAACCTCCTGTTTGGCCCAGTTTGCAATTTCTGCGGGAAATGAACAGGAATAGGGAGAACCAATGAGAGACTAGCTGGAGGTGTCTGGACGGGCAAATTTAACTCTCATTTCCCACCAGGAAGAGGAATTAACCAAAGGCTCAGCTTGCCGTGCCGGAACCATACTAGGCCTGAAGCAATCCTGCGGTGTTGCGGCCAGCTCACAAGAAATCGAGTTGAAGGAAGGAGCTCAGGGGCCCTGTCATTCACAAACCTGCAGAGTTATAAATGACAGCTATCGTCCAAAAATATATTGAAGTAAGGCTGCCAAGAGCACTTGAAAGCGGGGCAGAATTGCAGGAAACTGATTTCAGGAGGTAGACTGGAATTGCATGAAAAGCATAGGAAAAGAGGCAGAACGTCCACAATGATGCACTTGGTCAAAAAGGGCGTATGCGTTTTTTCCTGAATATATTCAGGAAAAAAACGCATACGCCCTTTTTGGCCAACCAAACAAGCTTGCAAAGGAAATCTGCACTACAATGAAGTCTCACTGCCCCCCGGGCAAGAGGGCCATCTGAAAAAACTGTAAAATCCAGAAAGGCAGGACAGGCCATGGAGAACTGGGAGCCTTGTTATGCTGATGGGCGGGATGTATATTGCCAACAGCCACTCTGGAGAAGTGTATGGTGTTTCCTGAAACATCTAAAAAACAAAGCAACAGAGCCTAGGGCACTTCCACTTATGCTCCTATAGCTTAGGGAAATTAAAATCAAAAAGACACAGCCATTCCAAAGTTTGGGATGGCTCTGTTTACAAGAACCTCGTTTATGGTACAAGTTCAATATCACAGAAAGCGAAAAATGAATAAAGAATTTGTGGTACTTACGTACAATGCAATATCACTCAGCAATGAAATCTATGTCATCAGGCCCGTAGCAGCATAATGAGTGGATTCAGGTACGATGATTCTAAGTGAAATAAGTCACACAGAAAAAGAAATATCATAAGGTATCACTAATACACGGAATGTAAACTTCGCTACACAGGAACTGAATTACAAAACAGAACAGGGTCTCAAATGTAGAAAACCAACTTATGCTTCCTTAAGGGGAAAGGTGAGTTGGGGTGCTGCATAAAACCAGGGATTGAAATTAGCACAGATACCGTTCCATAAGCCAAATATGTAATAGATAAGAGCTACTCCTTGCTCAACGAAGTGGACTCAACACCCCATATTAAACGCCTAAGAATATACCTGACTAGTAAGAATCTTAAAACCTATGGATTTACATGTCTCTGAAAGAGAATCAAGCGTGTGTACAGCAGCATAAATGCAGCAGTGATGGGATTGTTGAGGTTCGGTGAGAAAATGCAGACCCTTTGAAGTCATATTGCATGGTACCCATTCCATGGGTCTCAACTCTCCAGGTTTAAGGGATTCTTCCTTCAGCTAAAACATGCATGTGGAACCCAGAGTATGATCCACCGTGTGATCGGGAAACGTGTTCAAATATGTCTCAGTTTAAGTCCCCTGGTACTCGGGTGCAACATTCCAGACGCTTTACTAACACTCTCCCCACTTGGAGAGTCAGTGCCTTTAACCTCCTGTTTGGCCCAGTTTGCAATTTCTACGGGAAATGAACAGGAATAGGGAGAACCAATGAGAGACTAGCTGGAGGTGTCTGGACGGGCAAATTTAACTCTCATTTCCCACCAGGAAGAGGAATTAACCAAAGGCTCAGCTTGCCGTGCCGGAACCACACTAGGGCCTGAAGCAATCCTGCGGTGTTGCGGCCAGCTCACAATAAAGAGAGTTGAAGAAAGGAGCTCAGGGGCCCTGTCATTCACAAACCTGCAGAGTTATAAATGACAGCTATCGTCCAAAAATATATTGAAGTAAGGCTGCCAAGAGGACTTGAAAGCGGGGCAGAATTGCAGGAAACCGATTTCAGGAGGTAGACTGGAATTGCATGAAAAGCATAGGAAAAGAGGCAGAACGTCCACAATGATGCACTTGCCCAAAAAGGGCGTATGCGTTTTTTCCTGAATATATTCAGGAAAAAACGCATACGCCCTTTTTGGCCAACCAAGCAAGCTTGCAAAGGAAATCTGCACTACAATGAAGTCTCACTGCCCCCCGGTCAAAAGGGCCATCTGAAAAAAGTGTAAAATCCAGAAAGGCAGGACAGGCCATGGAGAACTGGGAGCCTTGTTATGCTGATGGGCGGGATGTAAATTGCCAACAGCCACTCTGGAGAAGTGTATGGTGTTTCCTGAAACATCTAAAAAACAAAGCAACAGAGCCTAGGGCACTTCCACTTATGCTCCTATAGCTTAGGGAATTAAAATCAAAAAGACACAGCCACCCCAAAGTTTGGGACGGCTCTGTTTACAAGAACCTCGTTTATGGTACAAGTTCAATATCACAGAAAGCGAAAAATGAATAAAGAATTTGTGGTACTTACGTACAATGCAATATCACTCAGCAATGAAATCTATGTCATCAGACCCGTAGCAGCATAATGAGTGGACTCAGGTACGATGATTCTAAGAGAAATAAGTCACACAGAAAAAGAAATATCATAAGGTATCACTAATACACGGAATGTAAACTTGGCTACCCAGGAACTGAATTACAAAACAGAACAGGGTCTCAAATGTAGAAAACCAACTTATGCTTGCTTAAGGGGAAAGGTGAGTTAGGGTGCTGCATAAAACCAGAGATTGAAATTAGCACAGATACCGTTCCATAAGCCAAATATGTAATAGACAAGAGCTACTCCTTGCTCAACGAAGTGGACTCAACACCCCATATTAAACGCCTAAGAATATACCTGACTAGTAAGAATCTTAAAACCTATGGATTTACATGTCTCCGAAAGAGAATCAAGCGTGTGTACAGCACCATAAACGCAGCAGTGATAGGATTAGTGAGGTTCGGAGAGCAAATGCAGACCCTTTGAAGTCATATTGCATGGTACCCATTCCATGGGTCACAACTCTCCAGGTTTAAGGGATTCTTCCTTCAGCTAAAACATGCATGTGGAACCCAGAGTATGATCCACCATATGATCGGGAAACGTGTTCAAATATGTCTCAGTTTAAGTCCCCTGGTACTCGGGTGCAACATTCCAGACGCTTTACTAACACTCTCCCCACTTGGAGAGTCAGTGCCTTTAACCTCCTGTTTGGCCCAGTTTGCAATTTCTGCGGGAAATGAACAGGAATAGGGAGAACCAATGAGAGACTAGCTGGAGGTGTCTGGACGGGCAAATTTAACTCTCATTTCCCACCAGGAAGAGGAATTAACCAAAGGCTCAGCTTGCCGTGCCGGAACCACACTAGGGCCTGAAGCAATCCTGCGGTGTTGCGGCCAGCTCACAATAAAGAGAGTTGAAGAAAGGAGCTCAGGGGCCCTGTCATTCACAAACCTGCAGAGTTATAAATGACAGCTATCGTCCAAAAATATATTGAAGTAAGGCTGCCAAGAGGACTTGAAAGCGGGGCAGAATTGCAGGAAACCGATTTCAGGAGGTAGACTGGAATTGCATGAAAAGCATAGGAAAAGAGGCAGAACGTCCACAATGATGCACTTGCCCAAAAAGGGCGTATGCGTTTTTTCCTGAATATATTCAGGAAAAAACGCATACGCCCTTTTTGGCCAACCAAGCAAGCTTGCAAAGGAAATCTGCACTACAATGAAGTCTCACTGCCCCCGGGGCAAAAGGGCCATCTGAAAAAAGTGTAAAATCCAGAAAGGCAGGACAGGCCATGGAGAACTGGGAGCCTTGTTATGCTGATGGGCGGGATGTAAATTGCCAACAGCCACTCTGGAGAAGTGTATGGTGTTTCCTGAAACATCTAAAAAACAAAGCAACAGAGCCTAGGGCACTTCCACTTATGCTCCTATAGCTTAGGGAAATTAAAATCAAAAAGACACAGCCACCCCAAAGTTTGGGACGGCTCTGTTTACAAGAACCTCGTTTATGGTACAAGTTCAATATCACAGAAAGCGAAAAATGAATAAAGAATTTGTGGTACTTACGTACAATGCAATATCACTCAGCAATGAAATCTATGTCATCAGACCCGTAGCAGCATAATGAGTGGACTCAGGTACGATGATTCTAAGAGAAATATGTCACACAGAAAAAGAAATATCATAAGGTATCACTAATACACGGAATGTAAACTTGGCTATCCAGGAACTGAATTACAAAACAGAACAGGGTCTCAAATGTAGAAAACCAACTTATGCTTGCTTAAGGGCAAAGGTGAGTTGGGGTGCTGCATAAAACCAGAGATTGAAATTAGCACAGATACCATTCCATAAGCCAAATATGTAATAGACAAGAGCTACTCCTTGCTCAACGAAGTGGACTCAACACCCCATATTAAACGCCTAAGAATATACCTGACTAGTAAGAATCTTAAAACCTATGGATTTACATGTCTCCGAAAGAGAATCAAGCGTGGGTACAGCAGCATAAACGCAGCAGTGATAGGATTGGTGAGGTTCGGTGAGCAAATGCAGACCCTTTGAAGTCATATTGCATGGTACCCATTCCATGGGTCTCAACTCTCCAGGTTTAAGGGATTCTTCCTTCAGCTAAAACATGCATGTGGAACCCAGAGTATGATCCACCGTGTGATCGGGAAACGTGTTCAAATATGTCTCAGTTTAAGTCCCCTGGTACTCGGGTGCAACATTCCAGACGCTTTACTAACACTCTCCCCACTTGGAGAGTCAGTGCCTTTAACCTCCTGTTTGGCCCAGTTTGCAATTTCTGCGGGAAATGAACAGGAATAGGGAGAACCAATGAGAGACTAGCTGGAGGTGTCTGGACGGGCAAATTTAACTCTCATTTCCCACCAGGAAGAGGAATTAACCAAAGGCTCAGCTTGCCGTGCCGGAACCACACTAGGGCCTGAAGCAATCTTGCGGTGTTGCGGCCAGCTCACAAGAAAGCGAGTTGAAGAAAGGAGCTCAGGGGCACTGTCATTCACAAACCTGCAGAGTTATAAATGACAGCTATCGTCCAAAAATATATTGAAGTAAGGCTGCCAAGAGGAGTTGAAAGCGGGGCAGAATTGCAGGAAACCGATTTCAGGAGGTAGACTGGAATTGCATGAAAAGCATAGGAAAAGAGGCAGAACGTCCACAATGATGCACTTGCCCAAAAAGGGCGTATGCGTTTTTTCCTGAATATATTCAGGAAAAAACGCATACGCCCTTTTTGGCCAACCAAGCAAGCTTGCAAAGGAAATCTGCACTACAATGTAGTCTCACTGCCCCCGGGGCAAAAGGGCCATCTGAAAAAAGTGTAAAATCCAGAAAGGCAGGACAGGCCATGGAGAACTGGGAGCCTTGTTATGCTGATGGGCGGGATGTAAATTGCCAACAGCCACTCTGGAGAAGTGTATGGTGTTTCCTGAAACATCTAAAAAACAAAGCAACAGAGCCTAGGGCACTTCCACTTATGCTCCTATAGCTTAGGGAAATTAAAATCAAAAAGACACAGCCACCCCAAAGTTTGGGACGGCTCTGTTTACAAGAACCTCGTTTATGGTACAAGTTCAATATCACAGAAAGCGAAAAATGAATAAAGAATTTGTGGTACTTACGTACAATGCAATATCACTCAGCAATGAAATCTATGTCATCAGACCCGTAGCAGCATAATGAGTGGACTCAGGTACGATGATTCTAAGAGAAATAAGTCACACAGAAAAAGAAATATCATAAGTTATCACTAATACACGGAATGTAAACTTGGCTACCCAGGAACTGAATTACAAAACAGAACAGGGTCTCAAATGTAGAAAACCAACTTATGCTTGCTTAAGGGGAAAGGTGAGTTAGGGTGCTGCATAAAACCAGAGATTGAAATTAGCACAGATACCGTTCCATAAGCCAAATATGTAATAGACAAGAGCTACTCCTTGCTCAACGAAGTGGACTCAACACCCCATATTAAACGTCTAAATATATACCTGAATAGTAATAATCTTAAAACCTATGGATTTACATGTCTCCGAAAGAGAATCAAGCGTGTGTACAGCAGCATAAACGCAGCAGTGATAGGATTAGTGAGGTTCGGAGAGCAAATGCAGACCCTTTGAAGTCATATTGCATGGTACCCATTCCATGGGTCACAACTCTCCAGGTTTAAGGGATTCTTCCTTCAGCTAAAACATGCATGTGGAACCCAGAGTATGATCCACCGTATGATCGGGAAACGTGTTAAAATGTATCTCATTTTTCGTCCCCTGCTACTCGGTGCAACTTTCCAGACGCTTTACTAACACTCTCCCCACTTGGAGAGTCAGTGCTTTAACCTCCTGTTTGGCCCAGTTTGCAATTTCTTCGGAAGATGAACAGGAATAAGGAGAAGCAATGGGAGACTATCTATAGGTGTCTGCACGGGCAAATTTAACTCTCATTTCCCACCAGGAAGACGAATGAAGCAAAGGCTCCACGTGCCGTGCTGGAACTAGATTAGTGCCTGAAGAGATCCTGCGGTTTTCGGCCAGCTCACAAGAAAGCGAGTTGAAGAAAGGAGCTCAGGGGCACTGTCATTCACAAACATGCGGAGTTATAAATGACAGCTATCAGCCAAAATTATACTGAAGTAATGCTGCGAAGAGGACTTGAATGCGGGGCTGATTGCTGGAAAGCGATTTCAGAAGGTACACGGGAGTCGCTCTTAAAGTATAGGAAAAGAGACAGAACTTGGAAAATAATGCACTTGGCAAAAAAGGGCATATGTGTTTTATCCAGAGCTCTCATAACTGAGGGGCGGAGATTCCCAGCAGGCTCCAACTGTCACCTGAGGGCTCATATTGCCAAGGCAACGTGATCAAGCCAGGCAGGAGTTACCCAACAGCAGAGGTCCCACCTCACAGAAAGGTGAGGAACACAGCCAGGATCAGACTCTCACCAGAGGGCCCACATCACCAAGGGTTGGGAACCCGGCAGGAGTGTCCCCACACCAGTGGGACAACATCATTGAAAGGTGAGGATCCCAGCACATGTATCCTCAAATAGATGAACCACATCACCAAGGGGTCGGAATGAGGCTGGCAGAACCGGCCTCACAACACTGGGCCCATAGAATAAAAAAGTTGAGGAATCTAGCAGTTGGAACCTCCCAGCAAGTGGCCCAGAGCACCGAGGCTATGGGATCCAGGCTGCAGTGAACTCACAGCAGAGGGCCCACATCATGAACCTGTGAGCAGCCCAGCCATTGGGACCTCAGAACAGAAGGCCCACATCCCCATTGGGATGGGAACCTGGCAGGTGTGGCTTCGCACCACTTAGCACATATCAGAAAAGGTTAGGAGCCCAGCAGATAGGGCCTGACGCCAGGGGGCTCTCATAACTGAGGGGAGGAGACTCCCAGCAGGTTCCAACTGCCAACAGAGGGCCCACGTCTACAAGGTGACATGCGCCAGCCAGGCAGTAGTGACCTCACAGCAGAGGGCCTATCTCACAGAAGGGTGAGGAACCGAGGCAGGATGAGACTCTCACCAGAGGGCCCACAACACCAAGGGGATGGGAACCAGTCAGGACTGTCCTCCCACCAGTGGGGCCACAACATCGAAAGGTGAGGAACCCAGCACATGTGGCCTCATATCAGAGGACATACATCACAAAGGGGATGGGAGTGAGGCAGGTAGGAGTAGCCTAAAAACAGAGGGCCCAAAGAATAAAAAAGGTGAGGAATCCAGCATTTGGAACCTCCCAGCAGGCGGCCGAGAGCACAGAAGCTATGGGATGCAGGCCAGAGTGAACTAAGAGCAGAGAGCCCACATCATGAAACTGTGAACAACCCAGCCGTTGGGACCTCAGAGCAGAAGGCCCACATCCCAATGAGGATGTGAACCTGGATGGAGTGTCCTCGAACCACTGGGCGCACATCACAAAATGTGGGGAGCCCAGCAGTTAGGGCCTGACGCCAGAGGGCCCTCATCATCGAGGAGAGGAAGCTCCCAGCAGGCTCCAAGTGCCACCAGAGGGCTCATGTCCACAAGGCGAGGTGAGCAAGCCAGGCAGGAGTGACCTCACAGCAGAAGGCCCACCTCACAGATGGGTGAGGAACCCAGCCAGGATCAGACTCTCAACAGAGGGCCCACATCACCAAGGGGATGGGAACCAGGCAGGAGTCTCCTAAGACCATGGGTCCCACATCATCGAAAGGTGAGGAACCCAGCACATGTGGCCTCAAACCAGACGACACACATCACGAAGGGGCTGGGAGTGAGGCAGGCAGGAGGATCCTCACAACAGAGGGCCTAAAAAATTAAAAAAGTGAGGAATCCAGCAGTTGGAACCTCCCAGCAGGCGGCCCAGAGCACAGAGGCTATGGGATCCAGGCCACAGTCAACTAACACCAGAGAGCCCACATCATGAAATTGTGATCAACCCAGCCGTTGGAACCTCAGAGCAGAAGGCCCACATCCCCATGGAGATGGGAACCTAAGAGGAGTGCCTGAGCATCACTGGGCTCACTAAGAAAAGTTGGTGAGCCCAGCAGTTAGGGCCTGACCCAAGAGGGCCCTCATCACCGGTGGAAGGAGATTCCCAGCATGCTCCAACTGCCACCACACGGCTGACTTCACCAAGGCAATGTGTGCCAGCCATGCAGGAGTGACCTATCAGCAGAGGGTCTCCCTCACAGAAGGGTGAGGAACACAGCCAGGAACAGACTCTCACCAGGGGGTTCACATAACCACGTGGATGAGAACCAGGCAGGAGTGTCCTCACACTAGTGGGGCCACATCATCGAAAGGTGAGGAACCCAACAAAGGTGGCCACAAACCAGAGGACCCACATCACCAAGGGGTTGAGAGTGAGGTAGGTGTCTGGACGGGCATATTTAACACTCATTTCCCACCAGGAAGAGGAATTAACCAAAGGCTCAGCGTGCCATGCCAGAAGCAGATTAGGACCTGAAGCAGTCTTGCAGGTTTGCAGCCAGCTCACAAGAAATTGATTTGAAGAAAGGAGCTCAGGGGCCCTGTAATTCACAAACCTGCAGAGTTATAAATGACAGATAACGTCCAAAAATATATTGAAGTAAGGCTGCGAAGAGGACTTGAAAGCGGGGCAGAATTGCAGGAAACCGATTTCAGGAGGTAGACTGGATTTGCATTTAAAGCATAGGAAAAGAGGCAGAACATCGACAATGATGCACTTGGCAAAAAAGGGCGTATGAGTTTGTTCCTGAATATATTCAGGAAAAAACACATACACCCTTTTTGGCAAACCAAGCAAGCTTGCAATGGAAATCCGAACTACTATGAAGTGTCACTTCCCCCCGGTCTAAAGGGCCATCTGTGAAAAGTGTAAAATCCAGAAAGGCAAGACAGGCCATGGGGAAAAAGGAGCCTTGTTATGCTGATGGGCGGGATGTAAATTGCCAACAGCCACTCTGGAGAAGTGTATGGTGTTTCCTGATACATCTCAAAAACAAAGCAACAGAGTCTAGGGCATTTCCACTTATGGTCCTATAGCTTAGGGAAATTCAAATCAAAAAGACACAGCCACCCCAAAATTTGGGACGGCTCTGTTTACAGGAACCTCTTCTATGATACAAGTTAAATATCCCAGAGAACAAATAATTGATAAAGAAGTTGCGGTAGTTACGTACAACAGAATACCACTCAGCAATGAAATCTGTGTCACCAGGCCTGTACCAGCATAATGAGTGGATTGAGGCACGATGATTCTAAGTGAAATAAGTCACACAGAAAAAGAAACATCATAAGGTATCACTAATGCACGGAATGTAAACTTGGCTACACATGAACTGAATTACAAAACAGAACAGGGTCTCAAGTGTAGAAAACCAACTTATGCTTGCTTAAGGGGAAAGGTGAGTTGGGGTGCTGCATAAAACCAGAGTTTGAAATTAGCACAGATACCGTTCCATAAGCCAAATATGTAATAGACAAGACCTACCCCTTGCTCAACGAAATGGACTCAACAATGAGGTATCACCTCACACCTGTTAGAATGGGCATCATCTGAAAATCTACAAACAACAAATGCTGGAAAGGGTGTGGAGAAAAGGAAGCCTCTTCCACTATTGTTGGGAATATAAATTGATACAGTCACTATGGAGAACAATATGGAGTTTCTTAAGAAACTAATAATAGAATTACCATATGATACAGCAATCCCAGTACTGGACATATACCCAGACAAAACCATAAATCAAAAAGAGACATTCACCGCAATGTTCATTGCATCACTATTTACAATATCGAGGTAATGGAAGCAACCTAAATGCCCACAGACAGACGAATGCATAAAGATGTGGTACATATATAAAATGGAATATTACTAAGCCATGAAAGGAATGAAATTGGGTCATTTGTAGAGACGTCGATGGATCTAGAGACTGTCATACAGAGTGAAGTAAGTCAGAAAGAGAAAAACAAATCTTGTATATTCATGCATCTATGTGGAAAGAAAAACTGTACAGATTAACCATTTTGCAAGGCATAAATAGAGCAACAGATGTAGACAACAATCGTATGGACAACAAGGGGGGAAAGCTCTTGGAGGGGTGGTGGTGGGAGGAGTTGAGCGATTGGGATTGGCATGTAAACATTTATATGTATAAAATAGATAACCAATAAGAACCTGCTGTATAAAAATATAAAATAAAATTCAAAATTAAAAAGAAATAAAATTTAAAAAATAAAACAGAAAAAACAATTATTCCCTTCACATACATGTATTTATATGAATAAATTATTTCCATGCTTATATCTGTAAATACAAAAAAGAGGAATAAAATCTACCTTGAACCAAAAACGAAAAAGAGAAAAAAAAAACAGAACCCACCAGTTACTCAGAGGAAAACCGTATCAGGGCACTTGCTCCAGTTGTAAACAATTCTGAAGTTGGTCAGTGGTGGGGAATCGTCTCCCATTCAGCCAGCAGCCCCCACACAACAAGCGTCCTCATTGCAAAGCTGGGGCACCGTGCCGAGGCATCTGTGAGTAAACGTGAGCTGAGCCCCAGGCCAGTTGCTGCTGAACTGTTCCCACCCTTCCCAGGTAAAACACCTGAATATATACAAGGACTTGAAAGCCTAGAGGAAGGGCCATGGAGCCACACGAGTGACAGCATGCCAGCTGACTTGGTGCCTGCAGGCCAGCCAGGATGGTCCTGGCCCTGGGTGCTCTTCTGGAAGATTTCCATTTCCCTGCCTGAGATACCCGTCCTGTCCCTGCCCCCACTGCTTTTTTCCTTCCTCACCTCTGCCCAGGGAGAAATTCCAGCAGCAGGTATGGGTGACACATCCTCTTCTTTGGCAGGTGGCAGCCTGGCAACTGCTGCAGAAAGTCCAGCAGAGCCACACTCACACTGGGCCACCCACAAAGCCATGGCCTCTCACTCCCTCCCACCAGCCCAGCCCCGAGACTGCTGACAGGGCAGAGAAAATGGCGTCAGGCACAGCTGCAGGGGCTTTTGCTGCCTGGAGTGGTATTTATATTGATCTCAACCCAGGCACACCTGGGGAGGGCTGGCCGGCACTGCCAGGTCAGCCAATCATCACCCCTCAGGGGCTTACAGTTGCAGAAAATGGAACTTGCTGAACCGGCCAGGTCCAAGGAACAGGTGTGGGCTCCTGAGAGTCAGGATAGACAAGGGGCTGCAGCTTTGGCTTGTTTTCTAATCATTTTATCTGGCCCATGAGTGAGAGACAACTTCAAGAAAACCCTCTCCTAAAGAGAGGAACCCAGGAGTCAGGGAGAGGAGGGGTGGGTGGTGGTTGGAGACAGAGGCCTGGTGCCCTGGGTGCAGTGGAAGTCTCTGGAAGACCAGGTGGAGGGAGGCCACACAGAGTGATGCCCAGGGTCACAGACCTGTTGGAGCTGCTGTCTGTTAGTTCAAGTCCTGCTCTGAGGTGCTCTGTGTCAGCTCTGAGCGACAGGTGAGCTGGGGGTGCTCTTCAATGAGGGCTATGTGCACGGTTCCTGTGTGCCCAGCCCTGCCACGGTACCTGCAAGGGTAGCTCTGTATCCTGGGAGGGGCCTGACCATGAGAGCCCCGTGGGCTGGGTTGGGGGTGGGGTACCTGCCCAGGAGAGCTCCATATCCTGGGATTGACCTGACCACGAGAGCCCCATGGGCTGCTGGGGACCTGGTAAACGATGTCAGGACAGTCAGTGAAGCCACCGAGGATATACCTCCAGTTGCTCCTGATTCCTACACCCTGCTGGTCATTCTACCAACCACCAGGACATGGTATTCTGTATTAGTCTTCAATGATGCCTTCTTTTGTATTCCATTAGTCCCAGAGTCACAAGAAATTTTGGCTTGTGAGTGGCAGGACTCAACATACAACTAAAACAATACTTCCGGGCCGTCTTGCCCCAAGGGCTCAAAAATTCCCACACCATCTTTGGGGAAAGCTTAGCTAAAGACCGAAAAGTTCTACCTCTGGAAAAGGAAACCCTCCTTCAATATGCAGATGACATTCTGATCGCCAGCCCTACTAAGGAGGCCTCTGAACTACCAAGCCAATAAAGGATAGAAGTTGTCCAAGAAAAAGCTCAAATATCACACACTGCGGTGACCTGCCTGGGCTTCATTCTCACACAAGGTCAGAGAATCCCATCCCAGGAAAAGGAAGAAACCATTTGCAGCCTTACCCCTTTCTAAAACGAGAAGACAGCTTAGGTGTTCCTGGGGAGGCCAGGGTTTGCTGCTTCTGGATCCCTAACTACAGTCTACTAGCTGGGCCTCTATATGAAACACTGAAAGGAAAAGATGATGATCCTTTTGAACAGAATCCAGAAGTGGCCTTTCAAGAATGGAAAGAGCAGTCAATTCAGACCCTTGCCCTGGAACTCCCTAATTGAGCTAAACCCTTTGACCTTTACATTCCTGGTGAAAGGTGAATCGCCATTGGAGAATGAGTGCAAAAACTGGGACCACTTGAAATGGAACAATGCAAGAATGCCATCCAAGTAGGATAAACTACAGTCACCAAGGGGCTTGGCCCACTGCCACATCTGGCCAAGATACTGGCGGTATCTAAAAACCTGGAAATCAGCAGCCCAAAAGGCCACCTCCCTCCTAAGGGAAAAGGACCCCACGTGGTGATCCTAATCACCAACCATGCCCTGAAGTTGCAGGGTTCGCTCCGTGGGCACACCGACCTCGAGTGAGGAGGCCCTCCAACTCCAACATCCAGAGAGATAACCGGGGGCAACAGGGCACCATGACGACTCGTGTGAACATCACTTGACCTGGAGTTTCTCTCATAAAACAACAATAGTGTGTCCCGAAGGAGTAGACTACTGCTTGCAGGACTTACTGCACCCGGAGGGGAGCTAATAAACTTGGCGGGGGAACCGTATATCACACTGTCACCATAGAAAAGCCTACAGACACCGTGATGATGGTGGCCAATAAGACCGGCTGGACTCCTGTTTACTTCAAAAGGCTGTTGACTCAGTGGCCATCATGGTCCTTGATCACCACTGACCCTGGACTGTCTGGCAGTTGAGCGGGCAGGGCTCTGACACCTGGTGCTGTTTTTACGTTAATTCAGGGGCCTAATTGAAGAAAGAGCAGACTACTGGTCAGAGCATCTAGGCTGGCAGAAACGGTCAGCCTAAGGTGGCCGAACAAATGTGGGGCGGGGTGAAACCGGCCCCCACAGCGTCTCTGCACATCTCTTTCCTGGACCCTTAAAGGTCATTAGAATCTATAACACTTCCAATGCTGGTGCTCAGGCGGACGAGCAGGGAGACAGGGGTCCTGGGGCCAATCAACGTCACCTGGAGGCTGCTGGGGAGAAGTTCTGACCCTCGTCCCCTGGTATGAGGGCTCCCAACTCAGCACTCAGCAGTTACAGAAGAAGGGTCTGCACCCTCAGCACTCCAAGAATGAGGAACGGGACAAAAGGCAGAGGAGGGGTTTGTCCCCAGCAAAGCCCATTAAAAATCCCTGGGAGATAAAAATAGAATCTGGGCAATAAAGTCAAGTCTGACTTTTTTTATCCTTTGTGCTTTGTCTAATTTCACAGGCTCCTAGGGTCCCGCATGCAGAGGTTCCACACCCGGCACTTCAGACCAGATTTCCTAGTGCAGAATGGCTGGGTCGACACCTCAGCTCCTGGGGCCCAGTGCAGACTCCGAGATATAGAGCCTGAGCTGCAGCCAACCCGGCCCTCGAGAGCTCCGCCCCCTCCCTCCCACTGACTCTGACAGGATCTCTACACAGCAGCCCAGCCCACAGCCCACGGGGTAGTGCATGCTCTCACCTCTCCATTCTCTGATCAAAATATAAAGCTTCCTTTGCTTGTGAACCAAACTCAGTCTCGATCTGTTGGCCCCAATGACACTGGGCAGGGGGACACTTGTTGGGGTCCACTCTGGAGGATCAGTAACAGAAATTGAGACTATTGTAACTTCAATGAACAGATGTGTGAGCCAAACTGTCGTTAACATAGAACAGTTTATAAGGCTCGGGTAAAATAAGATGTTTCTAACACTTCCATTTGATATTTCCATCACTTTATTATAAGCAAGTTCAGTGAAAAGGTTTGTCTTATTTGTCAGGTCAATATTAGAGAAATGAAGTGATTTCTTTCCAAGGATGTACATCTAATAATCTTGGTTAAAGCTTCAATCTTGTTTTAAATGCTTTTCCATTGAAAATGATACCTCTCTTTCAGCTCCCCCATTTCTGAGAAGTATAAAATCTTATAATTTATTATTACCAAAGGGGAAAGGTGGGAGGAGGGATAAATTAACAGTTTGGAATTAACACATACACACTGCTATGTATAAAATAGATCATCAACAAGGAACTACTGTATAGCACAGGGAACTACACTCAATATTTTGCAATAACCTATAAGGGGAAATAATCGGAAAAAGAATAGATATTTTTATTGACATCATCTATCAATGACAGTTAAAGTGTAACCTAAGGGAAGCCGGTGGTGAGTGCTTCTGACCCTGAAGACTTCAATCATCTAAAGTTTGGACTCTGCCTACTTCCCAAGGCCCTTAATGAACATATGTGTAGCCGTAGCTTAAAAAATTCCCCAGTTTGGGTTTCGGGGAGACACTGATTTTGAAAAAGCCCTGGTGTTCTCCTTACATGAATGGGACTCTTCCTACTGCTAAAACATGTCTGTCACACCCAGAGGATGGTATACAATCTGATCAGGAAGAGTTTGGAAAAGGCATCTCATCTCCTCATCTCCTGGTGCTCGGGTTCACCCCTCCAGCGTCTTTACTAACAGTCTCCCCACTTGGAGATGTCAGCACTGCCAACATCCTGTTGTGTACAGTTTGGAATTTGTCCAGTGGATGAAGCGGAAGTTTGAAGAACAATGAGAGACAAGTCCTAAGTGTTCAGACAGGCACATGTCACTCTAATTTCCAATCAGGAAGATGAATTGACCAAAGGCTAGGGTTGCCCATGGAAACAGTATAGGGCTTGAGGAAATCCCACTGCTTTGTGGCCAGTTCCCATAAACACAAGTTGAACAATGGAACTCAGGGGCAGTAACATTCATGAAACTGCAGAGTTGGAAATATCTATCACTGAAAAATGTCTTGAGGAAAGTCAGAGAAAAGGATTGGTAAGCAAGGGAGAATGTCAGGAAAGGGATTTGAGGAGGTAGAAAGGACTCGCCATTAAGCACAAAAAAGGGGCTGAACATTGCCAACATTGCAGTTGGCCAAAAAGGCTGTATGCGTTTTTTTCTGTATATATTCAAGAAAAGGGCATACACTTTTTTAGCCAACCAAACAGGTGGGCACTGGAAATCAATACTACAAAAGATATCACTTCGCATCAGTCAGAAGAGCCATCGTCATAAAGTGTAAACACCAGAAATGCAGGACAGGGCAAGGAGAAGAGGGAGCCCTGTGAGGCTTAGAGTGGAAATGTATATTGCCAACGGCCATTCTGGAGAAGTGTTTTGTGTTTACTAAAGCATCTAAAAAATGAGCTACAGAGCATAGGGCACTTGCACTCATGGGCGTATATCTTGGGAAAAACAAAAATCGAGAGGACACAGGCACCCCAATGTTTACTGCCTCTCTGTTTAAAAGATCCTCGACTAGGATATAACTTAAATGTCTCTGGAGGGAAAAAATGGATAGAGATGTGGTACTTATGTAGAGTGGAATATTACTCAGCCTAGAAATCAATGAAATATGGCCAGGTGTAACAACTCCGGAGGAGTTATGTATGATCATTCTAAGTGACATAATTCAAAAAGAAAAAGACACATATCATAAGATATCACTTAAAGGTGGAATCCAAAATGGCTACACATGAAATAAATTACAAAACAAAAACATAGTCAAATATGTAGAAAACACGCATAAGGCTGCTAAACGGGAAAGGTGGGGAGGGGTGAGGCATCATCCAGGAGGTTGAAATTAGCAAAGATACCATTCCAAATACCAAACTGATAATCAACAAGGCCTACACGGTAGCTAAAAGAACTGCACTCAGCACACTCAAGTCACCGGAAAAGAATATCTATGACTGGTAAGAATCTGAAGAAGAATTTATTGATGTCTCTCTGTATGTGAATCAAGTGGATGTACAGCAGCAAGAAACAGTGCTTTGAAAATCAGCTGTAACCAATATAGTAATAAATTGAAAAAAGTAAACGACAGAGAGACAGAGAAAACCTCTTACAACTTTTCCTCAGGGACGGTGATGCAACATGGATTGAACACATCTAGACCCACAGCAGGATGAGACATAAGGCTGGAAACTGTTCGCGCTAAGAGAAATGTGAGGTTGGGTGAGGAAATGCACACCCTTTAAAGTAATACTACCTGGTACCCATTCAATGGGTCCCAAATCTGCAGATTCAAGGAATCTTCCTACAGCTAAAACATGCATGGAAAACCCAGAGGACTGTACACCATGTGATCGGGAGATGTGTCTAAAATGCACCTCATTTATCCTCTCCTGGTGCTCCTGTTCATCATTCTAGCCACGTTACTTAGAATCTCCCCCACTTAGAGAATCAGCACATTTAAACTTCTGTTTCACACATTTTGCAAATTGTGAGGAGGATGAACGGGAAGAGGGGGAACCAATGAGAGAATAGTTGTAGGGGTTTGGACGGGCACATGTCACTCTAATTTCCCATTAAGAATAAGAATTAATAAAAGGCTCAGCCCACCTCGCCGGAACCAAAATAGGGCCTGAAGCAATCCTGCGGCTTTGAGGCCAGCTCACAAAAGAGCAACTTAAAAAATGGAGCTCAGGGTCACTGCAATTCACAAACCTGCAGAGTTATAAATGAAAACTAACGTCCAAAAATATGTTGAGGTAAGGCAAAGAAGAGGATCTGAATGCAAGACAGAATTGCAAGAAACAGATTTCAAGAGATAGATTGGACTCGTCTTTAAAGCACATGAAAAGCGGCAGAATTTCGACAATGATGCAGTTGGCCCAAAAGGGAGTATGCGTTTTTTCCTGAATATATCCAGGAAAAAAACGCATACGCACTTTATGGGCAACCAAGCAATGCAAATGTGCACAACAAAGAAGTCTCATTTCCCACCGGTCAAAAGGGCCATACGAAAAATTTATAAAAACCAGAAATGCAGGACAGGCCATGGAGAACAGGGAGACTTTATACGCTGATGGACAGTGTGTGAACTGCTGAGAGCCACTCTGGAGAAGTGTATGATGGTTCCTAAATCATCTAAAAAACAGAGCTAAAATTTCTGTGGAAGATGAACAGGAATAGGGAGAACCAATGAGAGACTAGTTGGAGGTGTCTGGACGGGCAAATTTAACTCTCATTTCCCACCAGGAAGAGGAATTAACCAAAGGCTCAGCTTGCCATGCCGGAACCACACTAGGGCCTGAATCAATCTTGCGGTGTTGCAGTCAGCACACAAGAAAGCGAGTTGAAGAAAGGAGCTCAGGGGCACTGTAATTCACAAACCTGCAGTTATAAATGACAGCTATCGTCCAAAAATATATTGAAGTAAGGCTGCCAAGAGGACTTGAAAGCGGGGCAGAATTGCAGGAACCCGATTTCAGGAGGTAGACTGGAATTGCATGAAAAGCATAGGAAAAGAGGCAGAACGTCCACAATGATGCGCTTGGCCAAAAAGGGCGTATGCGTTTTTTCCTGAATATATTCAGGAGAAAACGCATACGCCCTTTTTGGCCAACCAAGCAAGCTTGCAAAGGAAATCTGCACTACAATGAAGTCTCACTGCCCGCAGGTCAAAAGGGCCATCTGAAAAAAGTGTAAAATCCAGAAAGGCAGGACAGGCCATGGAGAACTGGGAGCCTTGTTATGCTGATGGGCGGGATGTAAATTGCCAACAGCCACTCTGGAGAAGTGTATGGTGTTTCCTGAAACATCTAAAAAACAAAGCAACAGAGCCTAGGGCACTTCCACTTATGCTCCTATAGCTTAGGGAAATTCAAATCAAAAAGACACAGCCACCCAAAAGTTTGGGACGGCTCTGTTTACAAGATCCTCATTTATGGTACAAGTTCAATATCACAGAAAGCGAAAAATGAATAAAGAATTTGTGGTACTTACGTACAATGCAATATCACTCAGCAATGAAATCTATCTCATCAGGCCCGTAGCACCATAATGAGTGGATTCAGGTACGATGATTCTAAGTGAAATATGTCACACAGAAAAAGAAATATCATAAGGTATCACTAATACACGGAATGTAAACTTGGCTACACAGGAACTGAATTACAAAACAGAACAGGGTCTCAAATGTAGAAAACCAACTTATGCTTGCTTAAGGGAAAGGTGAGTTGGGGTGCTGCATAAAACCAGAGATTGAAATTAGCACAGATACCGTTCCATAAGCCAAATATGTAATAAAGAAGAGCTACTCCTTGCTCAACGAAGTGGACTCAACACCCAATATTAAACGCCTAAGAATATACCTGACTAGTAAGAATCTTAAAACCTATGGATTTACATGTCTCCGAAAGAGAATCAAGCGTGTGTACAGCAGCATAAACGCAGCAGTGATAGGATTGGTGAGGTTCGGTGAGCAAATGCAGACCCTTTGAAGTCATATTGCATGGTACCCATTCCATGGGTCACAACTCTCCAGGTTTAAGGGATTCCTCCTTCAGTTAAAACATGCATGTGGAACCCAGAGTATGATCCACCGTGTGATCGGGAAACGTGTTCAAATGTGTCTCAGATTTCATCCCATGGTACTCGGGTGCAACATTCCAGACGCTTTACTAACACTCTCCCCACTTGGAGAGTCAGTGCCTTTAACGTCCTGTTTGGCCCAGTTTGCAATTTCTGCGGGAAATGAACAGGAATAGGGAGAACCAATGAGAGACTAGCTGGAGGTGTCTGGACGGGCAAATTTAACTCTCATTTCCCACCAGGAAGAGGAATTAACCAAAGGCTCAGCTTGCCATGCCGGAACCACACTAGGGCCTGAAGCAATCCTGCGGTGTTGTGGCCAGCTCACAATAAAGAGAGTTGAAGAAAGGATCTCAGGGGCACTGTCATTCACAAACCTGCAGAGTTATAAATGACAGCTATCGTCCAAAAATATATTGAAGTAAGGCTGCCAAGAGGACTGAAAGCGGGGCAGAATTGCAGGAAACCGATTTCAGTAGGTAGACTGGAATTGCATGAAAAGCATAGGAAAAGAGGCAGAACGTCCACAATGATGCACTTGGCCAAAAAGGGCGTATGCGTTTTTTCCTGAATATATTCAGGAAAAAACGCATACGCCCTTTTTGGCCAACCAAGCAAGCTTGCAAAGGAAATCTGCACTACAATGAAGTCTCACTGCCCCCCGGGCAAAAGGGCCATCTGAAAAAAGTGTAAAATCCAGAAAGGCAGGACAGGCCATGGAGAACTGGGAGCCTTGTTATGCTGATGGGCGGGATGTAAATTGCCAACAGCCACTCTGGAGAAGTGTATGGTGTTTCCTGAAATATCTAAAAAACAAAGCAACAGAGCCTAGGGCACTTCCACTTATGCTCCTATAGCTTAGGGAAATTCAAATCAAAAAGACACAGCCACCCCAAAGTTTGGGACGGCTCTGTTTACAAGAACCTCGTTTATGGTACAAGTTCATTATCACAGAAAGCGAAAAATGAATAAAGAATTTGTGGTACTTACGTACAATGCAATATCACTCAGCAATGAAATCTATGTCATCAGGCCCGTAGCAGCATAATGAGTGGATTCAGGTACGATGATTCTAAGTGAAATAGGTCACACAGAAAAAGAAATATCATAAGGTATCACTAATACACGGAATGTAAACTTGGCTACACAGGAACTGAATTACAAAACAGAACAGGGTCTCAAATGTAGAAAACCAACTTATGCTTGCTTAAGGGAAAGGCGAGTTGGGGTGCTGCATAAAACCAGAGATTGAAATTAGCACAGATACCGTTCCATAAGCCAAATATGTAATAGAGAAGAGCTACTCCTTGCTCAACGAAGTGGACTCAACACCCCATATTAAACGCCTAAGAATATACCTGACTAGTAAGAATCTTAAAACCTATGGATTTACATGTCTCCGAAAGAGAATCAAGCGTGTGTACAGCAGCATAAACGCAGCAGTGATAGGATTGGTGACTTTCGGTGAGCAAATGCAGACCCTTTGAAGTCATATTGCATGGTACCCATTCCAAGGGTCACAACTCTCCAGGTTTAAGGGATTCCTCCTTCAGCTAAAACATGCATGTGGAACCCAGAGTATGATCCACCGTGTGATCGGGAAACGTGTTCAAATGTGTCTCAGTTTTCGTCCCCTGGTACTCGGGTGCAACATTCCAGACGCTTTACTAACACTCTCCCCACTTGGAGAGTCAGTGCCTTTAACCTCCTGTTTGGCCCAGTTTGCAATTTCTGCGGGAAATGAACAGGAATAGGGAGAACCAATGAGAGACTAGCTGGAGGTGTCTGGACGGGCAAATTTAACTCTCATTTCCCACCAGGAAGAGGAATTAACCAAAGGCTCAGCTTGCCGTGCCGGAACCACACTAGGGCCTGAAGCAATCTTGCGGTGTTGCGGCCAGCTCACAAGAAAGCGAGTTGAACAAAGGAGCTCAGGGGCACTGTCATTCACAAACCTGCAGAGTTATAAATGACAGCTATCGTCCAAAAATATATTGAAGTAAGGCTGCCAAGAGCACTTGAATGCGGGGCAGAATTGCAGGAACCCGATTTCAGGAGGTAGACTGGAATTGCATGAAAAGCATAGGAAAAGAGGCAGAACGTCCACAATGATGCGCTTGGCCAAAAAGTTCATATGCGATTTTTCCTGAATATATTCAGGAAAAAACGCATACGCCCTTTTTGGCCAACCAAGCAAGCTTGCAAAGGAAATCTGCACTACAATGAAGTCTCACTGCCCCCGGGGCAAAAGGGCCATCTGAAAAAAGTGTAAAATCCAGAAAGGCAGGACAGGCCATGGAGAACTGGGAGCCTTGTTATGCTGATGGGCGGGATGTAAATTGCCAACAGCCACTCTGGAGAAGTGTATGGTGTGTCCTGAAACATCTAAAAAACAAAGCAACAGAGCCTAGGGCACTTCCACTTATGCTCCTATAGCTTAGGGAAATTCAAATCAAAAAGACACAGCCACCCCAAAGTTTGGGACGGCTCTGTTTACAAGAACCTCCTTTATGGTACAAGTTCAAAATCACAGAAAGCGAAAAATGAATAAAGAATTTGTGGTACTTACGTACAATGCAATATCACTCAGCAATGAAATGTATGTCATCAGACCCGTAGCAGCATAATGAGTGGACTCAGGTACGATGATTCTAAGAGAAATAAGTCACACAGAAAAAGAAATATCATAAGGTATCACTAATACACGGAATGTAAACTTGGCTACCCAGGAACTGAATTACAAAACAGAACAGGGTCTCAAATGTAGAAAACCAACTTATGCTTGGTTAAGGGGAAAGGTGAGTTGGGGTGCTGCATAAAACCAGAGATTGAAATTAGCACAGATACCGTTCCATAAGCCAAATATATAATAGAAAAGAGCTACTACTTTCTCAACGAAGTGGACTCAACACCCCATATTAAACGCCTAAGAATATACCTGACTAGTAAGAATCTTAAAACCTATGGATTTATATGTCTCCGAAAGAGAATCAAGCATGTGTACAGCGGCATAGACGCAGCAGTGATAGGATTGGTGAGGTTCGGAGAGCAAATGCAGACCCTTAGAAGTCATATTGCATGGTACCCATTCCATGGGTCTCAACTCTCCAGGTTTAAGGGATTCTTCCTTCAGCTAAAACATGCATGTGGAACCCAGAGTATGACCCACCGTGTGATCGGGAAACGTGTTCAAATATGTCTCTGTTTAAGTCCCCTGGTAGTCGGGTACAACATTCCAGACGCTTTACTAACACTCTCCCCACTTGGAGAGTCAGTGCCTTTAACCTCCTGTTTGGCCCAGTTTGCAATTTCTGCGGGAAATGAACAGGAATAGGGAGAACCAATGAGAGACTAGCTGGAGGTGTCTGGACGGGCAAATTTAACTCTCATTTCCCACCAGGAAGAGGAATTAACCAAAGGCTCAGCTTGCCGTGCCGGAACCACACTAGGGCCTGAAGCAATCCTGCGGTGTTGCAGCCAGCTCACAATAAAGAGAGTTGAAGAAAGGGTCTCAGGGGCACTGTCATTCACAAACCTGCAGAGTTATAAATGACAGCTATCGTCCAAAAATATACTGAAGTAAGGCTGCCAAGAGCACTTGAAAGCGGGGCAGAATTGCAGGACACCGATTTCAGGAGGTAGACTGGAATTGCATGAAAAGCAGAGGAAAAGAGGCAGAACGTCCACAATGATGCACTTGGCCAAAAAGGGCATATGCGTTTTTTCCTGAATATATTCAGGAAAAACGCATACGCCCTTTTTGGCCAACCAAGAAAGCTTGCAAAGGAAATCTGCACTACAATGAAGTCTCACTGCCCCCGGGGCAAAAGGGCCATCTGAAAAAAGTGTAAAATCCAGAAAGGCAGGACAGGCCATGGAGAACTGGGAGCCTTGTTATGCTGATGGGCGGGATGAAAGTTGCCAACAGCCACTCTGGAGAAGTGTATGGTGTTTCCTGAAACATCTAAAAAACAAAGCAACAGAGCCTAGGGCACTTCCGCTTATGCTCCTATAGCTTAGGGAAATTCAAATCAAAAAGACACAGCCACCCCAAAGTTTGGGACGGCTCTGTTTACAAGATCCTCGTTTATGGTACAAGTTCAATATCACAGAAAGCGAAAAATGAATAAAGAACTTGTGGTATTTACATACAATGCAATATCACTCAGCAATGAAATCTATGTCATCAGGCCCGTAGCACCATAATGAGTGGATTCAGATACGATGATTCTAAGAGAAATAAGTCACACAGAAAAAGAAATATAATAAGGTATCACTAATACACAGAATGTAAACTTGGCGACACAGGAACTGAATTACAAAACAGAACAGGGTCTCAAATGTAGAAAACCAACTTATGCTTGCTTAAGGGCAAAGGTGAGTTGGGGTGCTGCATAAAACCAGAGATTGAAATTAGCACAGATACCGTTCCATAAGCCAAATATGTAATAGACAAGAGCTACTCCTTGCTCAAGGAAGTGGACTCAACACCCCATATTAAACGCCTAAGAATATACCTGACTAGTAAGAATCTTAAAACCTATGGATTTACATGTCTCCGAAAGAGAATCAAGCATGTGTACAGCAGCATAAACGCAGCAGTGATAGGATTGGTGAGGTTCGGTGAGCAAATGCAGACCCTTTGAAGTCATATTGCATGGTACCCATTCCATGGGTCTCAACTCTCCAGGTTTAAGGGATTCTTCCTTCAGCTAAAACATGCATATGGAACCCACAGTATGATCCACCGTGTGATTGGGAAACGTGTTCAAATGTGTCTCAGTTTTCGTCCCCTGGTACTCGGGTGCAACATTCCAGACACTTTACTAACACTCTCCCCACTTGGAGAGTCAGTGCCTTTAACCTCCTGTTTGGCCCAGTTTGCAATTTCTGTGGGAAATGAACAGGAATAGGGAGAACCAATGAGAGACTAGCTGGAGGTGTCTGGACGGGCAAATTTAACTCTCATTTCCCACCAGGAAAAGGAATTAACCAAAGGCTCAGCTTGCCGTGCCGGAACCACACTAGGGCCTGAAGCAATCTTGCGGTGTTGCGGCCAGCTCACAAGAAAGCGAGTTGAACAATGGAGCTCAGGGGCACTGTAATTCACAAACCTGCAGAGTTATAAATGACAGCTATCGTCCAAAAATATATTGAAGTAAGGCTGCCCAGAGGACTTGAAATCGGGGCAGAATTGCAGGAAACCGATTTCAGGAGGTAGACTGGAATTGCATGAAAAGCATAGGAAAAGAGGCAGAACGTCCACAATGATGCACTTGGCCAAAAAGGGCGTATGCGTTTTTTCCTGAATATATTCAGGAAAAAACGCATACGCCCTTTTTGGCCAACCAAGCAAGCTTGCAAAGGAAATCTGACTACAATGAAGTCTCACTGCCCCTTGGTCAAAAGGGCCATCTGAAAACAGTGTAAAATCCAGAAAGGCAGGACAGGTCATGGAGAACTGGGAGCCTTGTTATGAAGATGGGCGGGATGTAAATTACGAACAGCCACTCTCGAGAAGTATATGGGGTTTCCTGAAACATCTAAAAAGCAAAGCAACAGAGCCTAGGGCACTTCCACTTATGCTCCTATAGCTTAGGGAAATTAAAATCAAAAAGACACAGCCACCCCAAAGTTTGGGACGGCTCTGTTTACAAGAACCTCGTTTATGGTAGAAGTTCAATATCGCAGAAAGCAAAAAATGGATAAAGAAGCTGTGGTACTTACGTACAATGCAATATCACTCAGCAATGAAATCTATGTCATCAGGCCCGTAGCAGCATAATGAGTGGATTCAGGTACGATGATTCTAAGTGAAATAAATCACACAGAAAAAGAAACATCATAAGATATCACTACTAAACGGAATGTAAACTTGGCTACACAGGAACTGAATTACAAAACAGAACAGGGTCTCAAATGTAGAAAACCAACTTATGCTTGCTTAAGGGGAAAGGTGAGTTGGGGTGCTGCATAAAACCAGAGATTGAAATTAGCACAGATACCTTTCCATAAGCCAAATATGTAATAGACAAGAGCTACTCCTTGCTCAACGAAGTGGACTCAACACCCCATATTAAACGCCTAAGAATATACCTGACTAGTAAGAATCTTAAAACCTATGGATTTATATGTCTCCGAAAGAGAATCAAGCATGTGTACAGCGGCATAGACGCAGCAGTGATAGGATTGGTGAGGTTCGGAGAGCAAATGCAGACCCTTTGAAGTCATATTGCATGGTACCCATTCCATGGGTCTCAACTCTCCAGGTTTAAGGGATTCTTCCTTCAACTAAAACATGCATGTGAAACCCAGAGTTGATCCACCATGTGATCGGGAAACGTGTTAAAATGTATCTCATTTTTCGTCCCCTGCTACTCAGTGCAACTTTCCAGACGCTTTACTAACACTCTCCCCACTTGGAGAGTCAGTGCCTTTAACCTCCTGTTTGGCCCAGTTTGCAATTTCTTCGGAAAATGAACAGGAATAAGGAGAAGCAATGGGAGACTATCTATAGGTGTCTGCACGGGCAAATTTAACTCTCATTTCCCACCAGGAAGACGAATGAAGCAAAGGCTCCACGTGCCGTGCTGGAACTAGATTAGTGCCTGAAGAGATCCTGCGGTTTTCGGCCAGCTCACAAGAAAGCGAGTTGAAGAAAGGAGCTCAGGGGCACTGTCATTCACAAACATGCGGAGTTATAAATGACAGCTATCAGCCAAAATTATACTGAAGTAATGCTGCGAAGAGGACTTGAATGCGGGGCTGATTGCTGGAAAGCGATTTCAGAAGGTACACGGGAGTCGCTCTTAAAGTATAGGAAAAGAGACAGAACTTGGAAAATAATGCACTTGGCAAAAAAGGGCATATGTGTTTTATCCAGAGCTCTCATAACTGAGGGGCGGAGATTCCCAGCAGGCTCCAACTGTCACCTGAGGGCTCACATTGCCAAGGCAACGTGATCAAGCCAGGCAGGAGTTACCCAACAGCAGAGGTCCCACCTCACAGAAAGGTGAGGAACACAGCCAGGATCAGACTCTCACCAGAGGGCCCACATCACCAAGGGGATGGGAACCAGGCAGGAGTGTCCCCACACCAGTGGGACAACATCATTGAAAGGTGAGGATCCCAGCACATGTGTCCTCAAATAGATGAACCACATCACCAAGGGGTCGGAATGAGGCTGGCAGAACCGGCCTCACAACACTGGGCCCATAGAATAAAAAAGTTGAGGAATCTAGCAGTTGGAACCTCCCAGCAAGTGGCCCAGAGCACCGAGGCTATGGGATCCAGGCTGCAGTGAACTCACAGCAGAGGGCCCACATCATGAACCTGTGAGCAGCGCAGCCATTGGGACCTCAGAACAGAAGGCCCACATCCCCATTGGGATGGGAACCTGGCAGGTGTGGCTTCGCACCACTTAGCACATATCAGAAAATGTTAGGAGCCCAGCAGATAGGGCCTGACGCCAGGGGGCTCTCATAACTGAGGGGAGGAGACTCCCAGCAGGTTCCAACTGCCAACAGAGGGCCCACGTCTACAAGGTGACATGCGCCAGCCAGGCAGTAGTGACCTCACAGCAGAGGGCCTATCTCACAGAAGGGTGAGGAACCGAGGCAGGATGAGACTCTCACCAGAGGGCCCACAACACCAAGGGGATGGGAACCAGTCAGGACTGTCCTCCCACCAGTGGGGCCACAACATCGAAAGGTGAGGAACCCAGCACATGTGGCCTCATATCAGAGGACATACATCACAAAGGGGATGGGAGTGAGGCAGGTAGGAGTAGCCTAAAAACAGAGGGCCCAAAGAATAAAAAAGGTGAGGAATCCAGCATTTGGAACCTCCCAGCAGGCGGCCGAGAGCACAGAAGCTATGGGATGCAGGCAGGAGTGAACTAACAGCAGAGAGCCCACATCATGAAACTGTGAGCAACCCAGGCATTGGGACCTCAGAGCAGAAAGCCCACATCCCCATTGGGATGGGAACCTGGCAGGAGTGTCCTGGCATCACTGGGCTCACATCAGGAAACGTGGGGAGCCCAGCAGTTAGAGCCTGATGCTAGAGGGCCGTCATCACCGAGGGCAGGAGGCTCCCAGCAGGTTCCATGTGCCAACAGAGGGCCCACGTCGCCAAGGTGATGTGTGCAAGTCAGGCAGGATTGACCTCACAGCAGAGGGCCTACCTCACAGAAGAGTGAGGAACCCAGCCAGGATAAGACTGTCACCAGAGGGCCCACATCACCAAGGGGATGGGAACCAGGCAGGAGTGTCCTCACACCAGTGGGGCCACATCATTGAAAGTTGCGGAACCCAGCACATGTGGCCTCAAACCAGAAGACCCACATCACGAAGGGGTTGCGAGTGAGGCAGGCAGGAGGAGCATCACAACACAGGACCCGTAGAATACAAAACTTGAGGAATCGAGCAGTTGGAACCTCCCAGCATAATGAGTGGATTGAGGCACGATGATTCTAAGTGAAATAAGTCACACAGAAAAAGAAACATCATAAGATGTTTGATGCATGGAATGTAAACTTGGCTACACATGAACTGAATTACAAAACAGAACAGGGTCTCAAGTTTAGAAAACCAACTTATGCTTGCTTAAGGGGAAAGGTGAGTTGGGGTGCTGCATAAAACCAGAGATTGAGGGTTCCCTGGTGGCTCAGAGGTTGAAAGTCCGCCTACTGATGCAGGGGACACGGGTGCGTGCCCCGATCCGGAAGGATCCCACATGCCGCGGAGTGGCTGGGCCCGTGAGCCTTGGCCGCTGAGCCTGCGCATCTGGAGCCTGTGCTCCACAACGGGAGACGCCACAACAATGAGAGGCCTCCGTACAGAAAAAAAAAAAAAACCAGAAATTGAAATTAGCACAGATACCGTTCCATAAGCCAAATATGTAATAGACAAGAGCTACTCCTTGCTCAACGAAGTGGACTCAACACCCCATATTAAACGCCTAAGAATATACCTCACTAGTAAGAATCTTAAAACCTATGGATTTATATGTCTACGAAAGAGAATCAAGCGTGTGTACAGCAGCATAAATGCAGCAGTGACAGGATTGGTGACGTTCGGTGAGCAAAGGCAGACCCTTTGAAGTCATATTGCAT
Organism: Lagenorhynchus albirostris; assembly: GCF_949774975.1. Classification (NCBI taxonomy): domain Eukaryota; kingdom Metazoa; phylum Chordata; class Mammalia; order Artiodactyla; family Delphinidae; genus Lagenorhynchus; species Lagenorhynchus albirostris. Next base: position 104,402,484 of record NC_083095.1, on the reverse strand, counting down.
GGTTCCCATTTCATGGGTCTCAACTCTCCAGCTTTAAGGGATTCTTCCTTCAGCTAAAACATGCATGTGGAACCCAGAGTATGATCCACCGTGTGATCGGGAAACGTGTTCAAATGTGTCTCAGTTTTCGTCCCCTGGTACTCGGGTGCAACATTCCAGACGCTTTACTAACACTCTCCCCACTTGGAGAGTCAGTGCCTTTAACCTCCTGTTTGGCCCAGTTTGCAATTTCTGCGGGAAATGAACAGGAATAGGGAGAACCAATGAGAGACTAGCTGGAGGTGTCTGGACGGGCAAATTTAACTCTCATTTCCCACAAGGAAGAGGAATTAACCAAAGGCACAGCGTGCCATGCCGGAACCACACTAGGGACTGAAGCAATCCTGCGGAGTTGCGGCAAGATCACAAGAAAGCGAGTTGAAGGAAGGAGCTCAGGGGCACTGTCATTCACAAACCTGCAGAGTTATAAATGACAGCTATCGTCCAAAAATATATTGAAGTAAGGCTGCCAAGAGCACTTGAAAGCGGGGCAGAATTGCAGGAAACCGATTTCAGGAGGTAGACTGGAATTGCATGTAAAGCATAGAAAAAGAGGCAGAACGTCCACAATGATGCACTTTGCCAAAAAGGGCGTATGCGTTTTTCCTGTATATATTCAGGAAAAAACGCATACGCCCTGTTTGGCCAACCAAGCAAGCTTGCAAAGGAAATCTGCACTACAATGAAGTCTCACAGCCCCCTGGTCAAAAGGGCCATCTGAAAAAAGTGTAAAATCCAGAAAGGCAGGACAGGCCATGGAGAACTGGGAGCCTTGTTATGCTGATGGGCGGGATGTAAATTGCCAACAGCCACTCTGGAGAAGTGTATGGTGTTTCCTGAAACATCTAAAAAACAAAGCAACACAGCTTAGGGCACTTCCACTTATGCTCCTATACCTTAGGGAAATTAAAATCAAAAAGACACAGCCATCCCAAAGTTTGGGCTGGCTCTCTTTAGAAGAACATCCTTTATGGTACAAGTTCAATATCGCAGGAGGCGAAAAATGGATAAAGACGTTGTGGTATTTACGTACAATGCAATATCACTCAGCAATGTAATCTATGTCATCAGACACGTAGCAGCATAATGAGTGGATTCAGGTACGATGATTCTAAGTGAAATAAGTCACACAGAAAAACAAACATCATAGGATATCACTAATACACGGAATGTAAACTGGGCTACACAGGAACTGGATAACAAAACAGAACAGGATCTCAAATGTAGTACACCAATTATGCTTGATTAAGGGGAAAGGTGAGTTGGGGTGCTGCATAAAACCAGAGATTGAAATTAGCACAGATACCGTTCCATAAGCCAAATATGTAATAGACAAGAGCTACTCCTTGCTCAGTGAAGTGGACTCAACAGCCCATATTAAACGCCTAAGAATATACCTGACTAGTAAGAATCTTAAAACCTATGGATTTACATGTCTCCGAAAGAGAATCAAGCGTGTGTACAGCGGCATAAACGCAGCAGTGATAGGATTGGTGACGTTCGGTGAGCAAATGCAGACCCTTTGAAGTCATATTGCATGGTACCCATTCCATGGGTCTCAACTCTCCAGGTTTAAGGGATTCTTCCTTCACCTAAAACATGCATGTGGAACCCAGAGGATGATCCACCGTGTGATCGGGAAACGTGTTCAAATGTGTCTCAGTTTTCGTCCCCTGGTATTCGGGTGCAACATTCCAGACACTTTACTAACACTCTCCCCACTTGGAGAGTCAGTGCCTTTAACCTCCTGTTTGGCCCAGTTTGCAATTTCTGCGGGAAATGAACAGGAATAGGGAGAACCAATGAGAGACTAGCTGGAGGTGTCTGGACGGGCAAATTTAACTCTCATTTCCCACCAGGAAGAGGAATTAACCAAAGGCTCAGCTTGCCGTGCCGGAACCACACTAGGGCCTGAAGCAATCCTGCGGTGTTGCGGCCAGCTCACAAGAAATCGATTTGAAGGAAGGAGCTCAGGGGCACTGTCATTCACAAACCTGCAGAGTTATAAATGACAGCTATCGTCCAAAAATATATTGAAGTAAGGCTGCCAAGAGCACTTGAAAGGGGGGCAGAATTGCAGGAAACCGATTTCAGGAGGTAGACTGGAATTGCATGAAAAGCATAGGAAAAGAGGCAGAACGTCCACAATGATGCACTTGGTCAAAAAGGGCGTATGCGTTTTTTCCTGAATATATTCAGGAAAAAAACGCATACGCCCTTTTTGGCCAACCAAACAAGCTTGCAAAGGAAATCTGCACTACAATGAAGTCTCACTGCCCCCCGGGCAAGAGGGCCATCTGAAAAAACTGTAAAATCCAGAAAGGCAGGACAGGCCATGGAGAACTGGGAGCCTTGTTATGCTGATGGGCGGGATGTATATTGCCAACAGCCACTCTGGAGAAGTGTATGGTGTTTCCTGAAACATCTAAAAAACAAAGCAACAGAGCCTAGGGCACTTCCACTTATGCTCCTATAGCTTAGCGAAATCAAAATCAAAAAGACACAGCCATCCCAAAGTTTGGGATGGCTCTGTTTACAAGAACCTCGTTTATGGTACAAGTTCAATATCACAGAAAGCGAAAAATGAATAAAGAATTTGTGGTACTTACGTACAATGCAATATCACTCAGCAATGAAATCTATGTCATCAGGACCATAGCAGCATAATGAGTGGATTCAGGTAAGATGATTCTAAGTGAAATAAGTCACACAGAAAAAGAAATATCATGAGGTATCACTACTACACGGAATCTAAAGTTGGCTACACAGGAACTGAGTTACAAAACAGAACAGGGTCTCAAATGTAGAAAACCAACTTATGCTTGCTTAAGGGGAAAGGTGAGTTGGGGTGATGCATAAAACCAGAGATTGAAATTAGCACAGATACCGTTCCATAAGCCAAATATATAATAGACAAGAGCTACTCCTTCCTCAACGAAGTGGACTCAACACCCCATATTAAACGCCTAAGAATATACCTGACTAGTAAGAATCTTAAAACCTATGGATTTACATGTCTCCAAAAGAGAATCAAGCGTGTGTACAGCAGCATAAACGCAGCAGTGATAGGATTAGTGAGGTTCGGTGAGCAAATGCAGACCCTTTGAAGTCATATTGCATGGTACCCATTCCATGGGTCTCAACTCTCCAGGTTTAAGGGATTCTTCCTTCAGCTAAAACATGCATGTGGAACCCAGAGTATGATCCACCGTGTGATCGGGAAACGTGTTCAAATGTGTCTCAGTTTTCGTCCCCTGGTACTCGGGTGCAACATTCCAGAGGCTTTACTAACACTCTCCCCACTTGGAGAGTCAGTGCTTTTAACCTCCTGTTTGGCCCAGTTTGCAATTTCTGCGGGAAATGAACAGGAATAGGGAGAACCAATGAGAGACTAGCTGGAGGTGTCTGGACGGGCAAATTTAACTCTCATTTCCCACCAGGAAGAGGAATTAACCAAAGGCTCAGCTTGCCGTGCCGGAACCACACTAGGGCCTGAAGCAATCTTGCGGTGTTGCGGCCAGCTCACAAGAAAGCGAGTTGAAGAAAGGAGCTCAGGGGCACTGTCATTCACAAACCTGCAGAGTTATAAATGACAGCTATCGTCCAAAAATATATTGAAGTAAGGCTGCCAAGAGGAGTTGAAAGCGGGGCAGAATTGCAGGAAACCGATTTCAGGAGGTAGACTGGAATTGCATGAAAAGCATAGGAAAAGAGGCAGAACGTCCACAATGATGCACTTGGCCAAAAAGGGCGTATGCGTTTTTTCCTGAATATATTCAGGAGAAAACGCATACGCCCTTTTTGGCCAACCAAGCAAGCTTGCAAAGGAAATCTGCACTACAATGAAGTCTCTCTGCCCCCAGGGCAAAAGGGCCATCTGAAAAATGTGTAAAATCCAGAAAGGCAGGACAGGCCATGGAGAACTGGGAGCCTTGTTATGCTGATGGGCGGGATGTAAATTGCCAACAGCCACTCTGGAGAAGGGTATGGTGTTTCCTGAAACATCTAAAAAACAAAGCAACAGAGCCTAGGGCACTTCCACTTATGCTCCTATAGCTTAGGGAAATTCAAATCAAAAAGACACAGCCACCCCAAAGTTTGGGACGGCTCTGTTTACAAGAACCTCGTTTATGGTACAAGTTCAATATCACAGAAAGCGAAAAATGAATAAAGAATTTGTGGTACTTACGTACAATGCAATATCACTCAGCAATGAAATCTATGTCATCAGACCCGTAGCAGCATAATGAGTGGACTCAGGTACGATGATTCTAAGAGAAATATGTCACACAGAAAAAGAAATATAATAAGGTATCACTAATACACGGAATGTAAACTTGGCTATCCAGGAACTGAATTACAAAACAGAACAGGGTCTCAAATGTAGAAAACCAACTTATGCTTGCTTAAGGGGAAAGGTGAGTTGGGGTGCTGCATAAAACCAGAGATTGAAATTAGCACAGATACCGTTCCATAAGCCAAATATGTAATAGACAAGAGCTACTCCTTGCTCAACGAAGTGGACTCAACACCCCATATTAAACGCCTAAGAATATACCTGACTAGTAAGAATCTTAAAACCTATGGATTTACATGTCTCCGAAAGAGAATCAAGCGTGGGTACAGCAGCATAAACGCAGCAGTGATAGGATTGGTGAGGTTCGGTGAGCAAATGCAGACCCTTTGAAGTCATATTGCATGGTACCCATTCCATGGGTCTCAACTCTCCAGGTTTAAGGGATTCTTCCTTCAGCTAAAACATGCATGTGGAACCCAGAGTATGATCCACCGTGTGATCGGGAAACGTGTTCAAATATGTCTCAGTTTAAGTCCCCTGGTACTCGGGTGCAACATTCCAGACGCTTTACTAACACTCTCCCCACTTGGAGAGTCAGTGCCTTTAACCTCCTGTTTGGCCCAGTTTGCAATTTCTGCGGGAAATGAACAGGAATAGGGAGAACCAATGAGAGACTAGCTGGAGGTGTCTGGACGGGCAAATTTAACTCTCATTTCCCACCAGGAAGAGGAATTAACCAAAGGCTCAGCTTGCCGTGCCGGAACCACACTAGGGCCTGAAGCAATCTTGCGGTGTTGCGGCCAGCTCACAAGAAAGCGAGTTGAACTAAGGAGCTCAGGGGCACTGTCATTCACAAACCTGCAGAGTTATAAATGACAGCTATCGTCCAAAAATATATTGAAGTAAGGCTGCCAAGAGCACTTGAAAGCGGGGCAGAATTGCAGGACACCGATTTCAGGAGGTAGACTGGAATTGCATGAAAAGCATAGGAAAAGAGGCAGAACGTCCACAATGATGCACTTGGCCAAAAAGGGCGTATGCGTTTTTTCCTGAATATATTCAGGAAAAAACGCATACGCCCTTTTTGGCCAACCAAGCAAGCTTGCAAAGGAAATCTGCACTACAATGAAGTCTCACTGCCCCCCGGTCAAAAGGGCCATCTGAAAAAAGTGTAAAATCCAGAAAGGCAGGACAGGCCATGGAGAACTGGGAGCCTTGTTATGCTGATGGGCGGGATGTAAATTGCCAACAGCCACTCTGGAGAAGTGTATGGTGTTTCCTGAAACATCTAAAAAACAAAGCAACAGAGCCTAGGGCACTTCCATTTATGCTCCTATAGCTTAGGGAATTCAAATCAAAAAGACACAGCCACCCCAAAGTTTGGGACGGCTCTGTTTACAAGAACCTCGTTTATGGTACAAGTTCAATATCACAGAAAGCGAAAAATGAATAAAGAATTTGTGGTACTTACGTACAATGCAATATCACTCAGCAATGAAATCTATGTCATCACACCCGTAGCAGCATAATGAGTGGACTCTGGTACGATGATTCTAAGAGAAATAAGTCACACAGAAAATGAAATATCATAAGGTATCACTAATACACGGAATGTAAACTTGGCTACCCAGGAACTGAATTACAAAACAGAACAGGGTCTCAAATGTAGAAAACCAACTTATGCTTGCTTAAGGGGAAAGGTGAGTTAGGGTGCTGCATAAAACCAGAGATTGAAATTAGCACAGATACCGTTCCATAAGCCAAATATGTAATAGACAAGAGCTACTCCTTGCTCAACGAAGTGGACTCAACACCCCATATTAAACGCCTAAGAATATACCTGACTAGTAAGAATCTTAAAACCTATGGATTTACATGTCTCCGAAAGAGAATCAAGCGTGTGTACAGCAGCATAAACGCAGCAGTGATAGGATTAGTGAGGTTCGGAGTGCAAATGCAGACCCTTTGAAGTCATATTGCATGGTACCCATTCCATGGGTCACAACTCTCCAGGTTTAAGGGATTCTTCCTTCAGCTAAAACATGCATGTGGAACCCAGAGTATGATCCACCGTATGATCGGGAAACGTGTTCAAATATGTCTCAGTTTAAGTCCCCTGGTACTCGGGTGCAACATTCCACACGCTTTACTAACACTCTCCCCACTTGGAGAGTCAGTGCCTTTAACCTCCTGTTTGGCCCAGTTTGCAATTTCTGCGGGAAATGAACAGGAATACGGAGAACCAATGAGAGACTAGCTGGAGGTGTCTGGACGGGCAAATTTAACTCTCATTTCCCACCAGGAAGAGGAATTAACCAAAGGCTCAGCTTGCCGTGCCGGAACCACACTAGGGCCTGAAGCAATCCTGCGGTGTTGCGGCCAGCTCACAATAAAGAGAGTTGAAGAAAGGAGCTCAGGGGCCCTGTCATTCACAAACCTGCAGAGTTATAAATGACAGCTATCGTCCAAAAATATATTGAAGTAAGGCTGCCAAGAGGACTTGAAAGCGGGGCAGAATTGCAGGAAACCGATTTCAGGAGGTAGACTGGAATTGCATGAAAAGCATAGGAAAAGAGGCAGAACGTCCACAATGATGCACTTGGCCAAAAAGGGCGTATGCGTTTTTTCCTGAATATATTCAGGAAAAAACGCATACGCCCTTTTTGGCCAACCAAGCAAGCTTGCAAAGGAAATCTGCACTACAATGAAGTCTCACTGCCCCACGGGCAAAAGGGCCATCTGAAAAAAGTGTAAAATCCAGAAAGGCAGTACAGGCCATGGAGAACTGGGAGCCTTGTTATGCTGATGGGCGGGATGTAAATTGCCAACAGCCACTCTGGAGAAGTGTATGGTGTTTCCTGAAACATCTAAAAAACAAAGCAACAGAGCCTAGGGCACTTCCACTTATGCTCCTATAGCTTAGGGAAATTAAAATCAAAAAGACACAGCCACCCCAAAGTTTGGGACGGCTCTGTTTACAAGAACCTCGTTTATGGTACAAGTTCAATATCACAGAAAGCGAAAAATGAATAAAGAATTTGTGGTACTTACGTACAATGCAATATCACTCAGCAATGAAATCTATGTCATCAGGCCCGTAGCAGCATATTGAGTGGACTCAGGTACGATGATTCTAAGAGAAATAAGTCACACAGAAAAAGAAATATCATAAGGTATCACTAATACACGGAATGTAAACTTGGCTACCCAGGAACTGAATTACAAAACACAACAGGGTCTCAAATGTAGAAAACCAACTTATGCTTGCTTAAGGGGAAAGGTGAGTTGGGGTGCTGCATAAAACCAGAGATTGAAATTAGCACAGATACCGTTCCATAAGCCAAATATGTAATAGACAAGAGCTACTCCTTGCTCAACGAAGTGGACTCAACACCCCATATTAAACGCCTAAGAATATACCTGACTAGTAAGAATCTTAAAACCTATGGATTTACATGTCTCCAAAAGAGAATCAAGCGTGTGTACAGCAGCATAAACGCAGCAGTGATAGGATTAGTGAGGTTCGGTGAGCAAATGCAGACCTTTTGAAGTCATATTGCATGGTACCCATTCCATGGGTCTCAACTCTCCAGGTTTAAGGGATTCTTCCTTCAGATAAAACATGCATGTGGAACCCAGAGTATGATCCACCGTGTGATCGGGAAACGTGTTCAAATATGTCTCAGTTTAAGTCCCCTGGTACTCGGGTGCAACATTCCAGACGCTTTACTAACACTCTCCCCACTTGGAGAGTCAGTGCCTTTAACCTCCTATTTGGCCCAGTTTGCAATTTCTGCGGGAAATGAACAGGAATAGGGAGAACCAATGAGAGACTAGCTGGAGGTGTCTGGACGGGCAAATTTAACTCTCATTTCCCACCAGGAAGAGGAATTAAGCAAAGACTCAGCTTGCCGTGCCGGAACCACACTAGGGCCTGAAGCAATCTTGCGGTGTTGCGGCCAGCTCACAAGAAAGCGAGTTGAACAAAGGAGCTCAGGGGCACTGTCATTCACAAACCTGCAGAGTTATAAATGACAGCTATCGTCCAAAAATATATTGAAGTAAGGCTGCCAAGAGCACTTGAAAGCGGGGCAGAATTGCAGGACACGATTTCAGGAGGTAGACTGCAATTGCATGAAAAGCATAGGAAAAGAGGCAGAACGTCCACAATGATGCACTTGGCCAAAAAGGGCGTATGCGTTTTTTCCTGAATATATTCAGGAAAAAACGCATACGCACTTTTTGGCCAACCAAGCAAGCTTGCAAAGGAAATCTGCACTACAATGAAGTCTCACTGCCCCACGGGCAAAAGGGCCATCTGAAAAAAGTGTAAAATCCAGAAAGGCAGGACAGGCCATGGAGAACTGGGAGCCTTGTTATGCTGATGGGCGGGATGTAAATTGCCAACAGCCACTCTGGAGAAGTGTATGGTGTTTCCTGAAACATCTAAAAAACAAAGCAACAGAGCCTAGGGCACTTCCACTTATGGTCCTATAGCTTAGGGAAATTCAAATCAAAAAGTCAAAGCCACCCGAAAGTTTGGGACGGCTCTATTTACAAGATCCTCGTTTATGGTACAAGTTCAATATCACAGAAAGCGAAAAATGAATAAAGAATTTGTGGTATTTACGTACAATGCAATATCACTCAGCAATGAAATCTATGTCATCAGGCCCGTAGCACCATAATGAGTGGATTCAGATACGATGATTCTAAGTGAAATAAGTCACACAGAAAAAGAAACATCATAAGATATCACTAATACACGGAATGTAAACTTGGCTACACAGGAACTGAATTACAAAACAGAACAGGGTTTCAAATGCAGAAAACCAACTTATGCTTGCTTAAGGGGAAAGGTGAGTTGGGGTGCTGCATAAAACCAGAGATTGAAATTAGCACAGATACCGCTCCATAAGGCAAATATGTAATAGACAAGAGCTACTCCTTGCTCAACGAAGTGGACTCAACACCACATATTAAACGCCTAAGAACATACCTGACTAGTAAGAATCTTAAAAGCTATGGATTTATATGTCTCCGAAAGAGAACCAAGCTTCTGTGCAGCGGCATAAACGCAGCAGTGATAGGATTGGTGAGGTTCGGTGAGCAAACGCAGACCCTTTGAAGTCATATTGCATGGTACCCATTCCATGGGTCACAACTCTCCAGGTTTAAGGGACTCTTCCCTCAGCTAAAACATGCATGAGGTACGCAGACTGTGATCCACCGTGTGATCGGGAAACGTGTTCAAATGTGTCTCAGTTGTCGTCCCTGGTACTCGGGTGCAACATTCCAGATGGTTTACTAACACTCTCCCCACTTGGAGAGTCAGTGCCTTCAACCTCCTGTTTGGCCAAGTTTGCAATTTCTGCGGACAATGAACAGGAATAGGGAGAACCAATGAGAGACTAGCTGGAGGTGTCTGGACGGGCAAATTTAACTCTCATTTCCCACCAGGAAGAGGAATTAACCAAAGGCTCAGCGTGCTATACCGGGACCACGCTTGGGCCTGAAGCAATCATGTGGTGTTGCGGCCAGCTCACAAGAAAGCGAGTTGAAGAAAGGAGCTCAGGGGCACTGTCATTCACAAACCTGCAGAGTTATAAATGACAGCTATCGTCCAAAAATATACTGAAGTAAGGCTGCCAAGAGGACTTGAAAGCGGGGCAGAATTGCAGGAAACCGATTTCAGAAGGTAGACAGGAATTGCATTTAAAGCATAGGAAAAGAGGCAAAACGTCCACAATGATGCACTTGGCCAAAAAGGGCGTATGCGTTTTTTCCTGAATATATTCAGGAAAAAACGCATACGCCCTTTTTGGCCAACCAAGCAAGCTTGCAAAAGAAATCTGCACTACAATGAAGTCTCACTGCCCCCAGGGCAAAAGGGCCATCTGAAAAAAGTGTAAAATCCAGAAAGGCAGGACAGGCCATGGAGAACTGGGAGCCTTGTTACACTGATGGGCGGGATGTAAATTGCCAACAGCCATCTGGAGAAGTGTATGGTGTTCCCTGAAACATCTAAAAAACAAAGCATCAGAGCCTAGGGCACTTCCAATTATGGTTCTATAGCTTAGGGAAATTAAAATGAAAAACACCCAGCCACACTAAAGTTTGGGACGGTTGTGTTTACAAGAACCTCGTTTACGGTACAAGGTCAATATCGCAGAAAGCGAACAATGGATAAAGAAGATGTAGTACCTACGTACAATGCGATATCACTCAGCAATGAAATCTATGTCATCAGGCCCGAAGCAGCATAATGAGTGGATTCAGGTACGATGATTCTAAGTGAAATATGTCACACAGAAAAAGAAATATCATAAGGTATCACTAATACACGAAATGTAAACATGGCTACACAGGAACTGAATTACAAAACAGAACAGGGTCTCAAATGTAGAAAACCAACTTATGCTTCCTTAAGGGAAAGGTGAGTTAGGGTGCTGCATAAAACCAGAGACTGAAATTAGCACAAATACCGTTCCATAAGCCAAATATGTAATAGACAAGAGCTACTCCTTGCTCAACGACGTGAACTCAACACCCCATATTAAACGCCTAAGAATATACCTGACTAGTAAGAATCTTAAAACCTATGGATTTATGTGTCCATAAGAGAATCAAGCGTGTGTACAGCAGCATAAATGCAGCAATGATAGGATTGGTGAGGTTCGGTGAGCAAATGCAGACCCTTTGAAGTCATATTGCATGGTACCCATTCCATGGGTCTCAACTCTCCAGGTTTAAGGGATTCTTCCTTCAGCTAAAACATGCATGTGGAACCCAGAGTATGATCCACCGTGTGACCGGGAAACGTGTTCAAATGTGTCTCAGTTATCGTCCCCTGGTACTCGGGTGCCACATTCCAGATGCTTAACTAACACTCTCCCCACTTGGAGAGTCAGTGCCTTCAACATCCTGTTTGGCCCAGTTTGCAATTTCTGCGGGAAATGAACAGGAATACGGAGAACCAATGTGAGACTAGCTGGAGGTGTCTGGAAGGGCAAATTTAACTCTCATTTCCCACCAGGAAGAGGAATTAACCAAAGGCTCAACATGCCATGCCGGAACCACACTAGGGCCTGAAGCAATCCTGCGGAGTTGCGGCCAGCTCACAAGAAAGAGAGTTGAAGAAAGGAGCTCAGGGGCCCTGTCATACACAAACCTGCAGAGTTATAAATGACAGCTATCGTCCAAAAATATATTGAAGTAAGGCTGCCAAGAGGACTTGAAAGCGGGGCAGAATTGCAGGAAACCGATTTCAGGAGGTAGACTGGAATTGCATGAAAAGCATAGGAAAAGAGGCAGAACGTCCACAATGATGCATTTGGCCAAAAAGGGCGTATGCGTTTTTTCCTGAATATATTCAGGAAAAAACGCATACGCCCTTTTTGGCCAACCAAGCAAGCTTGCAAAGGAAATCTGCACTACAATGAAGTCTCACTGCCCCACGGGCAAAAGGGCCATCTGAAAAAAGTGTAAAATCCAGAAAGGCAGGACAGGCCAATGAGGACTGGGAGCCTTGTTATGCTGATGGGCGGGATGTAAATTGCCAACAGCCACTCTGAAGAAGTGTATGGTGTTTCCTGAAACATCTAAAAAACAAAGCAACAGAGCCTAGGGCACTTCCACTTATGCTCCTATAGCTTAGGGAAATTAAAATCAAAAAGACACAGCCACCCAAAAGTTTGGGACGGCTCTGTTTACAAGAACCTCGTTTATGGTACAAGTTCATTATCACAGAAAGCGGAAAATGAATAAAGAATTTGTGGTACTTACGTACAATGCAATATCACTCAGCAATGAAATCTATGTCATCAGGCCCGTAGCAGCATAATGAGTGGACTCAGGTACGATGATTCTAAGTGAAATAAGTCACACAGAAAAAGAAACATCATAAGATATCACTAATACACGAAATGTAAACTTGGCTACCCAGGAACTGAATTACAAAACAGAACAGGGTCTCAAATGTAGAAAACCAACTTATGCTTGCTTAAGGGCAAAGGTGAGTTGGGGTGCTGCATAAAACCAGAGATTGAAATTAGCACAGATACCGTTCCATAAGCCAAATATGTAATAGACAAGAGCTACTCCTTGCTCAACGAAGTGGACTCAACACCCCATATTAAACGCCTAAGAATATACCTGACTAGTAAGAATCTTAAAACCTATGGATTTACATGTCTCCAAAAGAGAATCAAGCGTGTGTACAGCAGCATAAACGCAGCAGTGATAGGATTAGTGAGGTTGGGTGAGTAAATGCAGACCCTTTGAAGTCATATTGCATGGTGCCCATTCCATGGGTCTCAAATCTCCAGGTTTAAGGGATTCTTCCTTCAGCTAAAACATGCATGTGGAACCCAGAGTATGATCCACCGTGTGATCGGGAAATGTGTTCAAATGTGTCTCAGTTTTCGTCCCCTGGTACTCGGGTGCAACATTCCAGACGCTTTACTAACACTCTCCCCACTTGGAGAGTCAGTGCCTTTAACCTCCTGTTTGGCCCAGTTTGCAATTTCTGCGGGAAATGAACAGGAATAGGGAGAACCAATGAGAGACTAGCTGGAGGTGTCTGGACGGGCAAATTTAACTCTCATTTCCCACCAGGAAGAGGAATTAACCAAAGGCTCAGCTTGCCTTGCCGGAACCACACTAGGGCCTGAAGCAATCTTGCGGTGTTGCGGCCAGCTCACAATAAAGAGAGTTGAAGAAAGGAGCTCAGGGGCACTGTCATTCACAAACCTGCAGAGTTATAAATGACAGCTATCGTCCAAAAATATACTGAAGTAAGGCTGCCAAGAGCACTTGAAAGCGGGGCAGAATTGCAGGACACCGATTTCAGGAGGTAGACTGGAATTGCATGAAAAGCAGAGGAAAAGAGGCAGAACGTCCACAATGATGCACTTGGCCAAAAAGGGCATATGCGTTTTTTCCTGAATATATTCAGGAAAAACGCATACGCCGTTTTTGGCCAACCAAGCAAGCTTGCAAAGGAAATCTGCACTACAATGAAGTCTCACTGCCCCCCGGGCAAAAGGGCCATCTGAAAAAAGTGTAAAATCCAGAAAGGCAGGACAGGCCATGGAGAACTGGGAGCCTTGTTATGCTGATGGGCGGGATGTAAATTGCCAACAGCCACGCTGGAGAAGTGTATGGTGTTTCCTGAAACATCTAAAAAACAAAGCAACAGAGCCTAGGGCACTTCCACTTATGCTCCTATAGCTTAGGGAAATTCAAATCAAAAAGTCACAGCCACCCCAAAGTTTGGGACGGCTCTGTTTACAAGAACCTCGTTTATGGTACAAGTTCAATATCACAGAAAGCGAAAAATGAATAAAGAATTTGTGGTACCTACGTACAATGCAGTATCACTCAGCAATGAAATCTATGTCATCAGGCCCGTAGCAGCATAATGAGTGGACTCAGGTACGATGATTCTAAGAGAAATAAGTCACACCGAAAAAGAAATATCATAAGGTATCACTAATACACGGAATGTAAACTTGGCTACCCAGGAACTGAATTACAAAACAGAACAGGGTCTCAAATGTAGAAAACCAACTTATGCTTGCTTAAGGGGAAAGGTGAGTTGGGGTGCTCCATAAAACCAGAGATTGAAATTAGCACAGATACCGTTCCATAAGCCAAATATGTAATAGACAAGAGCTACTCCTTCCTCAACGAAGTGGACTCAACACCCCATATTAAACGCCTAAGTATATACCTGACTAGTAAGAATCTTAAAACCTATGGATTTACATGTCTCCAAAAGAGAATCAAGCGTGTGTACAGCAGCATAAACGCAGCAGTGATAGGATTAGTGAGATTCGGTGAGCAAATGCAGACCCTTTGAAGTCATATTGCATGGTACCCATTCCATGGGTCTCAACTCTCCAGGTTTAAGGGATTCTTCCTTCAGCTAAAACATGCATATGGAACCCAGAGTATGATCCACCGTGTGATCGGGAAACGTGTTCAAATGTGTCTCAGTTTTTGTCCCCTGGTACTCGGGTGCAACATTCCAGACGCTTTACTAACACTCTCCCCACTTGGAGAGTCAGTGCCTTTAACCTCCTGTTTGGCCCAGTTTGCAATTTCTGCGGGAAATGAACAGGAATAGGGAGAACCAATGAGAGACTAGCTGGAGGTGTCTGGACGGGCAAATTTAACTCTCATTTCCCACCAGGAAGAGGAATTAACCAAAGGCTCAGCTTGCCGTGCCGGAACCACACTAGGGCCTGAAGCAATCTTGCGGTGTTGCGGCCAGCTCACAGGAAAGCGAATTGAACAAAGGAGCTCAGGGGCACTGTAATTCACAAACCTGCAGAGTTATAAATGACAGCTATCGTCCAAAAATATATTGAAGTAAGGCTGCCAAGAGCACTTGAAAGCGGGGTAGAATTGCAGGACACCGATTTCAGGAGGTAGACTGGAATTGCATGAAAAGCATAGGAAAAGAGGCAGAACGTCCACAATGATGCACTTGGCCAAAAAGGGCGTATGCGTTTTTTCCTGAATATATTCAGGAAAAAACGCATACGCCCTTTTTGGCCAACCAAGCAAGCTTGCAAAGGAAATCTGCACTACAATGAAGTCTCACTGCCCCACGGGCAAAAGGGCAATCTGAAAAAAGTGTAAAATCCAGAAAGGCAGGACAGGCCATGGAGAACTGGGAGCCTTGTTATGCTGATGGGCGGGATGTAAATTGCCAACAGCCACTCTGGAGAAGTGTATGGTGTTTCCTGAAACATGTAAAAAACAAAGCAACAGAGCCTAGGGCACTTCCACTTATGCTCCTATAGCTTAGGGAAATTCAAATCAAAAAGACACAGCCACCCCAAAATTTCGGACGGCTCTGTTTACAAGAACCTCGTTTATGGTACAAGTTCATTATCACAGAAAGAGAAAAATGAATAAAGAATTTGTGGTACTTACGTACAATGCAATATCACTCAGCAATGAAATCTATGTCATCAGGCCCGTAGCAGCATAATGAGTGGATTCAGGTACGATGATTCTAAGTGAAATAGGCCACACAGAAAAAGAAATATCATAAGGTATCACTAATACACGGAATGTAAACTTGGCTACACAGGAACTGAATTACAAAACAGAACAGGGTCTCAAATGTAGAAAACCAACTTATGCTTGCTTAAGGGAAAGGCGAGTTGGGGTGCTGCATAAAACCAGAGATTGAAATTAGCACAGATACCGTTCCATAAGCCAAATATGTAATAGACAAGAGCTACTCCTTGCTCAACGAAGTGGACTCAACACCCCATATTAAACGCCTAAGAATATACCTGACTAGTAAGAATCTTAAAACCTATGGATTTACATGTCTCCGAAAGAGAATCAAGCGTGTGTACAGCAGCATAAACGCAGCAGTGATAGGATTGGTGACTTTCGGTGAGCAAATGCAGACCCTTTGAAGTCATATTGCATGGTACCCATTCCAAGGGTCACAACTCTCCAGGTTTAAGGGATTCCTCCTTCAGCTAAAACATGCATGTGGAACCCAGAGTATGATCCACCGTGTGATCGGGAAACGTGTTCAAATGTGTCTCAGTTTTCGTCCCCTGGTACTCGGGTGCAACATTCCAGACGCTTTACTAACACTCTCCCCACTTGGAGAGTCAGTGCCTTTAACCTCCTGTTTGGCCCAGTTTGCAATTTCTGCGGGAAATGAACAGGAATAGGGAGAACCAATGAGAGACTAGCTGGAGGTGTCTGGACGGGCAAATTTAACTCTCATTTCCCACCAGGAAGAGGAATTAACCAAAGGCTCAGCTTGCCGTGCCGGAACCACACTAGGGCCTGAAGCAATCCTGCGGTGTTGCGGCCAGCTCACAATAAACAGAGTTGAACGAAGGAGCTCAGGGGCACTGTAATTCACAAACCTGCAGAGTTATAAATGACAGCTATCGTCCAAAAATATATTGAAGTAAGGCTGCCAAGAGCACTTGAAAGGGGGGCAGAATTGCAGGAAACCGATTTCAGGAGGTAGACTGGAATTGCATGAAAAGCATAGGAAAAGAGGCAGAACGTCCACAATGATGCACTTGGCCAAAAAGGGCGTATGCGTTTTTTCCTGAATATATTCAGGAAAAAACGCATACGCCCTTTTTGGCCAACCAAGCAAGCTTGCAAAGGAAATCTGCACTACAATGAAGTCTCACTGCCCCCCGGGCAAAAGGGCCATCTCAAAAAAGTGTAAAATCCAGAAAGGCAGGACAGGCCATGGAGAACTGGGAGCCTTGTTATGCTGATGGGCGGGATGTAAATTGCCAACAGCCACTCTGGAGAAGTGTATGGTGTTTCCTGAAACATCTAAAAAACAAAGCAACAGAGCCTAGGGCACTTCCACTTATGCTCCTATAGCTTAGGGAAATTCAAATCAAAAAGACACAGCCACCCCAAAGTTTGGGACGGCTCTGTTTACAAGAACCTCGTTTATGGTACAAGTTCAATATCACAGAAAGCGAAAAATGAATAAAGAATTTGTGGTACTTACGTACAATGCAATATCACTCAGCAATGAAATCTATGTCATCAGGCCCGTAGCAGCATAATGAGTGGACTCAGGTACGATGATTCTAAGAGAAATAGGTCACACAGAAAAAGAAATATCATAAGGTATCACTAATACACGGAATGTAAACTTGGCTACCCAGGAACTGAATTACAAAACAGAACAGGGTCTCAAATGTAGAAAACCAACTTATGCTTGCTTAAGGGGAAAGGTGAGTTAGGGTGCTGCATAAAACCAGAGATTGAAATTAGTACAGATACCGTTCCATAAGCCAAATATGTAATAGACAAGAGCTACTCCTTTCTCAACGAAGTGGACTCAACACCCCATATTAAACGCCTAAGAATATACCTGACTAGTAAGAATCTTAAAACCTATGGATTTACATGTCTCCGAAAGAGAATCAAGCGTGTGTACAGCAGCATAAACGCAGCAGTGATAGGATTGGTGAGGTTCGGTGAGCAAATGCAGACCCTTTGAAGTCATATTGCATGGTACCCATTCCATGGGTTTCAACTCTCCAGGTTTAAGGGATTCTTCCTTCAGATAAAACATGCATGTGGAACCCAGAGTATGATCCACCGTGTGATCGGGAAACGTGTTCAAATATGTCTCAGTTTAAGTCCCCTGGTACTCGGGTGCAACATTCCAGACGCTTTACTAACACTCTCCCCACTTGGAGAGTCAGTGCCTTTAACCTCCTGTTTGGCCCAGTTTGCAATTTCTGCGGGAAATGAACAGGAATAGGGAGAACCAATGAGAGACTAGCTGGAGGTGTCTGGACGGGCAAATTTAACTCTCATTTCCCACCAGGAAGAGGAATTAACCAAAGGCTCAGCTTGCCGTGCCGGAACCACACTAGGGCCTGAAGCAATCTTGCGGTGTTGCGGCCAGCTCACAAGAAAGCGAGTTGAACAAAGGAGCTCAGGGGCACTGTCATTCACAAACCTGCAGAGTTATAAATGACAGCTATCGTCCAAAAATATATTGAAGTAAGGCTGCCAAGAGCACTTGAATGCGGGGCAGAATTGCAGGAACCCGATTTCAGGAGGTAGACTGGAATTGCATGAAAAGCATAGGAAAAGAGGCAGAACGTCCACAATGATGCGCTTGGCCAAAAAGTTCATATGCGATTTTTCCTGAATATATTCAGGAAAAAACGCATACGCCCTTTTTGGCCAACCAAGCAAGCTTGCAAAGGAAATCTGCACTACAATGAAGTCTCACTGCCCCCCGGGCAAAAGGGCCATCTGAAAAAAGTGTAAAATCCAGAAAGGCAGGACAGGCCATGGAGAACTGGGAGCCTTGTTATGCTGATGGGCGGGATGTAAATTGCCAACAGCCACTCTGGAGAAGTGTATGGTGTTTCCTGAAACATCTAAAAAACAAAGCAACAGAGTCTAGGGCATTTCCACTTATGGTCCTATAGCTTAGGGAAATTAAAATCAAAAAGACACAGCCACCCCAAAGTTTGGGAAGGCTCTGTTTACAAGAACCTCGTTTATGGTACAAGTTCAATATCACAGAAAGCAAAAAATGAATAAAGAATTTGTGGTACTTACGTACAATGCAATATCACTCAGCAATGAAATCTATGTCATCAGGCCCGTACCAGCATAATGAGTGGATTCAGGTATGATGATTCTAAGTGAAATAAGTCACACAGAAAAAGAAATATCATAAGGTATCACTAATACACGGAATGTAAACTTGGCTACCCTGGAACTGAATTACAAAACAGAACAGGGTCTCAAATGTAGAAAACCAACTTATGCTTGCATAAGGGGAAAGGTGAGTTCGGGTGCTGCATAAATCCAGAGATTGAAATTAGCACAGATACCATTCCATAAGCCAAATATATAATAGACAAGAGCTACTCCTTGCTTAACGAAGTGGACTCAACACCCCATATTAAACGGCTAAGAATATACCTGACTAGTAAGAATCTTAAAACCTATGGATTAAAATGTCTCCAAAAGAGAATCAAGCGTGTGTACAGCGGCATAAACGCAGCAGTGATAGGATTGGTGAGGTTCAGTGAGCACATGCAGAGCTTTTGAAGTCATATTGCATGGTACCCATTCCATGGGTCTCAACTCTCCAGGTTTAAGGGATTCTTCCTTCAGCTAAAACATGCATGTGGAACCCAGAGTATGATCCACCGTGTGATCGGGAAACGTGTTCAAATGTGTCTCAGTTTTCATCCCCTGGTACTCGGGTGCAACATTCCAGACGCTTTACTAACACTCTCCCCACTTGGAGAGTCAGTGCCTTTAACCTCCTGTTTGGTCCAGTTTACAATTTCTGCGTAAGATGAACAGGAATAGGGAGAACCAATGAGAGACTAGCTGGAGGTGTCTGGACGGGCAAATTTAACTCTCATTTCCCACCAGGAAGAGGAATTAACCAAAGGCTCAGCATGCCATCCGGAACCACACTAGGGCCTGAATCAATGTTGCGGTGTTGCGGCCAGCTCACAAGAAAGCGAGTTGAAGGAAGAAGCTCTGGGGCACTGTAATTCAGAAACCTGCAGAGTTATAAATGACAGCTATCGTCCAAAAATATATTGAAGTAAGGCTGCCAAGAGGACTTGAAAGCGGGGCAGAATTGCAGGAAACCGATTTCAGGAGGTAGACTGGAATTGCATGTAAAGCATAGGAAAAGAGGCAGAACGTCCACAATGATGCACTTTGCCAAAAAGGGCGTATGCGTTTTTCCTGTATATATTCAGGAAAAAACGCATACGCCCTTTTTGGCCAACCAAGCAAGCTTGCAAAGGAAATCTGCACTACAATGAAGTCTCACTGCCCCCCGGTCAAAAGGGCCATCTGAAAAAAGTGTAAAATCCAGAAAGGCAGGACAGGCCATGGAGAACTGGGAGCCTTGTTATGCTGATGGGCGGGATGTAAATTGCCAACAGCCACTCTGGAGAAGTGTATGGTGTTTCCTGAAACATCTAAAAAACAAAGCAACAGAGTCTAGGGCATTTCCACTTATGGTCCTATAGCTTAGGGAAATTAAAATCAAAAAGACACAGCCACCCCAAAGTTTGGGAGGGCTCTGTTTACAAGAACCTCGTTTATGGTACAAGTTCAATATCACAGAAAGCAAAAAATGAATAAAGAATTTGTGGTACTTACGTACAATGCAATATCACTCAGCAATGAAATCTATGTCATCAGGCCCGTACCAGCATAATGAGTGGATTCAGGTACGATGATTCTAAGTGAAATAAGTCACACAGAAAAAGAAATATCATAAGGTATCACTAATACACGGAATGTAAACTTGGCTACCCAGGAACTGAATTACAAAACAGAACAGGGTCTCAAATGTAGAAAACCAACTTATGCTTGCTTAAGGGGAAAGGTGAGTTAGGGTGCTGCATAAAACCAGAGATTGAAATTAGCACAGATACCATTCCATAAGCCAAATATATAATAGACAAGAGCTACTCCTTGCTCAACGAAGTGGACTCAACACCCCATATTAAACGGCTAAGAATATACCTGACTAGTAAAAATCTTAAATCTATGGATTAAAAAGTCTCCAAAAGAGAATCAAGCGTGTGTACAGCGGCATAAACGCAGCAGTGATAGGATTGGTGAGGTTCAGTGAGCACATGCAGAGCTTTTGAAGTCATATTGCATGGTACCCATTCCATGGGTCTCAACTCTCCAGGTTTAAGGGATTCTTCCTTCAGCTAAAACATGCATGTGGAACCCAGAGTATGATCCACCGTGTGATCGGGAAACGTGTTCAAATGTGTCTCAGTTTTCATCCCCTGGTACTCGGGTGCAACATTCCAGACGCTTTACTAACACTCTCCCCACTTGGAGAGTCAGTGCCTTTAACCTCCTGTTTGGTCCAGTTTACAATTTCTGCGTAAGATGAACAGGAATAGGGAGAACCAATGAGAGACTAGCTGGAGGTGTCTGGACGGGCAAATTTAACTCTCATTTCCCACCAGGAAGAGGAATTAACCAAAGGCTCAGCTTGCCGTGCCGGAACCACACTAGGGCCTGAAGCAATCTTGCGGTGTTGCGGCCAGCTCACAAGAAAGCGAGTTGAACAATGGAGCTCAGGGGCACTATAATTCACAAACCTGCAGTTATAAATGACAGCTATCGTCCAAAAATATATTGAAGTAAGGCTGCCAAGAGGACTTGAAAGCGGGGCAGAATTGCAGGAAACCGATTTCAGGAGGTAGACTGGAATTGCATGAAAAGCATAGCAAAAGAGGCAGAACGTCCACAATGATGCACTTGGCCAAAAAGGGCGTATGCGTTTTTTCCTGAATATATTCAGGAAAAAACGCATACGCCCTTTTTGGCCAACCAAGCAAGCTTGCAAAGGAGATCTGACTACAATGAAGTCTCACTGCCCCCTGGTCAAAAGGGCCATCTGAAAAAAGTGTAAAATCCAGAAAGGCAGGACAGGTCATGGAGAACTGGGAGCCTTGTTATGAAGATGGGCGGGATGTAAATTGCAAACAGCCACTCTCGAGAAGTATATGGGGTTTCCTGAAACATCTAAAAAGCCAAGCAACAGAGCCTAGGGCACTTCCACTTATGGTCCTATAGCTTAGGGAAATTAAAATAAAAAAGACACAGCCACCCCAAAGTTTGGGACGGCTCTGTTTACAAGAACCTCGTTTATGGTAGAAGTTCAATATCGCAGAAAGCAAAAAATGGATAAAGAAGCTGTGGTACTTATGTACAATGTAATATCACTCAGCAATGAAATCTATGTCATCATGCCCGTAGCAGCATAATGAGTGGATTCAGGTACGATGATTCTAAGTGAAATAAATCACACAGAAAAAGAAACATCATAAGATATCACTACTAAACGGAATGTAAACTTGGCTACACAGGAACTGAATTACAAAACAGAACAGGGTCTCAAATGTAGAAAACCAACTTATGCTTGCTTAAGGGGAAAGGTGAGTTGGGGTGCTGCATAAAACCAGAGATTGAAATTAGCACAGATACCGTTCCATAAGCCAAATATGTAATAGACAAGAGCTACTCCTTGCTCAACGAAGTGGACTCAACACCCCATATTAAACGCATAAGAATATACCTGACTAGTAAGAATCTTAAAACCTATGGATTTATATGTCTCCGAAAGAGAATCAAGCATGTGTACAGCGGCATAGACGCAGCAGTGATAGGATTGGTGAGGTTCGGAGAGCAAATGCAGACCCTTTGAAGTCATATTGCATGGTACCCATTCCATGGGTCTCAACTCTCCAGGTTTAAGGGATTCTTCCTTCAGCTAAAACATGCATGTGAAACCCAGAGTTGATCCACCATGTGATCGGGAAACGTGTTAAAATGTATCTCATTTTTCGTCCCCTGCTACTCAGTGCAACTTTCCAGACGCTTTACTAACACTCTCCCCACTTGGAGAGTCAGTGCCTTTAACCTCCTGTTTGGCCCAGTTTGCAATTTCTTCGGAAAATGAACAGGAATAAGGAGAAGCAATGGGAGACTATCTATAGGTGTCTGCACGGGCAAATTTAACTCTCATTTCCCACCAGGAAGACGAATGAAGCAAAGGCTCCACGTGCCGTGCTGGAACTAGATTAGTGCCTGAAGAGATCCTGCGGTTTTCGGCCAGCTCACAAGAAAGCGAGTTGAAGAAAGGAGCTCAGGGGCACTGTCATTCACAAACATGCGGAGTTATAAATGACAGCTATCAGCCAAAATTATACTGAAGTAATGCTGCGAAGAGGACTTGAATGCGGGGCTGATTGCTGGAAAGCGATTTCAGAAGGTACACGGGAGTCGCTCTTAAAGTATAGGAAAAGAGACAGAACTTGGAAAATAATGCACTTGGCAAAAAAGGGCATATGTGTTTTATCCAGAGCTCTCATAACTGAGGGGCGGAGATTCCCAGCAGGCTCCAACTGTCACCTGAGGGCTCACATTGCCAAGGCAACGTGATCAAGCCAGGCAGGAGTTACCCAACAGCAGAGGTCCCACCTCACAGAAAGGTGAGGAACACAGCCAGGATCAGACTCTCACCAGAGGGCCCACATCACCAAGGGGATGGGAACCAGGCAGGAGTGTCCCCACACCAGTGGGACAACATCATTGAAAGGTGAGGATCCCAGCACATGTGTCCTCAAATAGATGAACCACATCACCAAGGGGTCGGAATGAGGCTGGCAGAACCGGCCTCACAACACTGGGCCCATAGAATAAAAAAGTTGAGGAATCTAGCAGTTGGAACCTCCCAGCAAGTGGCCCAGAGCACCGAGGCTATGGGATCCAGGCTGCAGTGAACTCACAGCAGAGGGCCCACATCATGAACCTGTGAGCAGCGCAGCCATTGGGACCTCAGAACAGAAGGCCCACATCCCCATTGGGATGGGAACCTGGCAGGTGTGGCTTCGCACCACTTAGCACATATCAGAAAATGTTAGGAGCCCAGCAGATAGGGCCTGACGCCAGGGGGCTCTCATAACTGAGGGGAGGAGACTCCCAGCAGGTTCCAACTGCCAACAGAGGGCCCACGTCTACAAGGTGACATGCGCCAGCCAGGCAGTAGTGACCTCACAGCAGAGGGCCTATCTCACAGAAGGGTGAGGAACCGAGGCAGGATGAGACTCTCACCAGAGGGCCCACAACACCAAGGGGATGGGAACCAGTCAGGACTGTCCTCCCACCAGTGGGGCCACAACATCGAAAGGTGAGGAACCCAGCACATGTGGCCTCATATCAGAGGACATACATCACAAAGGGGATGGGAGTGAGGCAGGTAGGAGTAGCCTAAAAACAGAGGGCCCAAAGAATAAAAAAGGTGAGGAATCCAGCATTTGGAACCTCCCAGCAGGCGGCCGAGAGCACAGAAGCTATGGGATGCAGGCAGGAGTGAACTAACAGCAGAGAGCCCACATCATGAAACTGTGAGCAACCCAGGCATTGGGACCTCAGAGCAGAAAGCCCACATCCCCATTGGGATGGGAACCTGGCAGGAGTGTCCTGGCATCACTGGGCTCACATCAGGAAACGTGGGGAGCCCAGCAGTTAGAGCCTGATGCTAGAGGGCCGTCATCACCGAGGGCAGGAGGCTCCCAGCAGGTTCCATGTGCCAACAGAGGGCCCACGTCGCCAAGGTGATGTGTGCAAGTCAGGCAGGATTGACCTCACAGCAGAGGGCCTACCTCACAGAAGAGTGAGGAACCCAGCCAGGATAAGACTGTCACCAGAGGGCCCACATCACCAAGGGGATGGGAACCAGGCAGGAGTGTCCTCACACCAGTGGGGCCACATCATTGAAAGTTGCGGAACCCAGCACATGTGGCCTCAAACCAGAAGACCCACATCACGAAGGGGTTGCGAGTGAGGCAGGCAGGAGGAGCATCACAACACAGGACCCGTAGAATACAAAACTTGAGGAATCGAGCAGTTGGAACCTCCCAGCATAATGAGTGGATTGAGGCACGATGATTCTAAGTGAAATAAGTCACACAGAAAAAGAAACATCATAAGATGTTTGATGCATGGAATGTAAACTTGGCTACACATGAACTGAATTACAAAACAGAACAGGGTCTCAAGTTTAGAAAACCAACTTATGCTTGCTTAAGGGGAAAGGTGAGTTGGGGTGCTGCATAAAACCAGAGATTGAGGGTTCCCTGGTGGCTCAGAGGTTGAAAGTCCGCCTACTGATGCAGGGGACACGGGTGCGTGCCCCGATCCGGAAGGATCCCACATGCCGCGGAGTGGCTGGGCCCGTGAGCCTTGGCCGCTGAGCCTGCGCATCTGGAGCCTGTGCTCCACAACGGGAGACGCCACAACAATGA
The DNA here is from genome assembly GCF_949774975.1 of Lagenorhynchus albirostris. NCBI lineage: Eukaryota > Metazoa > Chordata > Mammalia > Artiodactyla > Delphinidae > Lagenorhynchus > Lagenorhynchus albirostris. The sequence goes on along the minus strand of NC_083095.1, from coordinate 104,377,791 downwards.
GAGGCCTCCGTACAGAAAAAAAAAAAAAACCAGAAATTGAAATTAGCACAGATACCGTTCCATAAGCCAAATATGTAATAGACAAGAGCTACTCCTTGCTCAACGAAGTGGACTCAACACCCCATATTAAACGCCTAAGAATATACCTCACTAGTAAGAATCTTAAAACCTATGGATTTATATGTCTACGAAAGAGAATCAAGCGTGTGTACAGCAGCATAAATGCAGCAGTGACAGGATTGGTGACGTTCGGTGAGCAAAGGCAGACCCTTTGAAGTCATATTGCATGGTTCCCATTTCATGGGTCTCAACTCTCCAGCTTTAAGGGATTCTTCCTTCAGCTAAAACATGCATGTGGAACCCAGAGTATGATCCACCGTGTGATCGGGAAACGTGTTCAAATGTGTCTCAGTTTTCGTCCCCTGGTACTCGGGTGCAACATTCCAGACGCTTTACTAACACTCTCCCCACTTGGAGAGTCAGTGCCTTTAACCTCCTGTTTGGCCCAGTTTGCAATTTCTGCGGGAAATGAACAGGAATAGGGAGAACCAATGAGAGACTAGCTGGAGGTGTCTGGACGGGCAAATTTAACTCTCATTTCCCACAAGGAAGAGGAATTAACCAAAGGCACAGCGTGCCATGCCGGAACCACACTAGGGACTGAAGCAATCCTGCGGAGTTGCGGCAAGATCACAAGAAAGCGAGTTGAAGGAAGGAGCTCAGGGGCACTGTCATTCACAAACCTGCAGAGTTATAAATGACAGCTATCGTCCAAAAATATATTGAAGTAAGGCTGCCAAGAGCACTTGAAAGCGGGGCAGAATTGCAGGAAACCGATTTCAGGAGGTAGACTGGAATTGCATGTAAAGCATAGAAAAAGAGGCAGAACGTCCACAATGATGCACTTTGCCAAAAAGGGCGTATGCGTTTTTCCTGTATATATTCAGGAAAAAACGCATACGCCCTGTTTGGCCAACCAAGCAAGCTTGCAAAGGAAATCTGCACTACAATGAAGTCTCACAGCCCCCTGGTCAAAAGGGCCATCTGAAAAAAGTGTAAAATCCAGAAAGGCAGGACAGGCCATGGAGAACTGGGAGCCTTGTTATGCTGATGGGCGGGATGTAAATTGCCAACAGCCACTCTGGAGAAGTGTATGGTGTTTCCTGAAACATCTAAAAAACAAAGCAACACAGCTTAGGGCACTTCCACTTATGCTCCTATACCTTAGGGAAATTAAAATCAAAAAGACACAGCCATCCCAAAGTTTGGGCTGGCTCTCTTTAGAAGAACATCCTTTATGGTACAAGTTCAATATCGCAGGAGGCGAAAAATGGATAAAGACGTTGTGGTATTTACGTACAATGCAATATCACTCAGCAATGTAATCTATGTCATCAGACACGTAGCAGCATAATGAGTGGATTCAGGTACGATGATTCTAAGTGAAATAAGTCACACAGAAAAACAAACATCATAGGATATCACTAATACACGGAATGTAAACTGGGCTACACAGGAACTGGATAACAAAACAGAACAGGATCTCAAATGTAGTACACCAATTATGCTTGATTAAGGGGAAAGGTGAGTTGGGGTGCTGCATAAAACCAGAGATTGAAATTAGCACAGATACCGTTCCATAAGCCAAATATGTAATAGACAAGAGCTACTCCTTGCTCAGTGAAGTGGACTCAACAGCCCATATTAAACGCCTAAGAATATACCTGACTAGTAAGAATCTTAAAACCTATGGATTTACATGTCTCCGAAAGAGAATCAAGCGTGTGTACAGCGGCATAAACGCAGCAGTGATAGGATTGGTGACGTTCGGTGAGCAAATGCAGACCCTTTGAAGTCATATTGCATGGTACCCATTCCATGGGTCTCAACTCTCCAGGTTTAAGGGATTCTTCCTTCACCTAAAACATGCATGTGGAACCCAGAGGATGATCCACCGTGTGATCGGGAAACGTGTTCAAATGTGTCTCAGTTTTCGTCCCCTGGTATTCGGGTGCAACATTCCAGACACTTTACTAACACTCTCCCCACTTGGAGAGTCAGTGCCTTTAACCTCCTGTTTGGCCCAGTTTGCAATTTCTGCGGGAAATGAACAGGAATAGGGAGAACCAATGAGAGACTAGCTGGAGGTGTCTGGACGGGCAAATTTAACTCTCATTTCCCACCAGGAAGAGGAATTAACCAAAGGCTCAGCTTGCCGTGCCGGAACCACACTAGGGCCTGAAGCAATCCTGCGGTGTTGCGGCCAGCTCACAAGAAATCGATTTGAAGGAAGGAGCTCAGGGGCACTGTCATTCACAAACCTGCAGAGTTATAAATGACAGCTATCGTCCAAAAATATATTGAAGTAAGGCTGCCAAGAGCACTTGAAAGGGGGGCAGAATTGCAGGAAACCGATTTCAGGAGGTAGACTGGAATTGCATGAAAAGCATAGGAAAAGAGGCAGAACGTCCACAATGATGCACTTGGTCAAAAAGGGCGTATGCGTTTTTTCCTGAATATATTCAGGAAAAAAACGCATACGCCCTTTTTGGCCAACCAAACAAGCTTGCAAAGGAAATCTGCACTACAATGAAGTCTCACTGCCCCCCGGGCAAGAGGGCCATCTGAAAAAACTGTAAAATCCAGAAAGGCAGGACAGGCCATGGAGAACTGGGAGCCTTGTTATGCTGATGGGCGGGATGTATATTGCCAACAGCCACTCTGGAGAAGTGTATGGTGTTTCCTGAAACATCTAAAAAACAAAGCAACAGAGCCTAGGGCACTTCCACTTATGCTCCTATAGCTTAGCGAAATCAAAATCAAAAAGACACAGCCATCCCAAAGTTTGGGATGGCTCTGTTTACAAGAACCTCGTTTATGGTACAAGTTCAATATCACAGAAAGCGAAAAATGAATAAAGAATTTGTGGTACTTACGTACAATGCAATATCACTCAGCAATGAAATCTATGTCATCAGGACCATAGCAGCATAATGAGTGGATTCAGGTAAGATGATTCTAAGTGAAATAAGTCACACAGAAAAAGAAATATCATGAGGTATCACTACTACACGGAATCTAAAGTTGGCTACACAGGAACTGAGTTACAAAACAGAACAGGGTCTCAAATGTAGAAAACCAACTTATGCTTGCTTAAGGGGAAAGGTGAGTTGGGGTGATGCATAAAACCAGAGATTGAAATTAGCACAGATACCGTTCCATAAGCCAAATATATAATAGACAAGAGCTACTCCTTCCTCAACGAAGTGGACTCAACACCCCATATTAAACGCCTAAGAATATACCTGACTAGTAAGAATCTTAAAACCTATGGATTTACATGTCTCCAAAAGAGAATCAAGCGTGTGTACAGCAGCATAAACGCAGCAGTGATAGGATTAGTGAGGTTCGGTGAGCAAATGCAGACCCTTTGAAGTCATATTGCATGGTACCCATTCCATGGGTCTCAACTCTCCAGGTTTAAGGGATTCTTCCTTCAGCTAAAACATGCATGTGGAACCCAGAGTATGATCCACCGTGTGATCGGGAAACGTGTTCAAATGTGTCTCAGTTTTCGTCCCCTGGTACTCGGGTGCAACATTCCAGAGGCTTTACTAACACTCTCCCCACTTGGAGAGTCAGTGCTTTTAACCTCCTGTTTGGCCCAGTTTGCAATTTCTGCGGGAAATGAACAGGAATAGGGAGAACCAATGAGAGACTAGCTGGAGGTGTCTGGACGGGCAAATTTAACTCTCATTTCCCACCAGGAAGAGGAATTAACCAAAGGCTCAGCTTGCCGTGCCGGAACCACACTAGGGCCTGAAGCAATCTTGCGGTGTTGCGGCCAGCTCACAAGAAAGCGAGTTGAAGAAAGGAGCTCAGGGGCACTGTCATTCACAAACCTGCAGAGTTATAAATGACAGCTATCGTCCAAAAATATATTGAAGTAAGGCTGCCAAGAGGAGTTGAAAGCGGGGCAGAATTGCAGGAAACCGATTTCAGGAGGTAGACTGGAATTGCATGAAAAGCATAGGAAAAGAGGCAGAACGTCCACAATGATGCACTTGGCCAAAAAGGGCGTATGCGTTTTTTCCTGAATATATTCAGGAGAAAACGCATACGCCCTTTTTGGCCAACCAAGCAAGCTTGCAAAGGAAATCTGCACTACAATGAAGTCTCTCTGCCCCCAGGGCAAAAGGGCCATCTGAAAAATGTGTAAAATCCAGAAAGGCAGGACAGGCCATGGAGAACTGGGAGCCTTGTTATGCTGATGGGCGGGATGTAAATTGCCAACAGCCACTCTGGAGAAGTGTATGGTGTTTCCTGAAACATCTAAAAAACAAAGCAACAGAGCCTAGGGCACTTCCACTTATGCTCCTATAGCTTAGGGAAATTCAAATCAAAAAGACACAGCCACCCCAAAGTTTGGGACGGCTCTGTTTACAAGAACCTCGTTTATGGTACAAGTTCAATATCACAGAAAGCGAAAAATGAATAAAGAATTTGTGGTACTTACGTACAATGCAATATCACTCAGCAATGAAATCTATGTCATCAGACCCGTAGCAGCATAATGAGTGGACTCAGGTACGATGATTCTAAGAGAAATATGTCACACAGAAAAAGAAATATAATAAGGTATCACTAATACACGGAATGTAAACTTGGCTATCCAGGAACTGAATTACAAAACAGAACAGGGTCTCAAATGTAGAAAACCAACTTATGCTTGCTTAAGGGGAAAGGTGAGTTGGGGTGCTGCATAAAACCAGAGATTGAAATTAGCACAGATACCGTTCCATAAGCCAAATATGTAATAGACAAGAGCTACTCCTTGCTCAACGAAGTGGACTCAACACCCCATATTAAACGCCTAAGAATATACCTGACTAGTAAGAATCTTAAAACCTATGGATTTACATGTCTCCGAAAGAGAATCAAGCGTGGGTACAGCAGCATAAACGCAGCAGTGATAGGATTGGTGAGGTTCGGTGAGCAAATGCAGACCCTTTGAAGTCATATTGCATGGTACCCATTCCATGGGTCTCAACTCTCCAGGTTTAAGGGATTCTTCCTTCAGCTAAAACATGCATGTGGAACCCAGAGTATGATCCACCGTGTGATCGGGAAACGTGTTCAAATATGTCTCAGTTTAAGTCCCCTGGTACTCGGGTGCAACATTCCAGACGCTTTACTAACACTCTCCCCACTTGGAGAGTCAGTGCCTTTAACCTCCTGTTTGGCCCAGTTTGCAATTTCTGCGGGAAATGAACAGGAATAGGGAGAACCAATGAGAGACTAGCTGGAGGTGTCTGGACGGGCAAATTTAACTCTCATTTCCCACCAGGAAGAGGAATTAACCAAAGGCTCAGCTTGCCGTGCCGGAACCACACTAGGGCCTGAAGCAATCTTGCGGTGTTGCGGCCAGCTCACAAGAAAGCGAGTTGAACTAAGGAGCTCAGGGGCACTGTCATTCACAAACCTGCAGAGTTATAAATGACAGCTATCGTCCAAAAATATATTGAAGTAAGGCTGCCAAGAGCACTTGAAAGCGGGGCAGAATTGCAGGACACCGATTTCAGGAGGTAGACTGGAATTGCATGAAAAGCATAGGAAAAGAGGCAGAACGTCCACAATGATGCACTTGGCCAAAAAGGGCGTATGCGTTTTTTCCTGAATATATTCAGGAAAAAACGCATACGCCCTTTTTGGCCAACCAAGCAAGCTTGCAAAGGAAATCTGCACTACAATGAAGTCTCACTGCCCCCCGGTCAAAAGGGCCATCTGAAAAAAGTGTAAAATCCAGAAAGGCAGGACAGGCCATGGAGAACTGGGAGCCTTGTTATGCTGATGGGCGGGATGTAAATTGCCAACAGCCACTCTGGAGAAGTGTATGGTGTTTCCTGAAACATCTAAAAAACAAAGCAACAGAGCCTAGGGCACTTCCATTTATGCTCCTATAGCTTAGGGAATTCAAATCAAAAAGACACAGCCACCCCAAAGTTTGGGACGGCTCTGTTTACAAGAACCTCGTTTATGGTACAAGTTCAATATCACAGAAAGCGAAAAATGAATAAAGAATTTGTGGTACTTACGTACAATGCAATATCACTCAGCAATGAAATCTATGTCATCACACCCGTAGCAGCATAATGAGTGGACTCTGGTACGATGATTCTAAGAGAAATAAGTCACACAGAAAATGAAATATCATAAGGTATCACTAATACACGGAATGTAAACTTGGCTACCCAGGAACTGAATTACAAAACAGAACAGGGTCTCAAATGTAGAAAACCAACTTATGCTTGCTTAAGGGGAAAGGTGAGTTAGGGTGCTGCATAAAACCAGAGATTGAAATTAGCACAGATACCGTTCCATAAGCCAAATATGTAATAGACAAGAGCTACTCCTTGCTCAACGAAGTGGACTCAACACCCCATATTAAACGCCTAAGAATATACCTGACTAGTAAGAATCTTAAAACCTATGGATTTACATGTCTCCGAAAGAGAATCAAGCGTGTGTACAGCAGCATAAACGCAGCAGTGATAGGATTAGTGAGGTTCGGAGTGCAAATGCAGACCCTTTGAAGTCATATTGCATGGTACCCATTCCATGGGTCACAACTCTCCAGGTTTAAGGGATTCTTCCTTCAGCTAAAACATGCATGTGGAACCCAGAGTATGATCCACCGTATGATCGGGAAACGTGTTCAAATATGTCTCAGTTTAAGTCCCCTGGTACTCGGGTGCAACATTCCACACGCTTTACTAACACTCTCCCCACTTGGAGAGTCAGTGCCTTTAACCTCCTGTTTGGCCCAGTTTGCAATTTCTGCGGGAAATGAACAGGAATACGGAGAACCAATGAGAGACTAGCTGGAGGTGTCTGGACGGGCAAATTTAACTCTCATTTCCCACCAGGAAGAGGAATTAACCAAAGGCTCAGCTTGCCGTGCCGGAACCACACTAGGGCCTGAAGCAATCCTGCGGTGTTGCGGCCAGCTCACAATAAAGAGAGTTGAAGAAAGGAGCTCAGGGGCCCTGTCATTCACAAACCTGCAGAGTTATAAATGACAGCTATCGTCCAAAAATATATTGAAGTAAGGCTGCCAAGAGGACTTGAAAGCGGGGCAGAATTGCAGGAAACCGATTTCAGGAGGTAGACTGGAATTGCATGAAAAGCATAGGAAAAGAGGCAGAACGTCCACAATGATGCACTTGGCCAAAAAGGGCGTATGCGTTTTTTCCTGAATATATTCAGGAAAAAACGCATACGCCCTTTTTGGCCAACCAAGCAAGCTTGCAAAGGAAATCTGCACTACAATGAAGTCTCACTGCCCCACGGGCAAAAGGGCCATCTGAAAAAAGTGTAAAATCCAGAAAGGCAGTACAGGCCATGGAGAACTGGGAGCCTTGTTATGCTGATGGGCGGGATGTAAATTGCCAACAGCCACTCTGGAGAAGTGTATGGTGTTTCCTGAAACATCTAAAAAACAAAGCAACAGAGCCTAGGGCACTTCCACTTATGCTCCTATAGCTTAGGGAAATTAAAATCAAAAAGACACAGCCACCCCAAAGTTTGGGACGGCTCTGTTTACAAGAACCTCGTTTATGGTACAAGTTCAATATCACAGAAAGCGAAAAATGAATAAAGAATTTGTGGTACTTACGTACAATGCAATATCACTCAGCAATGAAATCTATGTCATCAGGCCCGTAGCAGCATATTGAGTGGACTCAGGTACGATGATTCTAAGAGAAATAAGTCACACAGAAAAAGAAATATCATAAGGTATCACTAATACACGGAATGTAAACTTGGCTACCCAGGAACTGAATTACAAAACACAACAGGGTCTCAAATGTAGAAAACCAACTTATGCTTGCTTAAGGGGAAAGGTGAGTTGGGGTGCTGCATAAAACCAGAGATTGAAATTAGCACAGATACCGTTCCATAAGCCAAATATGTAATAGACAAGAGCTACTCCTTGCTCAACGAAGTGGACTCAACACCCCATATTAAACGCCTAAGAATATACCTGACTAGTAAGAATCTTAAAACCTATGGATTTACATGTCTCCAAAAGAGAATCAAGCGTGTGTACAGCAGCATAAACGCAGCAGTGATAGGATTAGTGAGGTTCGGTGAGCAAATGCAGACCTTTTGAAGTCATATTGCATGGTACCCATTCCATGGGTCTCAACTCTCCAGGTTTAAGGGATTCTTCCTTCAGATAAAACATGCATGTGGAACCCAGAGTATGATCCACCGTGTGATCGGGAAACGTGTTCAAATATGTCTCAGTTTAAGTCCCCTGGTACTCGGGTGCAACATTCCAGACGCTTTACTAACACTCTCCCCACTTGGAGAGTCAGTGCCTTTAACCTCCTATTTGGCCCAGTTTGCAATTTCTGCGGGAAATGAACAGGAATAGGGAGAACCAATGAGAGACTAGCTGGAGGTGTCTGGACGGGCAAATTTAACTCTCATTTCCCACCAGGAAGAGGAATTAAGCAAAGACTCAGCTTGCCGTGCCGGAACCACACTAGGGCCTGAAGCAATCTTGCGGTGTTGCGGCCAGCTCACAAGAAAGCGAGTTGAACAAAGGAGCTCAGGGGCACTGTCATTCACAAACCTGCAGAGTTATAAATGACAGCTATCGTCCAAAAATATATTGAAGTAAGGCTGCCAAGAGCACTTGAAAGCGGGGCAGAATTGCAGGACACGATTTCAGGAGGTAGACTGCAATTGCATGAAAAGCATAGGAAAAGAGGCAGAACGTCCACAATGATGCACTTGGCCAAAAAGGGCGTATGCGTTTTTTCCTGAATATATTCAGGAAAAAACGCATACGCACTTTTTGGCCAACCAAGCAAGCTTGCAAAGGAAATCTGCACTACAATGAAGTCTCACTGCCCCACGGGCAAAAGGGCCATCTGAAAAAAGTGTAAAATCCAGAAAGGCAGGACAGGCCATGGAGAACTGGGAGCCTTGTTATGCTGATGGGCGGGATGTAAATTGCCAACAGCCACTCTGGAGAAGTGTATGGTGTTTCCTGAAACATGTAAAAAACAAAGCAACAGAGCCTAGGGCACTTCCACTTATGGTCCTATAGCTTAGGGAAATTCAAATCAAAAAGTCAAAGCCACCCGAAAGTTTGGGACGGCTCTATTTACAAGATCCTCGTTTATGGTACAAGTTCAATATCACAGAAAGCGAAAAATGAATAAAGAATTTGTGGTATTTACGTACAATGCAATATCACTCAGCAATGAAATCTATGTCATCAGGCCCGTAGCACCATAATGAGTGGATTCAGATACGATGATTCTAAGTGAAATAAGTCACACAGAAAAAGAAACATCATAAGATATCACTAATACACGGAATGTAAACTTGGCTACACAGGAACTGAATTACAAAACAGAACAGGGTTTCAAATGCAGAAAACCAACTTATGCTTGCTTAAGGGGAAAGGTGAGTTGGGGTGCTGCATAAAACCAGAGATTGAAATTAGCACAGATACCGCTCCATAAGGCAAATATGTAATAGACAAGAGCTACTCCTTGCTCAACGAAGTGGACTCAACACCACATATTAAACGCCTAAGAACATACCTGACTAGTAAGAATCTTAAAAGCTATGGATTTATATGTCTCCGAAAGAGAACCAAGCTTCTGTGCAGCGGCATAAACGCAGCAGTGATAGGATTGGTGAGGTTCGGTGAGCAAACGCAGACCCTTTGAAGTCATATTGCATGGTACCCATTCCATGGGTCACAACTCTCCAGGTTTAAGGGACTCTTCCCTCAGCTAAAACATGCATGAGGTACGCAGACTGTGATCCACCGTGTGATCGGGAAACGTGTTCAAATGTGTCTCAGTTGTCGTCCCTGGTACTCGGGTGCAACATTCCAGATGGTTTACTAACACTCTCCCCACTTGGAGAGTCAGTGCCTTCAACCTCCTGTTTGGCCAAGTTTGCAATTTCTGCGGACAATGAACAGGAATAGGGAGAACCAATGAGAGACTAGCTGGAGGTGTCTGGACGGGCAAATTTAACTCTCATTTCCCACCAGGAAGAGGAATTAACCAAAGGCTCAGCGTGCTATACCGGGACCACGCTTGGGCCTGAAGCAATCATGTGGTGTTGCGGCCAGCTCACAAGAAAGCGAGTTGAAGAAAGGAGCTCAGGGGCACTGTCATTCACAAACCTGCAGAGTTATAAATGACAGCTATCGTCCAAAAATATACTGAAGTAAGGCTGCCAAGAGGACTTGAAAGCGGGGCAGAATTGCAGGAAACCGATTTCAGAAGGTAGACAGGAATTGCATTTAAAGCATAGGAAAAGAGGCAAAACGTCCACAATGATGCACTTGGCCAAAAAGGGCGTATGCGTTTTTTCCTGAATATATTCAGGAAAAAACGCATACGCCCTTTTTGGCCAACCAAGCAAGCTTGCAAAAGAAATCTGCACTACAATGAAGTCTCACTGCCCCCAGGGCAAAAGGGCCATCTGAAAAAAGTGTAAAATCCAGAAAGGCAGGACAGGCCATGGAGAACTGGGAGCCTTGTTACACTGATGGGCGGGATGTAAATTGCCAACAGCCATCTGGAGAAGTGTATGGTGTTCCCTGAAACATCTAAAAAACAAAGCATCAGAGCCTAGGGCACTTCCAATTATGGTTCTATAGCTTAGGGAAATTAAAATGAAAAACACCCAGCCACACTAAAGTTTGGGACGGTTGTGTTTACAAGAACCTCGTTTACGGTACAAGGTCAATATCGCAGAAAGCGAACAATGGATAAAGAAGATGTAGTACCTACGTACAATGCGATATCACTCAGCAATGAAATCTATGTCATCAGGCCCGAAGCAGCATAATGAGTGGATTCAGGTACGATGATTCTAAGTGAAATATGTCACACAGAAAAAGAAATATCATAAGGTATCACTAATACACGAAATGTAAACATGGCTACACAGGAACTGAATTACAAAACAGAACAGGGTCTCAAATGTAGAAAACCAACTTATGCTTCCTTAAGGGAAAGGTGAGTTAGGGTGCTGCATAAAACCAGAGACTGAAATTAGCACAAATACCGTTCCATAAGCCAAATATGTAATAGACAAGAGCTACTCCTTGCTCAACGACGTGAACTCAACACCCCATATTAAACGCCTAAGAATATACCTGACTAGTAAGAATCTTAAAACCTATGGATTTATGTGTCCATAAGAGAATCAAGCGTGTGTACAGCAGCATAAATGCAGCAATGATAGGATTGGTGAGGTTCGGTGAGCAAATGCAGACCCTTTGAAGTCATATTGCATGGTACCCATTCCATGGGTCTCAACTCTCCAGGTTTAAGGGATTCTTCCTTCAGCTAAAACATGCATGTGGAACCCAGAGTATGATCCACCGTGTGACCGGGAAACGTGTTCAAATGTGTCTCAGTTATCGTCCCCTGGTACTCGGGTGCCACATTCCAGATGCTTAACTAACACTCTCCCCACTTGGAGAGTCAGTGCCTTCAACATCCTGTTTGGCCCAGTTTGCAATTTCTGCGGGAAATGAACAGGAATACGGAGAACCAATGTGAGACTAGCTGGAGGTGTCTGGAAGGGCAAATTTAACTCTCATTTCCCACCAGGAAGAGGAATTAACCAAAGGCTCAACATGCCATGCCGGAACCACACTAGGGCCTGAAGCAATCCTGCGGAGTTGCGGCCAGCTCACAAGAAAGAGAGTTGAAGAAAGGAGCTCAGGGGCCCTGTCATACACAAACCTGCAGAGTTATAAATGACAGCTATCGTCCAAAAATATATTGAAGTAAGGCTGCCAAGAGGACTTGAAAGCGGGGCAGAATTGCAGGAAACCGATTTCAGGAGGTAGACTGGAATTGCATGAAAAGCATAGGAAAAGAGGCAGAACGTCCACAATGATGCATTTGGCCAAAAAGGGCGTATGCGTTTTTTCCTGAATATATTCAGGAAAAAACGCATACGCCCTTTTTGGCCAACCAAGCAAGCTTGCAAAGGAAATCTGCACTACAATGAAGTCTCACTGCCCCACGGGCAAAAGGGCCATCTGAAAAAAGTGTAAAATCCAGAAAGGCAGGACAGGCCAATGAGGACTGGGAGCCTTGTTATGCTGATGGGCGGGATGTAAATTGCCAACAGCCACTCTGAAGAAGTGTATGGTGTTTCCTGAAACATCTAAAAAACAAAGCAACAGAGCCTAGGGCACTTCCACTTATGCTCCTATAGCTTAGGGAAATTAAAATCAAAAAGACACAGCCACCCAAAAGTTTGGGACGGCTCTGTTTACAAGAACCTCGTTTATGGTACAAGTTCATTATCACAGAAAGCGGAAAATGAATAAAGAATTTGTGGTACTTACGTACAATGCAATATCACTCAGCAATGAAATCTATGTCATCAGGCCCGTAGCAGCATAATGAGTGGACTCAGGTACGATGATTCTAAGTGAAATAAGTCACACAGAAAAAGAAACATCATAAGATATCACTAATACACGAAATGTAAACTTGGCTACCCAGGAACTGAATTACAAAACAGAACAGGGTCTCAAATGTAGAAAACCAACTTATGCTTGCTTAAGGGCAAAGGTGAGTTGGGGTGCTGCATAAAACCAGAGATTGAAATTAGCACAGATACCGTTCCATAAGCCAAATATGTAATAGACAAGAGCTACTCCTTGCTCAACGAAGTGGACTCAACACCCCATATTAAACGCCTAAGAATATACCTGACTAGTAAGAATCTTAAAACCTATGGATTTACATGTCTCCAAAAGAGAATCAAGCGTGTGTACAGCAGCATAAACGCAGCAGTGATAGGATTAGTGAGGTTGGGTGAGTAAATGCAGACCCTTTGAAGTCATATTGCATGGTGCCCATTCCATGGGTCTCAAATCTCCAGGTTTAAGGGATTCTTCCTTCAGCTAAAACATGCATGTGGAACCCAGAGTATGATCCACCGTGTGATCGGGAAATGTGTTCAAATGTGTCTCAGTTTTCGTCCCCTGGTACTCGGGTGCAACATTCCAGACGCTTTACTAACACTCTCCCCACTTGGAGAGTCAGTGCCTTTAACCTCCTGTTTGGACCAGTTTGCAATTTCTGCGGGAAATGAACAGGAATAGGGAGAACCAATGAGAGACTAGCTGGAGGTGTCTGGACGGGCAAATTTAACTCTCATTTCCCACCAGGAAGAGGAATTAACCAAAGGCTCAGCTTGCCTTGCCGGAACCACACTAGGGCCTGAAGCAATCTTGCGGTGTTGCGGCCAGCTCACAATAAAGAGAGTTGAAGAAAGGAGCTCAGGGGCACTGTCATTCACAAACCTGCAGAGTTATAAATGACAGCTATCGTCCAAAAATATACTGAAGTAAGGCTGCCAAGAGCACTTGAAAGCGGGGCAGAATTGCAGGACACCGATTTCAGGAGGTAGACTGGAATTGCATGAAAAGCAGAGGAAAAGAGGCAGAACGTCCACAATGATGCACTTGGCCAAAAAGGGCATATGCGTTTTTTCCTGAATATATTCAGGAAAAACGCATACGCCGTTTTTGGCCAACCAAGCAAGCTTGCAAAGGAAATCTGCACTACAATGAAGTCTCACTGCCCCCCGGGCAAAAGGGCCATCTGAAAAAAGTGTAAAATCCAGAAAGGCAGGACAGGCCATGGAGAACTGGGAGCCTTGTTATGCTGATGGGCGGGATGTAAATTGCCAACAGCCACGCTGGAGAAGTGTATGGTGTTTCCTGAAACATCTAAAAAACAAAGCAACAGAGCCTAGGGCACTTCCACTTATGCTCCTATAGCTTAGGGAAATTCAAATCAAAAAGTCACAGCCACCCCAAAGTTTGGGACGGCTCTGTTTACAAGAACCTCGTTTATGGTACAAGTTCAATATCACAGAAAGCGAAAAATGAATAAAGAATTTGTGGTACCTACGTACAATGCAGTATCACTCAGCAATGAAATCTATGTCATCAGGCCCGTAGCAGCATAATGAGTGGACTCAGGTACGATGATTCTAAGAGAAATAAGTCACACCGAAAAAGAAATATCATAAGGTATCACTAATACACGGAATGTAAACTTGGCTACCCAGGAACTGAATTACAAAACAGAACAGGGTCTCAAATGTAGAAAACCAACTTATGCTTGCTTAAGGGGAAAGGTGAGTTGGGGTGCTCCATAAAACCAGAGATTGAAATTAGCACAGATACCGTTCCATAAGCCAAATATGTAATAGACAAGAGCTACTCCTTCCTCAACGAAGTGGACTCAACACCCCATATTAAACGCCTAAGTATATACCTGACTAGTAAGAATCTTAAAACCTATGGATTTACATGTCTCCAAAAGAGAATCAAGCGTGTGTACAGCAGCATAAACGCAGCAGTGATAGGATTAGTGAGATTCGGTGAGCAAATGCAGACCCTTTGAAGTCATATTGCATGGTACCCATTCCATGGGTCTCAACTCTCCAGGTTTAAGGGATTCTTCCTTCAGCTAAAACATGCATATGGAACCCAGAGTATGATCCACCGTGTGATCGGGAAACGTGTTCAAATGTGTCTCAGTTTTTGTCCCCTGGTACTCGGGTGCAACATTCCAGACGCTTTACTAACACTCTCCCCACTTGGAGAGTCAGTGCCTTTAACCTCCTGTTTGGCCCAGTTTGCAATTTCTGCGGGAAATGAACAGGAATAGGGAGAACCAATGAGAGACTAGCTGGAGGTGTCTGGACGGGCAAATTTAACTCTCATTTCCCACCAGGAAGAGGAATTAACCAAAGGCTCAGCTTGCCGTGCCGGAACCACACTAGGGCCTGAAGCAATCTTGCGGTGTTGCGGCCAGCTCACAGGAAAGCGAATTGAACAAAGGAGCTCAGGGGCACTGTAATTCACAAACCTGCAGAGTTATAAATGACAGCTATCGTCCAAAAATATATTGAAGTAAGGCTGCCAAGAGCACTTGAAAGCGGGGTAGAATTGCAGGACACCGATTTCAGGAGGTAGACTGGAATTGCATGAAAAGCATAGGAAAAGAGGCAGAACGTCCACAATGATGCACTTGGCCAAAAAGGGCGTATGCGTTTTTTCCTGAATATATTCAGGAAAAAACGCATACGCCCTTTTTGGCCAACCAAGCAAGCTTGCAAAGGAAATCTGCACTACAATGAAGTCTCACTGCCCCACGGGCAAAAGGGCAATCTGAAAAAAGTGTAAAATCCAGAAAGGCAGGACAGGCCATGGAGAACTGGGAGCCTTGTTATGCTGATGGGCGGGATGTAAATTGCCAACAGCCACTCTGGAGAAGTGTATGGTGTTTCCTGAAACATGTAAAAAACAAAGCAACAGAGCCTAGGGCACTTCCACTTATGCTCCTATAGCTTAGGGAAATTCAAATCAAAAAGACACAGCCACCCCAAAATTTCGGACGGCTCTGTTTACAAGAACCTCGTTTATGGTACAAGTTCATTATCACAGAAAGAGAAAAATGAATAAAGAATTTGTGGTACTTACGTACAATGCAATATCACTCAGCAATGAAATCTATGTCATCAGGCCCGTAGCAGCATAATGAGTGGATTCAGGTACGATGATTCTAAGTGAAATAGGCCACACAGAAAAAGAAATATCATAAGGTATCACTAATACACGGAATGTAAACTTGGCTACACAGGAACTGAATTACAAAACAGAACAGGGTCTCAAATGTAGAAAACCAACTTATGCTTGCTTAAGGGAAAGGCGAGTTGGGGTGCTGCATAAAACCAGAGATTGAAATTAGCACAGATACCGTTCCATAAGCCAAATATGTAATAGACAAGAGCTACTCCTTGCTCAACGAAGTGGACTCAACACCCCATATTAAACGCCTAAGAATATACCTGACTAGTAAGAATCTTAAAACCTATGGATTTACATGTCTCCGAAAGAGAATCAAGCGTGTGTACAGCAGCATAAACGCAGCAGTGATAGGATTGGTGACTTTCGGTGAGCAAATGCAGACCCTTTGAAGTCATATTGCATGGTACCCATTCCAAGGGTCACAACTCTCCAGGTTTAAGGGATTCCTCCTTCAGCTAAAACATGCATGTGGAACCCAGAGTATGATCCACCGTGTGATCGGGAAACGTGTTCAAATGTGTCTCAGTTTTCGTCCCCTGGTACTCGGGTGCAACATTCCAGACGCTTTACTAACACTCTCCCCACTTGGAGAGTCAGTGCCTTTAACCTCCTGTTTGGCCCAGTTTGCAATTTCTGCGGGAAATGAACAGGAATAGGGAGAACCAATGAGAGACTAGCTGGAGGTGTCTGGACGGGCAAATTTAACTCTCATTTCCCACCAGGAAGAGGAATTAACCAAAGGCTCAGCTTGCCGTGCCGGAACCACACTAGGGCCTGAAGCAATCCTGCGGTGTTGCGGCCAGCTCACAATAAACAGAGTTGAACGAAGGAGCTCAGGGGCACTGTAATTCACAAACCTGCAGAGTTATAAATGACAGCTATCGTCCAAAAATATATTGAAGTAAGGCTGCCAAGAGCACTTGAAAGGGGGGCAGAATTGCAGGAAACCGATTTCAGGAGGTAGACTGGAATTGCATGAAAAGCATAGGAAAAGAGGCAGAACGTCCACAATGATGCACTTGGACAAAAAGGGCGTATGCGTTTTTTCCTGAATATATTCAGGAAAAAACGCATACGCCCTTTTTGGCCAACCAAGAAAGCTTGCAAAGGAAATCTGCACTACAATGAAGTCTCACTGCCCCCCGGGCAAAAGGGCCATCTGAAAAAAGTGTAAAATCCAGAAAGGCAGGACAGGCCATGGAGAACTGGGAGCCTTGTTATGCTGATGGGCGGGATGTAAATTGCCAACAGCCACTCTGGAGAAGTGTATGGTGTTTCCTGAAACATCTAAAAAACAAAGCAACAGAGCCTAGGGCACTTCCACTTATGCTCCTATAGCTTAGGGAAATTAAAATCAAAAAGACACAGCCACCCCAAAGTTTGGGACGGCTCTGTTTACAAGAACCTCGTTTATGGTACAAGTTCAATATCACAGAAAGCGAAAAATGAATAAAGAATTTGTGGTATTTACGTACAATGCAATATCATTCAGCAATGAAATCTATGTCATCAGGCCCGTAGCAGCGTAATGAGTGGAC
Source organism: Lagenorhynchus albirostris (assembly GCF_949774975.1). Lineage (NCBI taxonomy): Eukaryota > Metazoa > Chordata > Mammalia > Artiodactyla > Delphinidae > Lagenorhynchus > Lagenorhynchus albirostris. Next base: position 104,360,577 of record NC_083095.1, on the reverse strand, counting down.
TCATGTACGATGATTCTAAGAGAAATAAGTCACACAGAAAAAGAAATATCATAAGGTATCACTAATACACGGAATGTAAACTTGGCTGCCCAGGAACTGAATTACAAAACAGAACAGGGTCTCAAATGTAGAAAACCAACTTATGCTTGCTTAAGGGGAAAGGTGAGTTGGGGTGCTGCATAAAACCAGAGATTCAAATTAGCATAGATACCGTTCCATAAGCCAAATATGTAATACACAAGAGCTACTCCTTGCTCAACGAAGTGGACTCAACACCCCATATTAAACGCCTAAGAATATACCTGACTAGTAAGAATCTTAAAACCTATGGATTTACATGTCTCCAAAAGAGAATCAAGCGTGTGTACAGCAGCATAAACGCAGCAGTGATAGGATTGGTGAGGTTCGGTGAGAAAATGCAGACCCTTTGAAGTCATATTGCATGGTACCCATTCCATGGGTCTCAACTCTCCAGGTTTAAGGGATTCTTCCTTCAGCTAAAACATGCATGTGGAACCCAGAGTATGATCCACCGTGTGATCGGGAAACGTGTTCAAATGTGTCTCAGTTTTCGTCCCCTGGTACTCGGGTGCAACATTCCAGACGCTTTACTAACACTCTCCCCACTTGGAGAGTCAGTGCCTTTAACCTCCTGTTTGGCCCAGTTTGCAATTTCTGCGGGAAATGAACAGGAATAGGGAGAACCAATGAGAGACTAGCTGGAGGTGTCTGGACGGGCAAATTTAACTCTCATTTCCCACCAGGAAGAGGAATTAACCAAAGGCTCAGATTGCCGTGCCGGAACCACACTAGGGCCTGAAGCAATCCTGCGGTGTTGCGGCCAGCTCACAATAAAGAGAGTTGAAGAAAGGAGCTCAGGGGCACTGTCATTCACAAACCTGCAGAGTTATAAATGACAGCTATCGTCCAAAAATATATTGAAGTAAGGCTGCCAAGAGCACTTGAAAGCGGGGCAGAATTGCAGGACACCGATTTCAGGAGGTAGACTGGAATTGCATGAAAAGCATAGGAAAAGAGGCAGAACGTCCACAATGATGCACTTGGCCAAAAAGGGCGTATGCGTTTTTTCCTGAATATATTCAGGAAAAAACGCATACGCCCTTTTTGGCCAACCAAGCAAGCTTGCAAAGGAAATCTGCACTACAATGAAGTCTCACTGCCCCCCGGGCAAAAGGGCCATCTCAAAAAAGTGTAAAATCCAGAAAGGCAGGACAGGCCATGGAGAACTGGGAGCCTTGTTATGCTGATGGGCGGGATGTAAATTGCCAACAGCCACTCTGGAGAAGTGTATGGTGTTTCCTGAAACATCTAAAAAACAAAGCAACAGAGCCTAGGGCACTTCCACTTATGCTCCTATAGCTTAGGGAAATTCAAATCAAAAAGACACAGCCACCCCAAAGTTTGGGACGGCTCTGTTTACAAGAACCTCGTTTATGGTACAAGTTCAATATCACAGAAAGCGAAAAATGAATAAAGAATTTGTGGTACTTACGTACAATGCAATATCACTCAGCAATGAAATCTATGTCATCAGGCCCGTAGCAGCATAATGAGTGGACTCAGGTACGATGATTCTAAGAGAAATAGGTCACACAGAAAAAGAAATATCATAAGGTATCACTAATACACGGAATGTAAACTTGGCTACCCAGGAACTGAATTACAAAACAGAACAGGGTCTCAAATGTAGAAAACCAACTTATGCTTGCTTAAGGGGAAAGGTGAGTTAGGGTGCTGCATAAAACCAGAGATTGAAATTAGTACAGATACCGTTCCATAAGCCAAATATGTAATAGACAAGAGCTACTCCTTTCTCAACGAAGTGGACTCAACACCCCATATTAAACGCCTAAGAATATACCTGACTAGTAAGAATCTTAAAACCTATGGATTTACATGTCTCCGAAAGAGAATCAAGCGTGTGTACAGCAGCATAAACGCAGCAGTGATAGGATTGGTGAGGTTCGGTGAGCAAATGCAGACCCTTTGAAGTCATATTGCATGGTACCCATTCCATGGGTTTCAACTCTCCAGGTTTAAGGGATTCTTCCTTCAGATAAAACATGCATGTGGAACCCAGAGTATGATCCACCGTGTGATCGGGAAACGTGTTCAAATATGTCTCAGTTTAAGTCCCCTGGTACTCGGGTGCAACATTCCAGACGCTTTACTAACACTCTCCCCACTTGGAGAGTCAGTGCCTTTAACCTCCTGTTTGGCCCAGTTTGCAATTTCTGCGGGAAATGAACAGGAATAGGGAGAACCAATGAGAGACTAGCTGGAGGTGTCTGGACGGGCAAATTTAACTCTCATTTCCCACCAGGAAGAGGAATTAACCAAAGGCTCAGCTTGCCGTGCCGGAACCACACTAGGGCCTGAAGCAATCTTGCGGTGTTGCGGCCAGCTCACAAGAAAGCGAGTTGAACAAAGGAGCTCAGGGGCACTGTCATTCACAAACCTGCAGAGTTATAAATGACAGCTATCGTCCAAAAATATATTGAAGTAAGGCTGCCAAGAGCACTTGAATGCGGGGCAGAATTGCAGGAACCCGATTTCAGGAGGTAGACTGGAATTGCATGAAAAGCATAGGAAAAGAGGCAGAACGTCCACAATGATGCGCTTGGCCAAAAAGTTCATATGCGATTTTTCCTGAATATATTCAGGAAAAAACGCATACGCCCTTTTTGGCCAACCAAGCAAGCTTGCAAAGGAAATCTGCACTACAATGAAGTCTCACTGCCCCCCGGGCAAAAGGGCCATCTGAAAAAAGTGTAAAATCCAGAAAGGCAGGACAGGCCATGGAGAACTGGGAGCCTTGTTATGCTGATGGGCGGGATGTAAATTGCCAACAGCCACTCTGGAGAAGTGTATGGTGTTTCCTGAAACATCTAAAAAACAAAGCAACAGAGTCTAGGGCATTTCCACTTATGGTCCTATAGCTTAGGGAAATTAAAATCAAAAAGACACAGCCACCCCAAAGTTTGGGAAGGCTCTGTTTACAAGAACCTCGTTTATGGTACAAGTTCAATATCACAGAAAGCAAAAAATGAATAAAGAATTTGTGGTACTTACGTACAATGCAATATCACTCAGCAATGAAATCTATGTCATCAGGCCCGTACCAGCATAATGAGTGGATTCAGGTATGATGATTCTAAGTGAAATAAGTCACACAGAAAAAGAAATATCATAAGGTATCACTAATACACGGAATGTAAACTTGGCTACCCTGGAACTGAATTACAAAACAGAACAGGGTCTCAAATGTAGAAAACCAACTTATGCTTGCATAAGGGGAAAGGTGAGTTCGGGTGCTGCATAAATCCAGAGATTGAAATTAGCACAGATACCATTCCATAAGCCAAATATATAATAGACAAGAGCTACTCCTTGCTTAACGAAGTGGACTCAACACCCCATATTAAACGGCTAAGAATATACCTGACTAGTAAGAATCTTAAAACCTATGGATTAAAATGTCTCCAAAAGAGAATCAAGCGTGTGTACAGCGGCATAAACGCAGCAGTGATAGGATTGGTGAGGTTCAGTGAGCACATGCAGAGCTTTTGAAGTCATATTGCATGGTACCCATTCCATGGGTCTCAACTCTCCAGGTTTAAGGGATTCTTCCTTCAGCTAAAACATGCATGTGGAACCCAGAGTATGATCCACCGTGTGATCGGGAAACGTGTTCAAATGTGTCTCAGTTTTCATCCCCTGGTACTCGGGTGCAACATTCCAGACGCTTTACTAACACTCTCCCCACTTGGAGAGTCAGTGCCTTTAACCTCCTGTTTGGTCCAGTTTACAATTTCTGCGTAAGATGAACAGGAATAGGGAGAACCAATGAGAGACTAGCTGGAGGTGTCTGGACGGGCAAATTTAACTCTCATTTCCCACCAGGAAGAGGAATTAACCAAAGGCTCAGCATGCCATCCGGAACCACACTAGGGCCTGAATCAATGTTGCGGTGTTGCGGCCAGCTCACAAGAAAGCGAGTTGAAGGAAGAAGCTCTGGGGCACTGTAATTCAGAAACCTGCAGAGTTATAAATGACAGCTATCGTCCAAAAATATATTGAAGTAAGGCTGCCAAGAGGACTTGAAAGCGGGGCAGAATTGCAGGAAACCGATTTCAGGAGGTAGACTGGAATTGCATGTAAAGCATAGGAAAAGAGGCAGAACGTCCACAATGATGCACTTTGCCAAAAAGGGCGTATGCGTTTTTCCTGTATATATTCAGGAAAAAACGCATACGCCCTTTTTGGCCAACCAAGCAAGCTTGCAAAGGAAATCTGCACTACAATGAAGTCTCACTGCCCCCCGGTCAAAAGGGCCATCTGAAAAAAGTGTAAAATCCAGAAAGGCAGGACAGGCCATGGAGAACTGGGAGCCTTGTTATGCTGATGGGCGGGATGTAAATTGCCAACAGCCACTCTGGAGAAGTGTATGGTGTTTCCTGAAACATCTAAAAAACAAAGCAACAGAGTCTAGGGCATTTCCACTTATGGTCCTATAGCTTAGGGAAATTAAAATCAAAAAGACACAGCCACCCCAAAGTTTGGGAGGGCTCTGTTTACAAGAACCTCGTTTATGGTACAAGTTCAATATCACAGAAAGCAAAAAATGAATAAAGAATTTGTGGTACTTACGTACAATGCAATATCACTCAGCAATGAAATCTATGTCATCAGGCCCGTACCAGCATAATGAGTGGATTCAGGTACGATGATTCTAAGTGAAATAAGTCACACAGAAAAAGAAATATCATAAGGTATCACTAATACACGGAATGTAAACTTGGCTACCCAGGAACTGAATTACAAAACAGAACAGGGTCTCAAATGTAGAAAACCAACTTATGCTTGCTTAAGGGGAAAGGTGAGTTAGGGTGCTGCATAAAACCAGAGATTGAAATTAGCACAGATACCATTCCATAAGCCAAATATATAATAGACAAGAGCTACTCCTTGCTCAACGAAGTGGACTCAACACCCCATATTAAACGGCTAAGAATATACCTGACTAGTAAAAATCTTAAATCTATGGATTAAAAAGTCTCCAAAAGAGAATCAAGCGTGTGTACAGCGGCATAAACGCAGCAGTGATAGGATTGGTGAGGTTCAGTGAGCACATGCAGAGCTTTTGAAGTCATATTGCATGGTACCCATTCCATGGGTCTCAACTCTCCAGGTTTAAGGGATTCTTCCTTCAGCTAAAACATGCATGTGGAACCCAGAGTATGATCCACCGTGTGATCGGGAAACGTGTTCAAATGTGTCTCAGTTTTCATCCCCTGGTACTCGGGTGCAACATTCCAGACGCTTTACTAACACTCTCCCCACTTGGAGAGTCAGTGCCTTTAACCTCCTGTTTGGTCCAGTTTACAATTTCTGCGTAAGATGAACAGGAATAGGGAGAACCAATGAGAGACTAGCTGGAGGTGTCTGGACGGGCAAATTTAACTCTCATTTCCCACCAGGAAGAGGAATTAACCAAAGGCTCAGCTTGCCGTGCCGGAACCACACTAGGGCCTGAAGCAATCTTGCGGTGTTGCGGCCAGCTCACAAGAAAGCGAGTTGAACAATGGAGCTCAGGGGCACTATAATTCACAAACCTGCAGTTATAAATGACAGCTATCGTCCAAAAATATATTGAAGTAAGGCTGCCAAGAGGACTTGAAAGCGGGGCAGAATTGCAGGAAACCGATTTCAGGAGGTAGACTGGAATTGCATGAAAAGCATAGCAAAAGAGGCAGAACGTCCACAATGATGCACTTGGCCAAAAAGGGCGTATGCGTTTTTTCCTGAATATATTCAGGAAAAAACGCATACGCCCTTTTTGGCCAACCAAGCAAGCTTGCAAAGGAGATCTGACTACAATGAAGTCTCACTGCCCCCTGGTCAAAAGGGCCATCTGAAAAAAGTGTAAAATCCAGAAAGGCAGGACAGGTCATGGAGAACTGGGAGCCTTGTTATGAAGATGGGCGGGATGTAAATTGCAAACAGCCACTCTCGAGAAGTATATGGGGTTTCCTGAAACATCTAAAAAGCCAAGCAACAGAGCCTAGGGCACTTCCACTTATGGTCCTATAGCTTAGGGAAATTAAAATAAAAAAGACACAGCCACCCCAAAGTTTGGGACGGCTCTGTTTACAAGAACCTCGTTTATGGTAGAAGTTCAATATCGCAGAAAGCAAAAAATGGATAAAGAAGCTGTGGTACTTATGTACAATGTAATATCACTCAGCAATGAAATCTATGTCATCATGCCCGTAGCAGCATAATGAGTGGATTCAGGTACGATGATTCTAAGTGAAATAAATCACACAGAAAAAGAAACATCATAAGATATCACTACTAAACGGAATGTAAACTTGGCTACACAGGAACTGAATTACAAAACAGAACAGGGTCTCAAATGTAGAAAACCAACTTATGCTTGCTTAAGGGGAAAGGTGAGTTGGGGTGCTGCATAAAACCAGAGATTGAAATTAGCACAGATACCGTTCCATAAGCCAAATATGTAATAGACAAGAGCTACTCCTTGCTCAACGAAGTGGACTCAACACCCCATATTAAACGCATAAGAATATACCTGACTAGTAAGAATCTTAAAACCTATGGATTTATATGTCTCCGAAAGAGAATCAAGCATGTGTACAGCGGCATAGACGCAGCAGTGATAGGATTGGTGAGGTTCGGAGAGCAAATGCAGACCCTTTGAAGTCATATTGCATGGTACCCATTCCATGGGTCTCAACTCTCCAGGTTTAAGGGATTCTTCCTTCAGCTAAAACATGCATGTGAAACCCAGAGTTGATCCACCATGTGATCGGGAAACGTGTTAAAATGTATCTCATTTTTCGTCCCCTGCTACTCAGTGCAACTTTCCAGACGCTTTACTAACACTCTCCCCACTTGGAGAGTCAGTGCCTTTAACCTCCTGTTTGGCCCAGTTTGCAATTTCTTCGGAAAATGAACAGGAATAAGGAGAAGCAATGGGAGACTATCTATAGGTGTCTGCACGGGCAAATTTAACTCTCATTTCCCACCAGGAAGACGAATGAAGCAAAGGCTCCACGTGCCGTGCTGGAACTAGATTAGTGCCTGAAGAGATCCTGCGGTTTTCGGCCAGCTCACAAGAAAGCGAGTTGAAGAAAGGAGCTCAGGGGCACTGTCATTCACAAACATGCGGAGTTATAAATGACAGCTATCAGCCAAAATTATACTGAAGTAATGCTGCGAAGAGGACTTGAATGCGGGGCTGATTGCTGGAAAGCGATTTCAGAAGGTACACGGGAGTCGCTCTTAAAGTATAGGAAAAGAGACAGAACTTGGAAAATAATGCACTTGGCAAAAAAGGGCATATGTGTTTTATCCAGAGCTCTCATAACTGAGGGGCGGAGATTCCCAGCAGGCTCCAACTGTCACCTGAGGGCTCACATTGCCAAGGCAACGTGATCAAGCCAGGCAGGAGTTACCCAACAGCAGAGGTCCCACCTCACAGAAAGGTGAGGAACACAGCCAGGATCAGACTCTCACCAGAGGGCCCACATCACCAAGGGGATGGGAACCAGGCAGGAGTGTCCCCACACCAGTGGGACAACATCATTGAAAGGTGAGGATCCCAGCACATGTGTCCTCAAATAGATGAACCACATCACCAAGGGGTCGGAATGAGGCTGGCAGAACCGGCCTCACAACACTGGGCCCATAGAATAAAAAAGTTGAGGAATCTAGCAGTTGGAACCTCCCAGCAAGTGGCCCAGAGCACCGAGGCTATGGGATCCAGGCTGCAGTGAACTCACAGCAGAGGGCCCACATCATGAACCTGTGAGCAGCGCAGCCATTGGGACCTCAGAACAGAAGGCCCACATCCCCATTGGGATGGGAACCTGGCAGGTGTGGCTTCGCACCACTTAGCACATATCAGAAAATGTTAGGAGCCCAGCAGATAGGGCCTGACGCCAGGGGGCTCTCATAACTGAGGGGAGGAGACTCCCAGCAGGTTCCAACTGCCAACAGAGGGCCCACGTCTACAAGGTGACATGCGCCAGCCAGGCAGTAGTGACCTCACAGCAGAGGGCCTATCTCACAGAAGGGTGAGGAACCGAGGCAGGATGAGACTCTCACCAGAGGGCCCACAACACCAAGGGGATGGGAACCAGTCAGGACTGTCCTCCCACCAGTGGGGCCACAACATCGAAAGGTGAGGAACCCAGCACATGTGGCCTCATATCAGAGGACATACATCACAAAGGGGATGGGAGTGAGGCAGGTAGGAGTAGCCTAAAAACAGAGGGCCCAAAGAATAAAAAAGGTGAGGAATCCAGCATTTGGAACCTCCCAGCAGGCGGCCGAGAGCACAGAAGCTATGGGATGCAGGCAGGAGTGAACTAACAGCAGAGAGCCCACATCATGAAACTGTGAGCAACCCAGGCATTGGGACCTCAGAGCAGAAAGCCCACATCCCCATTGGGATGGGAACCTGGCAGGAGTGTCCTGGCATCACTGGGCTCACATCAGGAAACGTGGGGAGCCCAGCAGTTAGAGCCTGATGCTAGAGGGCCGTCATCACCGAGGGCAGGAGGCTCCCAGCAGGTTCCATGTGCCAACAGAGGGCCCACGTCGCCAAGGTGATGTGTGCAAGTCAGGCAGGATTGACCTCACAGCAGAGGGCCTACCTCACAGAAGAGTGAGGAACCCAGCCAGGATAAGACTGTCACCAGAGGGCCCACATCACCAAGGGGATGGGAACCAGGCAGGAGTGTCCTCACACCAGTGGGGCCACATCATTGAAAGTTGCGGAACCCAGCACATGTGGCCTCAAACCAGAAGACCCACATCACGAAGGGGTTGCGAGTGAGGCAGGCAGGAGGAGCATCACAACACAGGACCCGTAGAATACAAAACTTGAGGAATCGAGCAGTTGGAACCTCCCAGCATAATGAGTGGATTGAGGCACGATGATTCTAAGTGAAATAAGTCACACAGAAAAAGAAACATCATAAGATGTTTGATGCATGGAATGTAAACTTGGCTACACATGAACTGAATTACAAAACAGAACAGGGTCTCAAGTTTAGAAAACCAACTTATGCTTGCTTAAGGGGAAAGGTGAGTTGGGGTGCTGCATAAAACCAGAGATTGAGGGTTCCCTGGTGGCTCAGAGGTTGAAAGTCCGCCTACTGATGCAGGGGACACGGGTGCGTGCCCCGATCCGGAAGGATCCCACATGCCGCGGAGTGGCTGGGCCCGTGAGCCTTGGCCGCTGAGCCTGCGCATCTGGAGCCTGTGCTCCACAACGGGAGACGCCACAACAATGAGAGGCCTCCGTACAGAAAAAAAAAAAAAACCAGAAATTGAAATTAGCACAGATACCGTTCCATAAGCCAAATATGTAATAGACAAGAGCTACTCCTTGCTCAACGAAGTGGACTCAACACCCCATATTAAACGCCTAAGAATATACCTCACTAGTAAGAATCTTAAAACCTATGGATTTATATGTCTACGAAAGAGAATCAAGCGTGTGTACAGCAGCATAAATGCAGCAGTGACAGGATTGGTGACGTTCGGTGAGCAAAGGCAGACCCTTTGAAGTCATATTGCATGGTTCCCATTTCATGGGTCTCAACTCTCCAGCTTTAAGGGATTCTTCCTTCAGCTAAAACATGCATGTGGAACCCAGAGTATGATCCACCGTGTGATCGGGAAACGTGTTCAAATGTGTCTCAGTTTTCGTCCCCTGGTACTCGGGTGCAACATTCCAGACGCTTTACTAACACTCTCCCCACTTGGAGAGTCAGTGCCTTTAACCTCCTGTTTGGCCCAGTTTGCAATTTCTGCGGGAAATGAACAGGAATAGGGAGAACCAATGAGAGACTAGCTGGAGGTGTCTGGACGGGCAAATTTAACTCTCATTTCCCACAAGGAAGAGGAATTAACCAAAGGCACAGCGTGCCATGCCGGAACCACACTAGGGACTGAAGCAATCCTGCGGAGTTGCGGCAAGATCACAAGAAAGCGAGTTGAAGGAAGGAGCTCAGGGGCACTGTCATTCACAAACCTGCAGAGTTATAAATGACAGCTATCGTCCAAAAATATATTGAAGTAAGGCTGCCAAGAGCACTTGAAAGCGGGGCAGAATTGCAGGAAACCGATTTCAGGAGGTAGACTGGAATTGCATGTAAAGCATAGAAAAAGAGGCAGAACGTCCACAATGATGCACTTTGCCAAAAAGGGCGTATGCGTTTTTCCTGTATATATTCAGGAAAAAACGCATACGCCCTGTTTGGCCAACCAAGCAAGCTTGCAAAGGAAATCTGCACTACAATGAAGTCTCACAGCCCCCTGGTCAAAAGGGCCATCTGAAAAAAGTGTAAAATCCAGAAAGGCAGGACAGGCCATGGAGAACTGGGAGCCTTGTTATGCTGATGGGCGGGATGTAAATTGCCAACAGCCACTCTGGAGAAGTGTATGGTGTTTCCTGAAACATCTAAAAAACAAAGCAACACAGCTTAGGGCACTTCCACTTATGCTCCTATACCTTAGGGAAATTAAAATCAAAAAGACACAGCCATCCCAAAGTTTGGGCTGGCTCTCTTTAGAAGAACATCCTTTATGGTACAAGTTCAATATCGCAGGAGGCGAAAAATGGATAAAGACGTTGTGGTATTTACGTACAATGCAATATCACTCAGCAATGTAATCTATGTCATCAGACACGTAGCAGCATAATGAGTGGATTCAGGTACGATGATTCTAAGTGAAATAAGTCACACAGAAAAACAAACATCATAGGATATCACTAATACACGGAATGTAAACTGGGCTACACAGGAACTGGATAACAAAACAGAACAGGATCTCAAATGTAGTACACCAATTATGCTTGATTAAGGGGAAAGGTGAGTTGGGGTGCTGCATAAAACCAGAGATTGAAATTAGCACAGATACCGTTCCATAAGCCAAATATGTAATAGACAAGAGCTACTCCTTGCTCAGTGAAGTGGACTCAACAGCCCATATTAAACGCCTAAGAATATACCTGACTAGTAAGAATCTTAAAACCTATGGATTTACATGTCTCCGAAAGAGAATCAAGCGTGTGTACAGCGGCATAAACGCAGCAGTGATAGGATTGGTGACGTTCGGTGAGCAAATGCAGACCCTTTGAAGTCATATTGCATGGTACCCATTCCATGGGTCTCAACTCTCCAGGTTTAAGGGATTCTTCCTTCACCTAAAACATGCATGTGGAACCCAGAGGATGATCCACCGTGTGATCGGGAAACGTGTTCAAATGTGTCTCAGTTTTCGTCCCCTGGTATTCGGGTGCAACATTCCAGACACTTTACTAACACTCTCCCCACTTGGAGAGTCAGTGCCTTTAACCTCCTGTTTGGCCCAGTTTGCAATTTCTGCGGGAAATGAACAGGAATAGGGAGAACCAATGAGAGACTAGCTGGAGGTGTCTGGACGGGCAAATTTAACTCTCATTTCCCACCAGGAAGAGGAATTAACCAAAGGCTCAGCTTGCCGTGCCGGAACCACACTAGGGCCTGAAGCAATCCTGCGGTGTTGCGGCCAGCTCACAAGAAATCGATTTGAAGGAAGGAGCTCAGGGGCACTGTCATTCACAAACCTGCAGAGTTATAAATGACAGCTATCGTCCAAAAATATATTGAAGTAAGGCTGCCAAGAGCACTTGAAAGGGGGGCAGAATTGCAGGAAACCGATTTCAGGAGGTAGACTGGAATTGCATGAAAAGCATAGGAAAAGAGGCAGAACGTCCACAATGATGCACTTGGTCAAAAAGGGCGTATGCGTTTTTTCCTGAATATATTCAGGAAAAAAACGCATACGCCCTTTTTGGCCAACCAAACAAGCTTGCAAAGGAAATCTGCACTACAATGAAGTCTCACTGCCCCCCGGGCAAGAGGGCCATCTGAAAAAACTGTAAAATCCAGAAAGGCAGGACAGGCCATGGAGAACTGGGAGCCTTGTTATGCTGATGGGCGGGATGTATATTGCCAACAGCCACTCTGGAGAAGTGTATGGTGTTTCCTGAAACATCTAAAAAACAAAGCAACAGAGCCTAGGGCACTTCCACTTATGCTCCTATAGCTTAGCGAAATTAAAATCAAAAAGACACAGCCATCCCAAAGTTTGGGATGGCTCTGTTTACAAGAACCTCGTTTATGGTACAAGTTCAATATCACAGAAAGCGAAAAATGAATAAAGAATTTGTGGTACTTACGTACAATGCAATATCACTCAGCAATGAAATCTATGTCATCAGGCCCGTAGCAGCATAATGAGTGGATTCAGGTACGATGATTCTAAGTGAAATAAGTCACACAAAAAAAGAAATATCATAAGGTATCACTAATACACGGAATGTAAACTTGGCTACACAGGAACTGAATTACAAAACAGAACAGGGTCTCAAATGTAGAAAACCAACTTATGCTTGCTAAAGGGGAAAGGTGAGTTGGGGTGCTGCATAAAACCAGAGATTGAAATTAGCACAGATACCGTTCCATAAGCCAAATATGTAATAGATAAGAGCTACTCCTTGCTCAACGAAGTGGACTCAACACCCCATATTAAACGCCTAAGAATATACCTGACTAGTAAGAATCTTAAAACCTATGGATTTACATGTCTCTGAAAGAGAATCAAGCGTGTGTACAGCAGCATAAATGCAGCAGTGATGGGATTCGTGAGGTTCGGTGAGCAAATGCAGACCCTTTGAAGTCATATTGCATGGTACCCATTCCATGGGTCTCAACTCTCCAGGTTTAAGAGATTCTTCCTTCAGCTAAAACATGCATGTGGAACCCAGAGTATGATCCACCGTGTGACTGGGAAACGTGTTCAAATGTGTCTCAATTTTCGTCCCCTGGTACTCGGGTGCAACATTCCAGACGCTTTACTAACACTCTCCCCACTTGGAGAGTCAGTGCCTTTAACCTCCTGCTTGGCCCTGTTTGCAATTTCTGCGGGAAATGAACAGGAATAGGGAGAACCAATGAGAGACTAGCTGGAGGTGTCTGGACGGGCAAATTTAACTCTCATTTCCCACCAGGAAGAGGAATTAACCAAAGGCTGCCTTGCCGTGCCGGAACCACACTAGGGCCTGAAGCAATCTTGCGGTGTTGCGGCCAGCTCACAAGAGAGTGAGTTGAAGAAAGGAGCTCAGGGGCACTGTCATTTACAAACCTGCAGAGTTATAAATGACAGCTATTGTCCAAAAATGTATTGAAGTAAGGCTGCCAAGAGGACTTGAAAGCGGGGCAGAATTGCAGGAAACCGATTTCAGGAGGTAGACTGGAATTGCATGAAAAGCATAGGAAAAGAGGCAGAACGTCCACAATGATGCACTTGCCCAAAAAGGGCGTATGCGTTTTTTCCTGAATATATTCAGGAAAAAACGCATACGCCCTTTTTGGCCAACCAAGCAAGCTTGCAAAGGAAATCTGCACTACAATGAAGTCTCACTGCCCCCCGGGCAAAAGGGCCATCTGAAAAAAGTGTAAAATCCAGAAAGGCAGGACAGGCCATGGAGAACTGGGAGCCTTGTTATGCTGATGGGCGGGATGTAAATTGCCAACAGCCACTCTGGAGAAGTGTATGGTGTTTCCTGAAACATCTAAAAAACAAAGCAACAGAGCCTAGGGCACTTCCACTTATGCTCCTATAGCTTAGGGAAATTCAAATCAAAAAGACACAGCCACCCCAAAGTTTGGGACGGCTCTGTTTACAAGAACCTCGTTTATGGTACAAGTTCAATATCACAGAAAGCGAAAAATGAATAAAGAATTTGTGGTACTTACGTACAATGCAATATCACTCAGCAATGAAATCTATGTCATCAGACCCGTAGCAGCATAATGAGTGGACTCAGGTACGATGATTCTAAGAGAAATATGTCACACAGAAAAAGAAATATAATAAGGTATCACTAATACACGGAATGTAAACTTGGCTATCCAGGAACTGAATTACAAAACAGAACAGGGTCTCAAATGTAGAAAACCAACTTATGCTTGCTTAAGGGGAAAGGTGAGTTGGGGTGCTGCATAAAACCAGAGATTGAAATTAGCACAGATACCGTTCCATAAGCCAAATATGTAATAGACAAGAGCTACTCCTTGCTCAACGAAGTGGACTCAACACCCCATATTAAACGCCTAAGAATATACCTGACTAGTAAGAATCTTAAAACCTATGGATTTACATGTCTCCGAAAGAGAATCAAGCGTGGGTACAGCAGCATAAACGCAGCAGTGATAGGATTGGTGAGGTTCGGTGAGCAAATGCAGACCCTTTGAAGTCATATTGCATGGTACCCATTCCATGGGTCTCAACTCTCCAGGTTTAAGGGATTCTTCCTTCAGCTAAAACATGCATGTGGAACCCAGAGTATGATCCACCGTGTGATCGGGAAACGTGTTCAAATATGTCTCAGTTTAAGTCCCCTGGTACTCGGGTGCAACATTCCAGACGCTTTACTAACACTCTCCCCACTTGGAGAGTCAGTGCCTTTAACCTCCTGTTTGGCCCAGTTTGCAATTTCTGCGGGAAATGAACAGGAATAGGGAGAACCAATGAGAGACTAGCTGGAGGTGTCTGGACGGGCAAATTTAACTCTCATTTCCCACCAGGAAGAGGAATTAACCAAAGGCTCAGCTTGCCGTGCCGGAACCACACTAGGGCCTGAAGCAATCTTGCGGTGTTGCGGCCAGCTCACAAGAAAGCGAGTTGAACAAAGGAGCTCAGGGGCACTGTCATTCACAAACCTGCAGAGTTATAAATGACAGCTATCGTCCAAAAATATATTGAAGTAAGGCTGCCAAGAGCACTTGAAAGCGGGGCAGAATTGCAGGACACCGATTTCAGGAGGTAGACTGGAATTGCATGAAAAGCATAGGAAAAGAGGCAGAACGTCCACAATGATGCACTTGGCCAAAAAGGGCGTATGCGTTTTTTCCTGAATATATTCAGGAAAAAACGCATACGCCCTTTTTGGCCAACCAAGCAAGCTTGCAAAGGAAATCTGCACTACAATGAAGTCTCACTGCCCCCCGGTCAAAAGGGCCATCTGAAAAAAGTGTAAAATCCAGAAAGGCAGGACAGGCCATGGAGAACTGGGAGCCTTGTTATGCTGATGGGCGGGATGTAAATTGCCAACAGCCACTCTGGAGAAGTGTATGGTGTTTCCTGAAACATCTAAAAAACAAAGCAACAGAGCCTAGGGCACTTCCATTTATGCTCCTATAGCTTAGGGAATTCAAATCAAAAAGACACAGCCACCCCAAAGTTTGGGACGGCTCTGTTTACAAGAACCTCGTTTATGGTAGAAGTTCAATATCACAGAAAGCGAAAAATGAATAAAGAATTTGTGGTACTTACGTACAATGCAATATCACTCAGCAATGAAATCTATGT
This sequence comes from Lagenorhynchus albirostris, assembly GCF_949774975.1. Classification (NCBI taxonomy): domain Eukaryota; kingdom Metazoa; phylum Chordata; class Mammalia; order Artiodactyla; family Delphinidae; genus Lagenorhynchus; species Lagenorhynchus albirostris. The sequence goes on along the minus strand of NC_083095.1, from coordinate 104,345,100 downwards.
CATCACACCCGTAGCAGCATAATGAGTGGACTCTGGTACGATGATTCTAAGAGAAATAAGTCACACAGAAAATGAAATATCATAAGGTATCACTAATACACGGAATGTAAACTTGGCTACCCAGGAACTGAATTACAAAACAGAACAGGGTCTCAAATGTAGAAAACCAACTTATGCTTGCTTAAGGGGAAAGGTGAGTTAGGGTGCTGCATAAAACCAGAGATTGAAATTAGCACAGATACCGTTCCATAAGCCAAATATGTAATAGACAAGAGCTACTCCTTGCTCAACGAAGTGGACTCAACACCCCATATTAAACGCCTAAGAATATACCTGACTAGTAAGAATCTTAAAACCTATGGATTTACATGTCTCCGAAAGAGAATCAAGCGTGTGTACAGCAGCATAAACGCAGCAGTGATAGGATTAGTGAGGTTCGGAGTGCAAATGCAGACCCTTTGAAGTCATATTGCATGGTACCCATTCCATGGGTCACAACTCTCCAGGTTTAAGGGATTCTTCCTTCAGCTAAAACATGCATGTGGAACCCAGAGTATGATCCACCGTATGATCAGGAAACGTGTTCAAATATGTCTCAGTTTAAGTCCCCTGGTACTCGGGTGCAACATTCCACACGCTTTACTAACACTCTCCCCACTTGGAGAGTCAGTGCCTTTAACCTCCTGTTTGGCCCAGTTTGCAATTTCTGCGGGAAATGAACAGGAATACGGAGAACCAATGAGAGACTAGCTGGAGGTGTCTGGACGGGCAAATTTAACTCTCATTTCCCACCAGGAAGAGGAATTAACCAAAGGCTCAGCTTGCCGTGCCGGAACCACACTAGGGCCTGAAGCAATCCTGCGGTGTTGCGGCCAGCTCACAATAAAGAGAGTTGAAGAAAGGAGCTCAGGGGCCCTGTCATTCACAAACCTGCAGAGTTATAAATGACAGCTATCGTCCAAAAATATATTGAAGTAAGGCTGCCAAGAGGACTTGAAAGCGGGGCAGAATTGCAGGAAACCGATTTCAGGAGGTAGACTGGAATTGCATGAAAAGCATAGGAAAAGAGGCAGAACGTCCACAATGATGCACTTGGCCAAAAAGGGCGTATGCGTTTTTTCCTGAATATATTCAGGAAAAAACGCATACGCCCTTTTTGGCCAACCAAGCAAGCTTGCAAAGGAAATCTGCACTACAATGAAGTCTCACTGCCCCACGGGCAAAAGGGCCATCTGAAAAAAGTGTAAAATCCAGAAAGGCAGTACAGGCCATGGAGAACTGGGAGCCTTGTTATGCTGATGGGCGGGATGTAAATTGCCAACAGCCACTCTGGAGAAGTGTATGGTGTTTCCTGAAACATCTAAAAAACAAAGCAACAGAGCCTAGGGCACTTCCACTTATGCTCCTATAGCTTAGGGAAATTAAAATCAAAAAGACACAGCCACCCCAAAGTTTGGGACGGCTCTGTTTACAAGAACCTCGTTTATGGTACAAGTTCAATATCACAGAAAGCGAAAAATGAATAAAGAATTTGTGGTACTTACGTACAATGCAATATCACTCAGCAATGAAATCTATGTCATCAGGCCCGTAGCAGCATATTGAGTGGACTCAGGTACGATGATTCTAAGAGAAATAAGTCACACAGAAAAAGAAATATCATAAGGTATCACTAATACACGGAATGTAAACTTGGCTACCCAGGAACTGAATTACAAAACACAACAGGGTCTCAAATGTAGAAAACCAACTTATGCTTGCTTAAGGGGAAAGGTGAGTTGGGGTGCTGCATAAAACCAGAGATTGAAATTAGCACAGATACCGTTCCATAAGCCAAATATGTAATAGACAAGAGCTACTCCTTGCTCAACGAAGTGGACTCAACACCCCATATTAAACGCCTAAGAATATACCTGACTAGTAAGAATCTTAAAACCTATGGATTTACATGTCTCCAAAAGAGAATCAAGCGTGTGTACAGCAGCATAAACGCAGCAGTGATAGGATTAGTGAGGTTCGGTGAGCAAATGCAGACCTTTTGAAGTCATATTGCATGGTACCCATTCCATGGGTCTCAACTCTCCAGGTTTAAGGGATTCTTCCTTCAGATAAAACATGCATGTGGAACCCAGAGTATGATCCACCGTGTGATCGGGAAACGTGTTCAAATATGTCTCAGTTTAAGTCCCCTGGTACTCGGGTGCAACATTCCAGACGCTTTACTAACACTCTCCCCACTTGGAGAGTCAGTGCCTTTAACCTCCTATTTGGCCCAGTTTGCAATTTCTGCGGGAAATGAACAGGAATAGGGAGAACCAATGAGAGACTAGCTGGAGGTGTCTGGACGGGCAAATTTAACTCTCATTTCCCACCAGGAAGAGGAATTAAGCAAAGACTCAGCTTGCCGTGCCGGAACCACACTAGGGCCTGAAGCAATCTTGCGGTGTTGCGGCCAGCTCACAAGAAAGCGAGTTGAACAAAGGAGCTCAGGGGCACTGTCATTCACAACCCTGCAGAGTTATAAATGACAGCTATCGTCCAAAAATATATTGAAGTAAGGCTGCCAAGAGCACTTGAAAGCGGGGCAGAATTGCAGGACACGATTTCAGGAGGTAGACTGCAATTGCATGAAAAGCATAGGAAAAGAGGCAGAACGTCCACAATGATGCACTTGGCCAAAAAGGGCGTATGCGTTTTTTCCTGAATATATTCAGGAAAAAACGCATACGCACTTTTTGGCCAACCAAGCAAGCTTGCAAAGGAAATCTGCACTACAATGAAGTCTCACTGCCCCACGGGCAAAAGGGCCATCTGAAAAAAGTGTAAAATCCAGAAAGGCAGGACAGGCCATGGAGAACTGGGAGCCTTGTTATGCTGATGGGCGGGATGTAAATTGCCAACAGCCACTCTGGAGAAGTGTATGGTGTTTCCTGAAACATCTAAAAAACAAAGCAACAGAGCCTAGGGCACTTCCACTTATGGTCCTATAGCTTAGGGAAATTCAAATCAAAAAGTCAAAGCCACCCGAAAGTTTGGGACGGCTCTATTTACAAGATCCTCGTTTATGGTACAAGTTCAATATCACAGAAAGCGAAAAATGAATAAAGAATTTGTGGTATTTACGTACAATGCAATATCACTCAGCAATGAAATCTATGTCATCAGGCCCGTAGCACCATAATGAGTGGATTCAGATACGATGATTCTAAGTGAAATAAGTCACACAGAAAAAGAAACATCATAAGATATCACTAATACACGGAATGTAAACTTGGCTACACAGGAACTGAATTACAAAACAGAACAGGGTTTCAAATGCAGAAAACCAACTTATGCTTGCTTAAGGGGAAAGGTGAGTTGGGGTGCTGCATAAAACCAGAGATTGAAATTAGCACAGATACCGCTCCATAAGGCAAATATGTAATAGACAAGAGCTACTCCTTGCTCAACGAAGTGGACTCAACACCACATATTAAACGCCTAAGAACATACCTGACTAGTAAGAATCTTAAAAGCTATGGATTTATATGTCTCCGAAAGAGAACCAAGCTTCTGTGCAGCGGCATAAACGCAGCAGTGATAGGATTGGTGAGGTTCGGTGAGCAAACGCAGACCCTTTGAAGTCATATTGCATGGTACCCATTCCATGGGTCACAACTCTCCAGGTTTAAGGGACTCTTCCCTCAGCTAAAACATGCATGAGGTACGCAGACTGTGATCCACCGTGTGATCGGGAAACGTGTTCAAATGTGTCTCAGTTGTCGTCCCTGGTACTCGGGTGCAACATTCCAGATGGTTTACTAACACTCTCCCCACTTGGAGAGTCAGTGCCTTCAACCTCCTGTTTGGCCAAGTTTGCAATTTCTGCGGACAATGAACAGGAATAGGGAGAACCAATGAGAGACTAGCTGGAGGTGTCTGGACGGGCAAATTTAACTCTCATTTCCCACCAGGAAGAGGAATTAACCAAAGGCTCAGCGTGCTATACCGGGACCACGCTTGGGCCTGAAGCAATCATGTGGTGTTGCGGCCAGCTCACAAGAAAGCGAGTTGAAGAAAGGAGCTCAGGGGCACTGTCATTCACAAACCTGCAGAGTTATAAATGACAGCTATCGTCCAAAAATATACTGAAGTAAGGCTGCCAAGAGGACTTGAAAGCGGGGCAGAATTGCAGGAAACCGATTTCAGAAGGTAGACAGGAATTGCATTTAAAGCATAGGAAAAGAGGCAAAACGTCCACAATGATGCACTTGGCCAAAAAGGGCGTATGCGTTTTTTCCTGAATATATTCAGGAAAAAACGCATACGCCCTTTTTGGCCAACCAAGCAAGCTTGCAAAAGAAATCTGCACTACAATGAAGTCTCACTGCCCCCAGGGCAAAAGGGCCATCTGAAAAAAGTGTAAAATCCAGAAAGGCAGGACAGGCCATGGAGAACTGGGAGCCTTGTTACACTGATGGGCGGGATGTAAATTGCCAACAGCCATCTGGAGAAGTGTATGGTGTTCCCTGAAACATCTAAAAAACAAAGCATCAGAGCCTAGGGCACTTCCAATTATGGTTCTATAGCTTAGGGAAATTAAAATGAAAAACACCCAGCCACACTAAAGTTTGGGACGGTTGTGTTTACAAGAACCTCGTTTACGGTACAAGGTCAATATCGCAGAAAGCGAACAATGGATAAAGAAGATGTAGTACCTACGTACAATGCGATATCACTCAGCAATGAAATCTATGTCATCAGGCCCGAAGCAGCATAATGAGTGGATTCAGGTACGATGATTCTAAGTGAAATATGTCACACAGAAAAAGAAATATCATAAGGTATCACTAATACACGAAATGTAAACATGGCTACACAGGAACTGAATTACAAAACAGAACAGGGTCTCAAATGTAGAAAACCAACTTATGCTTCCTTAAGGGAAAGGTGAGTTAGGGTGCTGCATAAAACCAGAGACTGAAATTAGCACAAATACCGTTCCATAAGCCAAATATGTAATAGACAAGAGCTACTCCTTGCTCAACGACGTGAACTCAACACCCCATATTAAACGCCTAAGAATATACCTGACTAGTAAGAATCTTAAAACCTATGGATTTATGTGTCCATAAGAGAATCAAGCGTGTGTACAGCAGCATAAATGCAGCAATGATAGGATTGGTGAGGTTCGGTGAGCAAATGCAGACCCTTTGAAGTCATATTGCATGGTACCCATTCCATGGGTCTCAACTCTCCAGGTTTAAGGGATTCTTCCTTCAGCTAAAACATGCATGTGGAACCCAGAGTATGATCCACCGTGTGACCGGGAAACGTGTTCAAATGTGTCTCAGTTATCGTCCCCTGGTACTCGGGTGCCACATTCCAGATGCTTAACTAACACTCTCCCCACTTGGAGAGTCAGTGCCTTCAACATCCTGTTTGGCCCAGTTTGCAATTTCTGCGGGAAATGAACAGGAATACGGAGAACCAATGTGAGACTAGCTGGAGGTGTCTGGAAGGGCAAATTTAACTCTCATTTCCCACCAGGAAGAGGAATTAACCAAAGGCTCAACATGCCATGCCGGAACCACACTAGGGCCTGAAGCAATCCTGCGGAGTTGCGGCCAGCTCACAAGAAAGAGAGTTGAAGAAAGGAGCTCAGGGGCCCTGTCATACACAAACCTGCAGAGTTATAAATGACAGCTATCGTCCAAAAATATATTGAAGTAAGGCTGCCAAGAGGACTTGAAAGCGGGGCAGAATTGCAGGAAACCGATTTCAGGAGGTAGACTGGAATTGCATGAAAAGCATAGGAAAAGAGGCAGAACGTCCACAATGATGCATTTGGCCAAAAAGGGCGTATGCGTTTTTTCCTGAATATATTCAGGAAAAAACGCATACGCCCTTTTTGGCCAACCAAGCAAGCTTGCAAAGGAAATCTGCACTACAATGAAGTCTCACTGCCCCACGGGCAAAAGGGCCATCTGAAAAAAGTGTAAAATCCAGAAAGGCAGGACAGGCCAATGAGGACTGGGAGCCTTGTTATGCTGATGGGCGGGATGTAAATTGCCAACAGCCACTCTGAAGAAGTGTATGGTGTTTCCTGAAACATCTAAAAAACAAAGCAACAGAGCCTAGGGCACTTCCACTTATGCTCCTATAGCTTAGGGAAATTAAAATCAAAAAGACACAGCCACCCAAAAGTTTGGGACGGCTCTGTTTACAAGAACCTCGTTTATGGTACAAGTTCATTATCACAGAAAGCGGAAAATGAATAAAGAATTTGTGGTACTTACGTACAATGCAATATCACTCAGCAATGAAATCTATGTCATCAGGCCCGTAGCAGCATAATGAGTGGACTCAGGTACGATGATTCTAAGTGAAATAAGTCACACAGAAAAAGAAACATCATAAGATATCACTAATACACGAAATGTAAACTTGGCTACCCAGGAACTGAATTACAAAACAGAACAGGGTCTCAAATGTAGAAAACCAACTTATGCTTGCTTAAGGGCAAAGGTGAGTTGGGGTGCTGCATAAAACCAGAGATTGAAATTAGCACAGATACCGTTCCATAAGCCAAATATGTAATAGACAAGAGCTACTCCTTGCTCAACGAAGTGGACTCAACACCCCATATTAAACGCCTAAGAATATACCTGACTAGTAAGAATCTTAAAACCTATGGATTTACATGTCTCCAAAAGAGAATCAAGCGTGTGTACAGCAGCATAAACGCAGCAGTGATAGGATTAGTGAGGTTCGGTGAGTAAATGCAGACCCTTTGAAGTCATATTGCATGGTGCCCATTCCATGGGTCTCAAATCTCCAGGTTTAAGGGATTCTTCCTTCAGCTAAAACATGCATGTGGAACCCAGAGTATGATCCACCGTGTGATCGGGAAATGTGTTCAAATGTGTCTCAGTTTTCGTCCCCTGGTACTCGGGTGCAACATTCCAGACGCTTTACTAACACTCTCCCCACTTGGAGAGTCAGTGCCTTTAACCTCCTGTTTGGCCCAGTTTGCAATTTCTGCGGGAAATGAACAGGAATAGGGAGAACCAATGAGAGACTAGCTGGAGGTGTCTGGACGGGCAAATTTAACTCTCATTTCCCACCAGGAAGAGGAATTAACCAAAGGCTCAGCTTGCCTTGCCGGAACCACACTAGGGCCTGAAGCAATCTTGCGGTGTTGCGGCCAGCTCACAATAAAGAGAGTTGAAGAAAGGAGCTCAGGGGCACTGTCATTCACAAACCTGCAGAGTTATAAATGACAGCTATCGTCCAAAAATATACTGAAGTAAGGCTGCCAAGAGCACTTGAAAGCGGGGCAGAATTGCAGGACACCGATTTCAGGAGGTAGACTGGAATTGCATGAAAAGCAGAGGAAAAGAGGCAGAACGTCCACAATGATGCACTTGGCCAAAAAGGGCATATGCGTTTTTTCCTGAATATATTCAGGAAAAACGCATACGCCGTTTTTGGCCAACCAAGCAAGCTTGCAAAGGAAATCTGCACTACAATGAAGTCTCACTGCCCCCCGGGCAAAAGGGCCATCTGAAAAAAGTGTAAAATCCAGAAAGGCAGGACAGGCCATGGAGAACTGGGAGCCTTGTTATGCTGATGGGCGGGATGTAAATTGCCAACAGCCACGCTGGAGAAGTGTATGGTGTTTCCTGAAACATCTAAAAAACAAAGCAACAGAGCCTAGGGCACTTCCACTTATGCTCCTATAGCTTAGGGAAATTCAAATCAAAAAGTCACAGCCACCCCAAAGTTTGGGACGGCTCTGTTTACAAGAACCTCGTTTATGGTACAAGTTCAATATCACAGAAAGCGAAAAATGAATAAAGAATTTGTGGTACCTACGTACAATGCAGTATCACTCAGCAATGAAATCTATGTCATCAGACCCGTAGCAGCATAATGAGTGGACTCAGGTACGATGATTCTAAGAGAAATATGTCACACAGAAAAAGAAATATAATAAGGTATCACTAATACACGGAATGTAAACTTGGCTATCCAGGAACTGAATTACAAAACAGAACAGGGTCTCAAATGTAGAAAACCAACTTATGCTTGCTTAAGGGGAAAGGTGAGTTGGGGTGCTGCATAAAACCAGAGATTGAAATTAGCACAGATACCGTTCCATAAGCCAAATATGTAATAGACAAGAGCTACTCCTTGCTCAACGAAGTGGACTCAACACCCCATATTAAACGCCTAAGAATATACCTGACTAGTAAGAATCTTAAAACCTATGGATTTACATGTCTCCGAAAGAGAATCAAGCGTGGGTACAGCAGCATAAACGCAGCAGTGATAGGATTGGTGAGGTTCGGTGAGCAAATGCAGACCCTTTGAAGTCATATTGCATGGTACCCATTCCATGGGTCTCAACTCTCCAGGTTTAAGGGATTCTTCCTTCAGCTAAAACATGCATGTGGAACCCAGAGTATGATCCACCGTGTGATCGGGAAACGTGTTCAAATATGTCTCAGTTTAAGTCCCCTGGTACTCGGGTGCAACATTCCAGACGCTTTACTAACACTCTCCCCACTTGGAGAGTCAGTGCCTTTAACCTCCTGTTTGGCCCAGTTTGCAATTTCTGCGGGAAATGAACAGGAATAGGGAGAACCAATGAGAGACTAGCTGGAGGTGTCTGGACGGGCAAATTTAACTCTCATTTCCCACCAGGAAGAGGAATTAACCAAAGGCTCAGCTTGCCGTGCCGGAACCACACTAGGGCCTGAAGCAATCTTGCGGTGTTGCGGCCAGCTCACAAGAAAGCGAGTTGAACAAAGGAGCTCAGGGGCACTGTCATTCACAAACCTGCAGAGTTATAAATGACAGCTATCGTCCAAAAATATATTGAAGTAAGGCTGCCAAGAGCACTTGAAAGCGGGGCAGAATTGCAGGACACCGATTTCAGGAGGTAGACTGGAATTGCATGAAAAGCATAGGAAAAGAGGCAGAACGTCCACAATGATGCACTTGGCCAAAAAGGGCGTATGCGTTTTTTCCTGAATATATTCAGGAAAAAACGCATACGCCCTTTTTGGCCAACCAAGCAAGCTTGCAAAGGAAATCTGCACTACAATGAAGTCTCACTGCCCCCCGGTCAAAAGGGCCATCTGAAAAAAGTGTAAAATCCAGAAAGGCAGGACAGGCCATGGAGAACTGGGAGCCTTGTTATGCTGATGAGCGGGATGTAAATTGCCAACAGCCACTCTGGAGAAGTGTATGGTGTTTCCTGAAACATCTAAAAAACAAAGCAACAGAGCCTAGGGCACTTCCATTTATGCTCCTATAGCTTAGGGAATTCAAATCAAAAAGACACAGCCACCCCAAATTTTGGGACGGCTCTGTTTACAAGAACCTCGTTTATGGTACAAGTTCAATATCACAGAAAGTGAAAAATGAATAAAGAATTTGTGGTACTTACGTACAATGCAATATCACTCAGCAATGAAATCTATGTCATCAGACCCGTAGCAGCATAATGAGTGGACTCTGGTACGATGATTCTAAGAGAAATAAGTCACACAGAAAATGAAATATCATAAGGTATCACTAATACACGGAATGTAAACTTGGCTACCCAGGAACTGAATTACAAAACAGAACAGGGTCTCAAATGTAGAAAACCAACTTATGCTTGCTTAAGGGCAAAGGTGAGTTAGGGTGCTGCATAAAACCAGAGATTGAAATTAGCACAGATACCGTTCCATAAGCCAAATATGTAATAGACAAGAGCTACTCCTTGCTCAACGAAGTGGACTCAACACCCCATATTAAACGCCTAAGAATATACCTGACTAGTAAGAATCTTAAAACCTATGGATTTACATGTCTCCGAAAGAGAATCAAGCGTGTGTACAGCAGCATAAACGCAGCAGTGATAGGATTAGTGAGGTTCGGAGTGCAAATGCAGACCCTTTGAAGTCATATTGCATGGTACCCATTCCATGGGTCACAACTCTCCAGGTTTAAGGGATTCTTCCTTCAGCTAAAACATGCATGTGGAACCCAGAGTATGATCCACCGTATGATCGGGAAACGTGTTCAAATATGTCTCAGTTTAAGTCCCCTGGTACTCGGGTGCAACATTCCACACGCTTTACTAACACTCTCCCCACTTGGAGAGTCAGTGCCTTTAACCTCCTGTTTGGCCCAGTTTGCAATTTCTGCGGGAAATGAACAGGAATAGGGAGAACCAATGAGAGACTAGCTGGAGGTGTCTGGACGGGCAAATTTAACTCTCATTTCCCACCAGGAAGAGGAATTAACCAAAGGCTCAGCTTGCCGTGCCGGAACCACACTAGGGCCTGAAGCAATCCTGCGGTGTTGCGGCCAGCTCACAATAAACAGAGTTGAACGAAGGAGCTCAGGGGCACTGTAATTCACAAACCTGCAGAGTTATAAATGACAGCTATCGTCCAAAAATATATTGAAGTAAGGCTGCCAAGAGCACTTGAAAGGGGGGCAGAATTGCAGGAAACCGATTTCAGGAGGTAGACTGGAATTGCATGAAAAGCATAGGAAAAGAGGCAGAACGTCCACAATGATGCACTTGGACAAAAAGGGCGTATGCGTTTTTTCCTGAAAGTATTCAGGAAAAAACGCATACGCCCTTTTTGGCCAACCAAGAAAGCTTGCAAAGGAAATCTGCACTACAATGAAGTCTCACTGCCCCCCGGGCAAAAGGGCCATCTGAAAAAAGTGTAAAATCCAGAAAGGCAGGACAGGCCATGGAGAACTGGGAGCCTTGTTATGCTGATGGGCGGGATGTAAATTGCCAACAGCCACTCTGGAGAAGTGTATGGTGTTTCCTGAAACATCTAAAAAACAAAGCAACAGAGCCTAGGGCACTTCCACTTATGCTCCTATAGCTTAGGGAAATTAAAATCAAAAAGACACAGCCACCCCAAAGTTTGGGACGGCTCTGTTTACAAGAACCTCGTTTATGGTACAAGTTCAATATCACAGAAAGCGAAAAATGAATAAAGAATTTGTGGTATTTACGTACAATGCAATATCATTCAGCAATGAAATCTATGTCATCAGGCCCGTAGCAGCGTAATGAGTGGACTCATGTACGATGATTCTAAGAGAAATAAGTCACACAGAAAAAGAAATATCATAAGGTATCACTAATACACGGAATGTAAACTTGGCTGCCCAGGAACTGAATTACAAAACAGAACAGGGTCTCAAATGTAGAAAACCAACTTATGCTTGCTTAAGGGGAAAGGTGAGTTGGGGTGCTGCATAAAACCAGAGATTCAAATTAGCATAGATACCGTTCCATAAGCCAAATATGTAATACACAAGAGCTACTCCTTGCTCAACGAAGTGGACTCAACACCCCATATTAAACGCCTAAGAATATACCTGACTAGTAAGAATCTTAAAACCTATGGATTTACATGTCTCCAAAAGAGAATCAAGCGTGTGTACAGCAGCATAAACGCAGCAGTGATAGGATTGGTGAGGTTCGGTGAGAAAATGCAGACCCTTTGAAGTCATATTGCATGGTACCCATTCCATGGGTCTCAACTCTCCAGGTTTAAGGGATTCTTCCTTCAGCTAAAACATGCATGTGGAACCCAGAGTATGATCCACCGTGTGATCGGGAAACGTGTTCAAATGTGTCTCAGTTTTCGTCCCCTGGTACTCGGGTGCAACATTCCAGACGCTTTACTAACACTCTCCCCACTTGGAGAGTCAGTGCCTTTAACCTCCTGTTTGGCCCAGTTTGCAATTTCTGCGGGAAATGAACAGGAATAGGGAGAACCAATGAGAGACTAGCTGGAGGTGTCTGGACGGGCAAATTTAACTCTCATTTCCCACCAGGAAGAGGAATTAACCAAAGGCTCAGATTGCCGTGCCGGAACCACACTAGGGCCTGAAGCAATCCTGCGGTGTTGCGGCCAGCTCACAATAAAGAGAGTTGAAGAAAGGAGCTCAGGGGCACTGTCATTCACAAACCTGCAGAGTTATAAATGACAGCTATCGTCCAAAAATATATTGAAGTAAGGCTGCCAAGAGCACTTGAAAGCGGGGCAGAATTGCAGGACACCGATTTCAGGAGGTAGACTGGAATTGCATGAAAAGCATAGGAAAAGAGGCAGAACGTCCACAATGATGCACTTGGCCAAAAAGGGCGTATGCGTTTTTTCCTGAATATATTCAGGAAAAAACGCATACGCCCTTTTTGGCCAACCAAGCAAGCTTGCAAAGGAAATCTGCACTACAATGAAGTCTCACTGCCCCCCGGGCAAAAGGGCCATCTCAAAAAAGTGTAAAATCCAGAAAGGCAGGACAGGCCATGGAGAACTGGGAGCCTTGTTATGCTGATGGGCGGGATGTAAATTGCCAACAGCCACTCTGGAGAAGTGTATGGTGTTTCCTGAAACATCTAAAAAACAAAGCAACAGAGCCTAGGGCACTTCCACTTATGCTCCTATAGCTTAGGGAAATTAAAATCAAAAAGACACAGCCACCCCAAAGTTTGGGACGGCTCTGTTTACAAGAACCTCGTTTATGGTACAAGTTCAATATCACAGAAAGCGAAAAATGAATAAAGAATTTGTGGTACTTACGTACAATGCAATATCACTCAGCAATGAAATCTATGTCATCAGGCCCGTAGCAGCATAATGAGTGGACTCAGGTACGATGATTCTAAGAGAAATAGGTCACACAGAAAAAGAAATATCATAAGGTATCACTAATACACGGAATGTAAACTTGGCTACCCAGGAACTGAATTACAAAACAGAACAGGGTCTCAAATGTAGAAAACCAACTTATGCTTGCTTAAGGGGAAAGGTGAGTTAGGGTGCTGCATAAAACCAGAGATTGAAATTAGTACAGATACCGTTCCATAAGCCAAATATGTAATAGACAAGAGCTACTCCTTTCTCAACGAAGTGGACTCAACACCCCATATTAAACGCCTAAGAATATACCTGACTAGTAAGAATCTTAAAACCTATGGATTTATATGTCTCCGAAAGAGAATCAAGCATGTGTACAGCGGCATAGACGCAGCAGTGATAGGATTGGTGAGGTTCGGAGAGCAAATGCAGACCCTTAGAAGTCATATTGCATGGTACCCATTCCATGGGTCTCAACTCTCCAGGTTTAAGGGATTCTTCCTTCAGCTAAAACATGCATGTGGAACCCAGAGTATGACCCACCGTGTGATCGGGAAACGTGTTCAAATATGTCTCTATTTAAGTCCCCTGGTAGTCGGGTGCAACATTCCAGACGCTTTACTAACACTCTCCCCACTTGGAGAGTCAGTGCCTTTAACCTCCTGTTTGGCCCAGTTTGCAATTTCTGCGGGAAATGAACAGGAATAGGGAGAACCAATGAGAGACTAGCTGGAGGTGTCTGGACGGGCAAATTTAACTCTCATTTCCCACCAGGAAGAGGAATTAACCAAAGGCTCAGCTTGCCGTGCCGGAACCACACTAGGGCCTGAAGCAATCCTGCGGTGTTGCGGCCAGCTCACAAGAAATCGATTTGAAGGAAGGAGCTCAGGGGCACTGTCATTCACAAACCTGCAGAGTTATAAATGACAGCTATCGTCCAAAAATATATTGAAGTAAGGCTGCCAAGAGCACTTGAAAGGGGGGCAGAATTGCAGGAAACCGATTTCAGGAGGTAGACTGGAATTGCATGAAAAGCATAGGAAAAGAGGCAGAACGTCCACAATGATGCACTTGGTCAAAAAGGGCGTATGAGTTTTTTCCTGAATATATTCAGGAAAAAAACGCATACGCCCTTTTTGGCCAACCAAACAAGCTTGCAAAGGAAATCTGCACTACAATGAAGTCTCACTGCCCCCCGGGCAAGACGGCCATCTGAAAAAACTGTAAAATCCAGAAAGGCAGGACAGGCCATGGAGAACTGGGAGCCTTGTTATGCTGATGGGCGGGATGTATATTGCCAACAGCCACTCTGGAGAAGTGTATGGTGTTTCCTGAAACATCTAAAAAACAAAGCAACAGAGCCTAGGGCACTTCCACTTATGCTCCTATAGCTTAGCGAAATTAAAATCAAAAAGACACAGCCATCCCAAAGTTTGGGATGGCTCTGTTTACAAGAACCTCGTTTATGGTACAAGTTCAATATCACAGAAAGCGAAAAATGAATAAAGAATTTGTGGTACTTACGTACAATGCAATATCACTCAGCAATGAAATCTATGTCATCAGGCCCGTAGCAGCATAATGAGTGGATTCAGGTACGATGATTCTAAGTGAAATAAGTCACACAGAAAAAGAAATATCATAAGGTATCACTAATACACGGAATGTAAACTTGGCTACACAGGAACTGAATTACAAAACAGAACAGGGTCTCAAATGTAGAAAACCAACTTATGCTTGCTAAAGGGGAAAGGTGAGTTGGGGTGCTGCATAAAACCAGAGATTGAAATTAGCACAGATACCGTTCCATAAGCCAAATATGTAATAGATAAGAGCTACTCCTTGCTCAACGAAGTGGACTCAACACCCCATATTAAACGCCTAAGAATATACCTGACTAGTAAGAATCTTAAAACCTATGGATTTACATGTCTCTGAAAGAGAATCAAGCGTGTGTACAGCAGCATAAATGCAGCAGTGATGGGATTCGTGAGATTCGGTGAGCAAATGCAGACCCTTTGAAGTCATATTGCATGGTACCCATTCCATGGGTCTCAACTCTCCAGGTTTAAGAGATTCTTCCTTCAGCTAAAACATGCATGTGGAACCCAGAGTATGATCCACCGTGTGACTGGGAAACGTGTTCAAATGTGTCTCAATTTTCGTCCCCTGGTACTCGGGTGCAACATTCCAGACGCTTTACTAACACTCTCCCCACTTGGAGAGTCAGTGCCTTTAACCTCCTGCTTGGCCCTGTTTGCAATTTCTGCGGGAAATGAACAGGAATAGGGAGAACCAATGAGAGACTAGCTGGAGGTGTCTGGACGGGCAAATTTAACTCTCATTTCCCACCAGGAAGAGGAATTAACCAAAGGCTGCCTTGCCGTGCCGGAACCACACTAGGGCCTGAAGCAATCTTGCGGTGTTGCGGCCAGCTCACAAGAGAGTGAGTTGAAGAAAGGAGCTCAGGGGCACTGTCATTTACAAACCTGCAGAGTTATAAATGACAGCTATTGTCCAAAAATGTATTGAAGTAAGGCTGCCAAGAGGACTTGAAAGCGGGGCAGAATTGCAGGAAACCGATTTCAGGAGGTAGACTGGAATTGCATGAAAAGCATAGGAAAAGAGGCAGAACGTCCACAATGATGCACTTGCCCAAAAAGGGCGTATGCGTTTTTTCCTGAATATATTCAGGAAAAAACGCATACGCCCTTTTTGGCCAACCAAGCAAGCTTGCAAAGGAAATCTGCACTACAATGAAGTCTCACTGCCCCCGGGGCAAAAGGGCCATCTGAAAAAAGTGTAAAATCCAGAAAGGCAGGACAGGCCATGGAGAAATGGGAGCCTTGTTATGCTGATGGGCGGGATGTAAATTGCCAACAGCCACTCTGGAGAAGTGTATGGTGTTTCCTGAAACATCTAAAAAACAAAGCAACAGAGCCTAGGGCACTTCCACTTATGCTCCTATAGCTTAGGGAAATTCAAATCAAAAAGACACAGCCACCCCAAAGTTTGGGACGGCTCTGTTTACAAGAACCTCGTTTATGGTACAAGTTCAATATCACAGAAAGCGAAAAATGAATAAAGAATTTGTGGTACTTACGTACAATGCAATATCACTCAGCAATGAAATCTATGTCATCAGACCCGTAGCAGCATAATGAGTGGACTCAGGTACGATGATTCTAAGAGAAATATGTCACACAGAAAAAGAAATATAATAAGGTATCACTAATACACGGAATGTAAACTTGGCTATCCAGGAACTGAATTACAAAACAGAACAGGGTCTCAAATGTAGAAAACCAACTTATGCTTGCTTAAGGGGAAAGGTGAGTTGGGGTGCTGCATAAAACCAGAGATTGAAATTAGCACAGATACCGTTCCATAAGCCAAATATGTAATAGACAAGAGCTACTCCTTGCTCAACGAAGTGGACTCAACACCCCATATTAAACGCCTAAGAATATACCTGACTAGTAAGAATCTTAAAACCTATGGATTTACATGTCTCCGAAAGAGAATCAAGCGTGGGTACAGCAGCATAAACGCAGCAGTGATAGGATTGGTGAGGTTCGGTGAGCAAATGCAGACCCTTTGAAGTCATATTGCATGGTACCCATTCCATGGGTCTCAACTCTCCAGGTTTAAGGGATTCTTCCTTCAGCTAAAACATGCATGTGGAACCCAGAGTATGATCCACCGTGTGATCGGGAAACGTGTTCAAATATGTCTCAGTTTAAGTCCCCTGGTACTCGGGTGCAACATTCCAGACGCTTTACTAACACTCTCCCCACTTGGAGAGTCAGTGCCTTTAACCTCCTGTTTGGCCCAGTTTGCAATTTCTGCGGGAAATGAACAGGAATAGGGAGAACCAATGAGAGACTAGCTGGAGGTGTCTGGACGGGCAAATTTAACTCTCATTTCCCACCAGGAAGAGGAATTAACCAAAGGCTCAGCTTGCCGTGCCGGAACCACACTAGGGCCTGAAGCAATCTTGCGGTGTTGCGGCCAGCTCACAAGAAAGCGAGTTGAACAAAGGAGCTCAGGGGCACTGTCATTCACAAACCTGCAGAGTTATAAATGACAGCTATCGTCCAAAAATATATTGAAGTAAGGCTGCCAAGAGCACTTGAAAGCGGGGCAGAATTGCAGGACACCGATTTCAGGAGGTAGACTGGAATTGCATGAAAAGCATAGGAAAAGAGGCAGAACGTCCACAATGATGCACTTGGCCAAAAAGGGCGTATGCGTTTTTTCCTGAATATATTCAGGAAAAAACGCATACGCCCTTTTTGGCCAACCAAGCAAGCTTGCAAAGGAAATCTGCACTACAATGAAGTCTCACTGCCCCCCGGTCAAAAGGGCCATCTGAAAAAAGTGTAAAATCCAGAAAGGCAGGACAGGCCATGGAGAACTGGGAGCCTTGTTATGCTGATGAGCGGGATGTAAATTGCCAACAGCCACTCTGGAGAAGTGTATGGTGTTTCCTGAAACATCTAAAAAACAAAGCAACAGAGCCTAGGGCACTTCCATTTATGCTCCTATAGCTTAGGGAATTCAAATCAAAAAGACACAGCCACCCCAAATTTTGGGACGGCTCTGTTTACAAGAACCTCGTTTATGGTACAAGTTCAATATCACAGAAAGTGAAAAATGAATAAAGAATTTGTGGTACTTACGTACAATGCAATATCACTCAGCAATGAAATCTATGTCATCAGACCCGTAGCAGCATAATGAGTGGACTCTGGTACGATGATTCTAAGAGAAATAAGTCACACAGAAAATGAAATATCATAAGGTATCACTAATACACGGAATGTAAACTTGGCTACCCAGGAACTGAATTACAAAACAGAACAGGGTCTCAAATGTAGAAAACCAACTTATGCTTGCTTAAGGGCAAAGGTGAGTTAGGGTGCTGCATAAAACCAGAGATTGAAATTAGCACAGATACCGTTCCATAAGCCAAATATGTAATAGACAAGAGCTACTCCTTGCTCAACGAAGTGGACTCAACACCCCATATTAAACGCCTAAGAATATACCTGACTAGTAAGAATCTTAAAACCTATGGATTTACATGTCTCCGAAAGAGAATCAAGCGTGTGTACAGCAGCATAAACGCAGCAGTGATAGGATTAGTGAGGTTCGGAGTGCAAATGCAGACCCTTTGAAGTCATATTGCATGGTACCCATTCCATGGGTCACAACTCTCCAGGTTTAAGGGATTCTTCCTTCAGCTAAAACATGCATGTGGAACCCAGAGTATGATCCACCGTATGATCGGGAAACGTGTTCAAATATGTCTCAGTTTAAGTCCCCTGGTACTCGGGTGCAACATTCCACACGCTTTACTAACACTCTCCCCACTTGGAGAGTCAGTGCCTTTAACCTCCTGTTTGGCCCAGTTTGCAATTTCTGCGGGAAATGAACAGGAATAGGGAGAACCAATGAGAGACTAGCTGGAGGTGTCTGGACGGGCAAATTTAACTCTCATTTCCCACCAGGAAGAGGAATTAACCAAAGGCTCAGCTTGCCGTGCCGGAACCACACTAGGGCCTGAAGCAATCCTGCGGTGTTGCGGCCAGCTCACAATAAAGAGAGTTGAAGAAAGGAGCTCAGGGGCCCTGTCATTCACAAACCTGCAGAGTTATAAATGACAGCTATCGTCCAAAAATATATTGAAGTAAGGCTGCCAAGAGGACTTGAAAGCGGGGCAGAATTGCAGGAAACCGATTTCAGGAGGTAGACTGGAATTGCATGAAAAGCATAGGAAAAGAGGCAGAACGTCCACAATGATGCACTTGGCCAAAAAGGGCGTATGCGTTTTTTCCTGACTATATTCAGGAAAAAACGCATACGCCCTTTTTGGCCAACCAAGCAAGCTTGCAAAGGAAATCTGCACTACAATGAAGTCTCACTGCCCCACGGGCAAAAGGGCCATCTGAAAAAAGTGTAAAATCCAGAAAGGCAGGACAGGCCATGGAGAACTGGGAGCCTTGTTATGCTGATGGGCGGGATGTAAATTGCCAACAGCCACTCTGGAGAAGTGTATGGTGTTTCCTGAAACATGTAAAAAACAAAGCAACAGAGCCTAGGGCACTTCCACTTATGCTCCTATAGCTTAGGGAAATTAAAATCAAAAAGACACAGCCACCCCAAAGTTTGGGACGGCTCTGTTTACAAGAACCTCGTTTATGGTACAAGTTCAATATCACAGAAAGCGAAAAATGAATAAAGAATTTGTGGTACTTACGTACAATGCAATATCACTCAGCAATGAAATCTATGTCATCAGACCCGTAGCAGCATATTGAGTGGACTCAGGTACGATGATTCTAAGAGAAATAAGTCACACAGAAAAAGAAATATCATAAGGTATCACTAATACACGGAATGTAAACTTGGCTACCCAGGAACTGAATTACAAAACACAACAGGGTCTCAAATGTAGAAAACCAACTTATGCTTGCTTAAGGGGAAAGGTGAGTTGGGGTGCTGCATAAAACCAGAGATTGAAATTAGCACAGATACCGTTCCATAAGCCAAATATGTAATAGACAAGAGCTACTCCTTGCTCAACGAAGTGGACTCAACACCCCATATTAAACGCCTAAGAATATACCTGACTAGTAAGAATCTTAAAACCTATGGATTTACATGTCTCCAAAAGAGAATCAAGCGTGTGTACAGCAGCATAAACGCAGCAGTGATAGGATTAGTGAGGTTCGGTGAGCAAATGCAGACCCTTTGAAGTCATATTGCATGGTACCCATTCCATGGGTCTCAACTCTCCAGGTTTAAGGGATTCTTCCTTCAGATAAAACATGCATGTGGAACCCAGAGTATGATCCACCGTGTGATCGGGAAACGTGTTCAAATATGTCTCAGTTTAAGTCCCCTGGTACTCGGGTGCAACATTCCAGACGCTTTACTAACACTCTCCCCACTTGGAGAGTCAGTGCCTTTAACCTCCTTTTTGGCCCAGTTTGCAATTTCTGCGGGAAATGAACAGGAATAGGGAGAACCAATGAGAGACTAGCTGGAGGTGTCTGGACGGGCAAATTTAACTCTCATTTCCCACCAGGAAGAGGAATTAAGCAAAGACTCAGCTTGCCGTGCCGGAACCACACTAGGGCCTGAAGCAATCTTGCGGTGTTGCGGCCAGCTCACAAGAAAGCGAGTTGAACAAAGGAGCTCAGGGGCACTGTCATTCACAAACCTGCAGAGTTATAAATGACAGCTATCGTCCAAAAATATATTGAAGTAAGGCTGCCAAGAGCACTTGAAAGCGGGGCAGAATTGCAGGACACCGATTTCAGGAGGTAGACTGCAATTGCATGAAAAGCATAGGAAAAGAGGCAGAACGTCCACAATGATGCACTTGGCCAAAAAGGGCGTATGCGTTTTTTCCTGAATATATTCAGGAAAAAACGCATACGCACTTTTTGGCCAACCAAGCAAGCTTGCAAAGGAAATCTGCACTACAATGAAGTCTCACTGCCCCACGGGCAAAAGGGCCATCTGAAAAAAGTGTAAAATCCAGAAAGGCAGGACAGGCCATGGAGAACTGGGAGCCTTGTTATGCTGATGGGCGGGATGTAAATTGCCAACAGCCACTCTGGAGAAGTGTATGGTGTTTCCTGAAACATGTAAAAAACAAAGCAACAGAGCCTAGGGCACTTCCACTTATGGTCCTATAGCTTAGGGAAATTCAAATCAAAAAGTCAAAGCCACCCGAAAGTTTGGGACGGCTCTATTTACAAGATCCTCGTTTATGGTACAAGTTCAATATCACAGAAAGCGAAAAATGAATAAAGAATTTGTGGTATTTACGTACAATGCAATATCACTCAGCAATGAAATCTATGTCATCAGGCCCGTAGCACCATAATGAGTGGATTCAGATACGATGATTCTAAGTGAAATAAGTCACACAGAAAAAGAAACATCATAAGATATCACTAATACACGGAATGTAAACTTGGCTACACAGGAACTGAATTACAAAACAGAACAGGGTTTCAAATGCAGAAAACCAACTTATGCTTGCTTAAGGGCAAAGGTGAGTTGGGGTGCTGCATAAAACCAGAGATTGAAATTAGCACAGATACCGTTCCATAAGCCAAATATGTAATAGACAAGAGCTACTCCTTGCTCAACGAAGTGGACTCAACACCCCATATTAAACGCCTAAGAATATACCTGACTAGTAAGAATCTTAAAACCTATGGATTTACATGTCTCCAAAAGAGAATCAAGCGTGTGTACAGCAGCATAAACGCAGCAGTGATAGGATTAGTGAGGTTCGGAGAGCAAATGCAGACCCTTTGAAGTCATATTGCATGGTACCCATTCCATGGGTCACAACTCTCCAGGTTTAAGGGATTCTTCCTTCAGCTAAAACATGCATGTGGAACCCAGAGTATGATCCACCGTATGATCGGGAAACGTGTTCAAATATGTCTCAGTTTAAGTCCCCTGGTACTCGGGTGCAACATTCCACACGCTTTACTAACACTCTCCCCACTTGGAGAGTCAGTGCCTTTAACCTCCTGTTTGGCCCAGTTTGCAATTTCTGCGGGAAATGAACAGGAATACGGAGAACCAATGAGAGACTAGCTGGAGGTGTCTGGACGGGCAAATTTAACTCTCATTTCCCACCAGGAAGAGGAATTAACCAAAGGCTCAGCTTGCCGTGCCGGAACCACACTAGGGCCTGAAGCAATCCTGCGGTGTTGCGGCCAGCTCACAATAAAGAGAGTTGAAGAAAGGAGCTCAGGGGCCCTGTCATTCACAAACCTGCAGAGTTATAAATGACAGCTATCGTCCAAAAATATATTGAAGTAAGGCTGCCAAGAGGACTTGAAAGCGGGGCAGAATTGCAGGAAACCGATTTCAGGAGGTAGACTGGAATTGCATGAAAAGCATAGGAAAAGAGGCAGAACGTCCACAATGATGCACTTGGCCAAAAAGGGCGTATGCGTTTTTTCCTGAATATATTCAGGAAAAAACGCATACGCCCTTTTTGGCCAACCAAGCAAGCTTGCAAAGGAAATCTGCACTACAATGAAGTCTCACTGCCCCACGGGCAAAAGGGCCATCTGAAAAAAGTGTAAAATCCAGAAAGGCAGTACAGGCCATGGAGAACTGGGAGCCTTGTTATGCTGATGGGCGGGATGTAAATTGCCAACAGCCACTCTGGAGAAGTGTATGGTGTTTCCTGAAACATCTAAAAAACAAAGCAACAGAGCCTAGGGCACTTCCACTTATGCTCCTATAGCTTAGGGAAATTAAAATCAAAAAGACACAGCCACCCCAAAGTTTGGGACGGCTCTGTTTACAAGAACCTCGTTTATGGTACAAGTTCAATATCACAGAAAGCGAAAAATGAATAAAGAATTTGTGGTACTTACGTACAATGCAATATCACTCAGCAATGAAATCTATGTCATCAGGCCCGTAGCAGCATATTGAGTGGACTCAGGTACGATGATTCTAAGAGAAATAAGTCACACAGAAAAAGAAATATCATAAGGTATCACTAATACACGGAATGTAAACTTGGCTACCCAGGAACTGAATTACAAAACACAACAGGGTCTCAAATGTAGAAAACCAACTTATGCTTGCTTAAGGGGAAAGGTGAGTTGGGGTGCTGCATAAAACCAGAGATTGAAATTAGCACAGATACCGTTCCATAAGCCAAATATGTAATAGACAAGAGCTACTCCTTGCTCAACGAAGTGGACTCAACACCCCATATTAAACGCCTAAGAATATACCTGACTAGTAAGAATCTTAAAACCTATGGATTTACATGTCTACAAAAGAGAATCAAGCGTGTGTACAGCAGCATAAACGCAGCAGTGATAGGATTAGTGAGGTTCGGTGAGCAAATGCAGACCCTTTGAAGTCATATTGCATGGTACCCATTCCATGGGTCTCAACTCTCCAGGTTTAAGGGATTCTTCCTTCAGATAAAACATGCATGTGGAACCCAGAGTATGATCCACCGTGTGATCGGGAAACGTGTTCAAATATGTCTCAGTTTAAGTCCCCTGGTACTCGGGTGCAACATTCCAGACGCTTTACTAACACTCTCCCCACTTGGAGAGTCAGTGCCTTTAACCTCCTATTTGGCCCAGTTTGCAATTTCTGCGGGAAATGAACAGGAATAGGGAGAACCAATGAGAGACTAGCTGGAGGTGTCTGGACGGGCAAATTTAACTCTCATTTCCCACCAGGAAGAGGAATTAAGCAAAGACTCAGCTTGCCGTGCCGGAACCACACTAGGGCCTGAAGCAATCTTGCGGTGTTGCGGCCAGCTCACAAGAAAGCGAGTTGAACAAAGGAGCTCAGGGGCACTGTCATTCACAAACCTGCAGAGTTATAAATGACAGCTATCGTCCAAAAATATATTGAAGTAAGGCTGCCAAGAGCACTTGAAAGCGGGGCAGAATTGCAGGACACGATTTCAGGAGGTAGACTGCAATTGCATGAAAAGCATAGGAAAAGAGGCAGAACGTCCACAATGATGCACTTGGCCAAAAAGGGCGTATGCGTTTTTTCCTGAATATATTCAGGAAAAAACGCATACGCACTTTTTGGCCAACCAAGCAAGCTTGCAAAGGAAATCTGCACTACAATGAAGTCTCACTGCCCCACGGGCAAAAGGGCCATCTGAAAAAAGTGTAAAATCCAGAAAGGCAGGACAGGCCATGGAGAACTGGGAGCCTTGTTATGCTGATGGGCGGGATGTAAATTGCCAACAGCCACTCTGGAGAAGTGTATGGTGTTTCCTGAAACATCTAAAAAACAAAGCAACAGAGCCTAGGGCACTTCCACTTATGGTCCTATAGCTTAGGGAAATTCAAATCAAAAAGTCAAAGCCACCCGAAAGTTTGGGACGGCTCTATTTACAAGATCCTCGTTTATGGTACAAGTTCAATATCACAGAAAGCGAAAAATGAATAAAGAATTTGTGGTATTTACGTACAATGCAATATCACTCAGCAATGAAATCTATGTCATCAGGCCCGTAGCACCATAATGAGTGGATTCAGATACGATGATTCTAAGTGAAATAAGTCACACAGAAAAAGAAACATCATAAGATATCACTAATACACGGAATGTAAACTTGGCTACACAGGAACTGAATTACAAAACAGAACAGGGTTTCAAATGCAGAAAACCAACTTATGCTTGCTTAAGGGGAAAGGTGAGTTGGGGTGCTGCATAAAACCAGAGATTGAAATTAGCACAGATACCGCTCCATAAGGCAAATATGTAATAGACAAGAGCTACTCCTTGCTCAACGAAGTGGACTCAACACCACATATTAAACGCCTAAGAACATACCTGACTAGTAAGAATCTTAAAAGCTATGGATTTATATGTCTCCGAAAGAGAACCAAGCTTCTGTGCAGCGGCATAAACGCAGCAGTGATAGGATTGGTGAGGTTCGGTGAGCAAACGCAGACCCTTTGAAGTCATATTGCATGGTACCCATTCCATGGGTCACAACTCTCCAGGTTTAAGGGACTCTTCCCTCAGCTAAAACATGCATGAGGTACGCAGACTGTGATCCACCGTGTGATCGGGAAACGTGTTCAAATGTGTCTCAGTTGGCGTCCCTGGTACTCGGGTGCAACATTCCAGATGGTTTACTAACACTCTCCCCACTTGGAGAGTCAGTGCCTTCAACCTCCTGTTTGGCCAAGTTTGCAATTTCTGCGGACAATGAACAGGAATAGGGAGAACCAATGAGAGACTAGCTGGAGGTGTCTGGACGGGCAAATTTAACTCTCATTTCCCACCAGGAAGAGGAATTAACCAAAGGCTCAGCGTGCTATACCGGGACCACGCTTGGGCCTGAAGCAATCATGTGGTGTTGCGGCCAGCTCACAAGAAAGCGAGTTGAAGAAAGGAGCTCAGGGGCACTGTCATTCACAAACCTGCAGAGTTATAAATGACAGCTATCGTCCAAAAATATACTGAAGTAAGGCTGCCAAGAGGACTTGAAAGCGGGGCAGAATTGCAGGAAACCGATTTCAGAAGGTAGACAGGAATTGCATTTAAAGCATAGGAAAAGAGGCAAAACGTCCACAATGATGCACTTGGCCAAAAAGGGCGTATGCGTTTTTTCCTGAATATATTCAGGAAAAAACGCATACGCCCTTTTTGGCCAACCAAGCAAGCTTGCAAAAGAAATCTGCACTACAATGAAGTCTCACTGCCCCCAGGGCAAAAGGGCCATCTGAAAAAAGTGTAAAATCCAGAAAGGCAGGACAGGCCATGGAGAACTGGGAGCCTTGTTACACTGATGGGCGGGATGTAAATTGCCAACAGCCATCTGGAGAAGTGTATGGTGTTCCCTGAAACATCTAAAAAACAAAGCATCAGAGCCTAGGGCACTTCCAATTATGGTTCTATAGCTTAGGGAAATTAAAATGAAAAACACCCAGCCACACTAAAGTTTGGGACGGTTGTGTTTACAAGAACCTCGTTTACGGTACAAGGTCAATATCGCAGAAAGCGAACAATGGATAAAGAAGATGTAGTACCTACGTACAATGCGATATCACTCAGCAATGAAATCTATGTCATCAGGCCCGAAGCAGCATAATGAGTGGATTCAGGTACGATGATTCTAAGTGAAATATGTCACACAGAAAAAGAAATATCATAAGGTATCACTAATACACGAAATGTAAACATGGCTACACAGGAACTGAATTACAAAACAGAACAGGGTCTCAAATGTAGAAAACCAACTTATGCTTCCTTAAGGGAAAGGTGAGTTAGGGTGCTGCATAAAACCAGAGATTGAAATTAGCACAAATACCGTTCCATAAGCCAAATATGTAATAGACAAGAGCTACTCCTTGCTCAACGACGTGAACTCAACACCCCATATTAAACGCCTAAGAATATACCTGACTAGTAAGAATCTTAAAACCTATGGATTTATGTGTCCATAAGAGAATCAAGCGTGTGTACAGCAGCATAAATGCAGCAATGATAGGATTGGTGAGGTTCGGTGAGCAAATGCAGACCCTTTGAAGTCATATTGCATGGTACCCATTCCATGGGTCTCAACTCTCCAGGTTTAAGGGATTCTTCCTTCAGCTAAAACATGCATGTGGAACCCAGAGTATGATCCACCGTGTGACCGGGAAACGTGTTCAAATGTGTCTCAGTTATCGTCCCCTGGTACTCGGGTGCCACATTCCAGATGCTTAACTAACACTCTCCCCACTTGGAGAGTCAGTGCCTTCAACATCCTGTTTGGCCCAGTTTGCAATTTCTGCGGGAAATGAACAGGAATAGGGAGAACCAATGTGAGACTAGCTGGAGGTGTCTGGAAGGGCAAATTTAACTCTCATTTCCCACCAGGAAGAGGAATTAACCAAAGGCTCAACATGCCATGCCGGAACCACACTAGGGCCTGAAGCAATCCTGCGGAGTTGCGGCCAGCTCACAAGAAAGAGAGTTGAAGAAAGGAGCTCAGGGGCCCTGTCATTCACAAACCTGCAGAGTTATAAATGACAGCTATCGTCCAAAAATATATTGAAGTAAGGCTGCCAAGAGGACTTGAAAGCGGGGCAGAATTGCAGGAAACCGATTTCAGGAGGTAGACTGGAATTGCATGAAAAGCATAGGAAAAGAGGCAGAACGTCCACAATGATGCATTTGGCCAAAAAGGGCGTATGCGTTTTTTCCTGAATATATTCAGGAAAAAACGCATACGCCCTTTTTGGCCAACCAAGCAAGCTTGCAAAGGAAATCTGCACTACAATGAAGTCTCACTGCCCCACGGGCAAAAGGGCCATCTGAAAAAAGTGTAAAATCCAGAAAGGCAGGACAGGCCAATGAGGACTGGGAGCCTTGTTATGCTGATGGGCGGGATGTAAATTGCCAACAGCCACTCTGAAGAAGTGTATGGTGTTTCCTGAAACATCTAAAAAACAAAGCAACAGAGCCTAGGGCACTTCCACTTATGCTCCTATAGCTTAGGGAAATTAAAATCAAAAAGACACAGCCACCCCAAAGTTTGGGACGGCTCTGTTTACAAGAACCTCGTTTATGGTACAAGTTCATTATCACAGAAAGCGGAAAATGAATAAAGAATTTGTGGTACTTACGTACAATGCAATATCACTCAGCAATGAAATCTATGTCATCAGGCCCGTAGCAGCATAATGAGTGGACTCAGGTACGATGATTCTAAGTGAAATAAGTCACACAGAAAAAGAAACATCATAAGATATCACTAATACACGAAATGTAAACTTGGCTACACAGGAACTGAATTACAAAACAGAACAGGGTCTCAAATGTAGAAAACCAACTTATGCTTGCTTAAGGGCAAAGGTGAGTTGGGGTGCTGCATAAAACCAGAGATTGAAATTAGCACAGATACCGTTCCATAAGCCAAATATGTAATAGACAAGAGCTACTCCTTCCTCAACGAAGTGGACTCAACACCCCATATTAAACGCCTAAGAATATACCTGACTAGTAAGAATCTTAAAACCTATGGATTTACATGTCTCCAAAAGAGAATCAAGCGTGTGTACAGCAGCATAAACGCAGCAGTGATAGGATTAGTGAGGTTCGGTGAGTAAATGCAGACCCTTTGAAGTCATATTGCATGGTGCCCATTCCATGGGTCTCAAATCTCCAGGTTTAAGGGATTCTTCCTTCAGCTAAAACATGCATGTGGAACCCAGAGTATGATCCACCGTGTGATCGGGAAATGTGTTCAAATGTGTCTCAGTTTTCGTCCCCTGGTACTCGGGTGCAACATTCCAGACGCTTTACTAACACTCTCCCCACTTGGAGAGTCAGTGCCTTTAACCTCCTGTTTGGCCCAGTTTGCAATTTCTGCGGGAAATGAACAGGAATAGGGAGAACCAATGAGAGACTAGCTGGAGGTGTCTGGACGGGCAAATTTAACTCTCATTTCCCACCAGGAAGAGGAATTAACCAAAGGCTCAGCTTGCCTTGCCGGAACCACACTAGGGCCTGAAGCAATCTTGCGGTGTTGCGGCCAGCTCACAATAAAGAGAGTTGAAGAAAGGAGCTCAGGGGCACTGTCATTCACAAACCTGCAGAGTTATAAATGACAGCTATCGTCCAAAAATATACTGAAGTAAGGCTGCCAAGAGCACTTGAAAGCGGGGCAGAATTGCAGGACACCGATTTCAGGAGGTAGACTGGAATTGCATGAAAAGCAGAGGAAAAGAGGCAGAACGTCCACAATGATGCACTTGGCCAAAAAGGGCATATGCGTTTTTTCCTGAATATATTCAGGAAAAACGCATACGCCGTTTTTGGCCAACCAAGCAAGCTTGCAAAGGAAATCTGCACTACAATGAAGTCTCACTGCCCCCCGGGCAAAAGGGCCATCTGAAAAAAGTGTAAAATCCAGAAAGGCAGGACAGGCCATGGAGAACTGGGAGCCTTGTTATGCTGATGGGCGGGATGTAAATTGCCAACAGCCACGCTGGAGAAGTTTATGGTGTTTCCTGAAACATCTAAAAAACAAAGCAACAGAGCCTAGGGCACTTCCACTTATGCTCCTATAGCTTAGGGAAATTCAAATCAAAAAGTCACAGCCACCCCAAAGTTTGGGACGGCTCTGTTTACAAGAACCTCGTTTATGGTACAAGTTCAATATCACAGAAAGCGAAAAATGAATAAAGAATTTGTGGTACCTACGTACAATGCAGTATCACTCAGCAATGAAATCTATGTCATCAGGCCCGTAGCAGCATAATGAGTGGACTCAGGTACGATGATTCTAAGAGAAATAAGTCACACCGAAAAAGAAATATCATAAGGTATCACTAATACACGGAATGTAAACTTGGCTACCCAGGAACTGAATTACAAAACAGAACAGGGTCTCAAATGTAGAAAACCAACTTATGCTTGCTTAAGGGGAAAGGTGAGTTGGGGTGCTCCATAAAACCAGAGATTGAAATTAGCACAGATACCGTTCCATAAGCCAAATATGTAATAGACAAGAGCTACTCCTTCCTCAACGAAGTGGACTCAACACCCCATATTAAACGCCTAAGTATATACCTGACTAGTAAGAATCTTAAAACCTATGGATTTACATGTCTCCAAAAGAGAATCAAGCGTGTGTACAGCAGCATAAACGCAGCAGTGATAGGATTAGTGAGATTCGGTGAGCAAATGCAGACCCTTTGAAGTCATATTGCATGGTACCCATTCCATGGGTCTCAACTCTCCAGGTTTAAGGGATTCTTCCTTCAGATAAAACATGCATGTGGAACCCAGAGTATGATCCACCGTGTGATCGGGAAACGTGTTCAAATATGTCTCAGTTTAAGTCCCCTGGTACTCGGGTGCAACATTCCAGACGCTTTACTAACACTCTCCCCACTTGGAGAGTCAGTGCCTTTAACCTCCTATTTGGCCCAGTTTGCAATTTCTGCGGGAAATGAACAGGAATAGGGAGAACCAATGAGAGACTAGCTGGAGGTGTCTGGACGGGCAAATTTAACTCTCATTTCCCACCAGGAAGAGGAATTAAGCAAAGACTCAGCTTGCCGTGCCGGAACCACACTAGGGCCTGAAGCAATCTTGCGGTGTTGCGGCCAGCTCACAAGAAAGCGAGTTGAACAAAGGAGCTCAGGGGCACTGTCATTCACAAACCTGCAGAGTTATAAATGACAGCTATCGTCCAAAAATATATTGAAGTAAGGCTGCCAAGAGCACTTGAAAGCGGGGCAGAATTGCAGGACACGATTTCAGGAGGTAGACTGCAATTGCATGAAAAGCATAGGAAAAGAGGCAGAACGTCCACAATGATGCACTTGGCCAAAAAGGGCGTATGCGTTTTTTCCTGAATATATTCAGGAAAAAACGCATACGCACTTTTTGGCCAACCAAGCAAGCTTGCAAAGGAAATCTGCACTACAATGAAGTCTCACTGCCCCACGGGCAAAAGGGCCATCTGAAAAAAGTGTAAAATCCAGAAAGGCAGGACAGGCCATGGAGAACTGGGAGCCTTGTTATGCTGATGGGCGGGATGTAAATTGCCAACAGCCACTCTGGAGAAGTGTATGGTGTTTCCTGAAACATCTAAAAAACAAAGCAACAGAGCCTAGGGCACTTCCACTTATGGTCCTATAGCTTAGGGAAATTCAAATCAAAAAGTCAAAGCCACCCGAAAGTTTGGGACGGCTCTATTTACAAGATCCTCGTTTATGGTACAAGTTCAATATCACAGAAAGCGAAAAATGAATAAAGAATTTGTGGTATTTACGTACAATGCAATATCACTCAGCAATGAAATCTATGTCATCAGGCCCGTAGCACCATAATGAGTGGATTCAGATACGATGATTCTAAGTGAAATAAGTCACACAGAAAAAGAAACATCATAAGATATCACTAATACACGGAATGTAAACTTGGCTACACAGGAACTGAATTACAAAACAGAACAGGGTTTCAAATGCAGAAAACCAACTTATGCTTGCTTAAGGGGAAAGGTGAGTTGGGGTGCTGCATAAAACCAGAGATTGAAATTAGCACAGATACCGCTCCATAAGGCAAATATGTAATAGACAAGAGCTACTCCTTGCTCAACGAAGTGGACTCAACACCACATATTAAACGCCTAAGAACATACCTGACTAGTAAGAATCTTAAAAGCTATGGATTTATATGTCTCCGAAAGAGAACCAAGCTTCTGTGCAGCGGCATAAACGCAGCAGTGATAGGATTGGTGAGGTTCGGTGAGCAAACGCAGACCCTTTGAAGTCATATTGCATGGTACCCATTCCATGGGTCACAACTCTCCAGGTTTAAGGGACTCTTCCCTCAGCTAAAACATGCATGAGGTACGCAGACTGTGATCCACCGTGTGATCGGGAAACGTGTTCAAATGTGTCTCAGTTGGCGTCCCTGGTACTCGGGTGCAACATTCCAGATGGTTTACTAACACTCTCCCCACTTGGAGAGTCAGTGCCTTCAACCTCCTGTTTGGCCAAGTTTGCAATTTCTGCGGACAATGAACAGGAATAGGGAGAACCAATGAGAGACTAGCTGGAGGTGTCTGGACGGGCAAATTTAACTCTCATTTCCCACCAGGAAGAGGAATTAACCAAAGGCTCAGCGTGCTATACCGGGACCACGCTTGGGCCTGAAGCAATCATGTGGTGTTGCGGCCAGCTCACAAGAAAGCGAGTTGAAGAAAGGAGCTCAGGGGCACTGTCATTCACAAACCTGCAGAGTTATAAATGACAGCTATCGTCCAAAAATATACTGAAGTAAGGCTGCCAAGAGGACTTGAAAGCGGGGCAGAATTGCAGGAAACCGATTTCAGAAGGTAGACAGGAATTGCATTTAAAGCATAGGAAAAGAGGCAAAACGTCCACAATGATGCACTTGGCCAAAAAGGGCGTATGCGTTTTTTCCTGAATATATTCAGGAAAAAACGCATACGCCCTTTTTGGCCAACCAAGCAAGCTTGCAAAAGAAATCTGCACTACAATGAAGTCTCACTGCCCCCAGGGCAAAAGGGCCATCTGAAAAAAGTGTAAAATCCAGAAAGGCAGGACAGGCCATGGAGAACTGGGAGCCTTGTTACACTGATGGGCGGGATGTAAATTGCCAACAGCCATCTGGAGAAGTGTATGGTGTTCCCTGAAACATCTAAAAAACAAAGCATCAGAGCCTAGGGCACTTCCAATTATGGTTCTATAGCTTAGGGAAATTAAAATGAAAAACACCCAGCCACACTAAAGTTTGGGACGGTTGTGTTTACAAGAACCTCGTTTACGGTACAAGGTCAATATCGCAGAAAGCGAACAATGGATAAAGAAGATGTAGTACCTACGTACAATGCGATATCACTCAGCAATGAAATCTATGTCATCAGGCCCGAAGCAGCATAATGAGTGGATTCAGGTACGATGATTCTAAGTGAAATATGTCACACAGAAAAAGAAATATCATAAGGTATCACTAATACACGAAATGTAAACATGGCTACACAGGAACTGAATTACAAAACAGAACAGGGTCTCAAATGTAGAAAACCAACTTATGCTTCCTTAAGGGAAAGGTGAGTTAGGGTGCTGCATAAAACCAGAGATTGAAATTAGCACAAATACCGTTCCATAAGCCAAATATGTAATAGACAAGAGCTACTCCTTGCTCAACGACGTGAACTCAACACCCCATATTAAACGCCTAAGAATATACCTGACTAGTAAGAATCTTAAAACCTATGGATTTATGTGTCCATAAGAGAATCAAGCGTGTGTACAGCAGCATAAATGCAGCAATGATAGGATTGGTGAGGTTCGGTGAGCAAATGCAGACCCTTTGAAGTCATATTGCATGGTACCCATTCCATGGGTCTCAACTCTCCAGGTTTAAGGGATTCTTCCTTCAGCTAAAACATGCATGTGGAACCCAGAGTATGATCCACCGTGTGACCGGGAAACGTGTTCAAATGTGTCTCAGTTATCGTCCCCTGGTACTCGGGTGCCACATTCCAGATGCTTAACTAACACTCTCCCCACTTGGAGAGTCAGTGCCTTCAACATCCTGTTTGGCCCAGTTTGCAATTTCTGCGGGAAATGAACAGGAATAGGGAGAACCAATGTGAGACTAGCTGGAGGTGTCTGGAAGGGCAAATTTAACTCTCATTTCCCACCAGGAAGAGGAATTAACCAAAGGCTCAACATGCCATGCCGGAACCACACTAGGGCCTGAAGCAATCCTGCGGAGTTGCGGCCAGCTCACAAGAAAGAGAGTTGAAGAAAGGAGCTCAGGGGCCCTGTCATTCACAAACCTGCAGAGTTATAAATGACAGCTATCGTCCAAAAATATATTGAAGTAAGGCTGCCAAGAGGACTTGAAAGCGGGGCAGAATTGCAGGAAACCGATTTCAGGAGGTAGACTGGAATTGCATGAAAAGCATAGGAAAAGAGGCAGAACGTCCACAATGATGCATTTGGCCAAAAAGGGCGTATGCGTTTTTTCCTGAATATATTCAGGAAAAAACGCATACGCCCTTTTTGGCCAACCAAGCAAGCTTGCAAAGGAAATCTGCACTACAATGAAGTCTCACTGCCCCACGGGCAAAAGGGCCATCTGAAAAAAGTGTAAAATCCAGAAAGGCAGGACAGGCCAATGAGGACTGGGAGCCTTGTTATGCTGATGGGCGGGATGTAAATTGCCAACAGCCACTCTGAAGAAGTGTATGGTGTTTCCTGAAACATCTAAAAAACAAAGCAACAGAGCCTAGGGCACTTCCACTTATGCTCCTATAGCTTAGGGAAATTAAAATCAAAAAGACACAGCCACCCCAAAGTTTGGGACGGCTCTGTTTACAAGAACCTCGTTTATGGTACAAGTTCATTATCACAGAAAGCGGAAAATGAATAAAGAATTTGTGGTACTTACGTACAATGCAATATCACTCAGCAATGAAATCTATGTCATCAGGCCCGTAGCAGCATAATGAGTGGACTCAGGTACGATGATTCTAAGTGAAATAAGTCACACAGAAAAAGAAACATCATAAGATATCACTAATACACGAAATGTAAACTTGGCTACACAGGAACTGAATTACAAAACAGAACAGGGTCTCAAATGTAGAAAACCAACTTATGCTTGCTTAAGGGCAAAGGTGAGTTGGGGTGCTGCATAAAACCAGAGATTGAAATTAGCACAGATACCGTTCCATAAGCCAAATATGTAATAGACAAGAGCTACTCCTTCCTCAACGAAGTGGACTCAACACCCCATATTAAACGCCTAAGAATATACCTGACTAGTAAGAATCTTAAAACCTATGGATTTACATGTCTCCAAAAGAGAATCAAGCGTGTGTACAGCAGCATAAACGCAGCAGTGATAGGATTAGTGAGGTTCGGTGAGTAAATGCAGACCCTTTGAAGTCATATTGCATGGTGCCCATTCCATGGGTCTCAAATCTCCAGGTTTAAGGGATTCTTCCTTCAGCTAAAACATGCATGTGGAACCCAGAGTATGATCCACCGTGTGATCGGGAAATGTGTTCAAATGTGTCTCAGTTTTCGTCCCCTGGTACTCGGGTGCAACATTCCAGACGCTTTACTAACACTCTCCCCACTTGGAGAGTCAGTGCCTTTAACCTCCTGTTTGGCCCAGTTTGCAATTTCTGCGGGAAATGAACAGGAATAGGGAGAACCAATGAGAGACTAGCTGGAGGTGTCTGGACGGGCAAATTTAACTCTCATTTCCCACCAGGAAGAGGAATTAACCAAAGGCTCAGCTTGCCTTGCCGGAACCACACTAGGGCCTGAAGCAATCTTGCGGTGTTGCGGCCAGCTCACAATAAAGAGAGTTGAAGAAAGGAGCTCAGGGGCACTGTCATTCACAAACCTGCAGAGTTATAAATGACAGCTATCGTCCAAAAATATACTGAAGTAAGGCTGCCAAGAGCACTTGAAAGCGGGGCAGAATTGCAGGACACCGATTTCAGGAGGTAGACTGGAATTGCATGAAAAGCAGAGGAAAAGAGGCAGAACGTCCACAATGATGCACTTGGCCAAAAAGGGCATATGCGTTTTTTCCTGAATATATTCAGGAAAAACGCATACGCCGTTTTTGGCCAACCAAGCAAGCTTGCAAAGGAAATCTGCACTACAATGAAGTCTCACTGCCCCCCGGGCAAAAGGGCCATCTGAAAAAAGTGTAAAATCCAGAAAGGCAGGACAGGCCATGGAGAACTGGGAGCCTTGTTATGCTGATGGGCGGGATGTAAATTGCCAACAGCCACGCTGGAGAAGTGTATGGTGTTTCCTGAAACATCTAAAAAACAAAGCAACAGAGCCTAGGGCACTTCCACTTATGCTCCTATAGCTTAGGGAAATTCAAATCAAAAAGTCACAGCCACCCCAAAGTTTGGGACGGCTCTGTTTACAAGAACCTCGTTTATGGTACAAGTTCAATATCACAGAAAGCGAAAAATGAATAAAGAATTTGTGGTACCTACGTACAATGCAGTATCACTCAGCAATGAAATCTATGTCATCAGGCCCGTAGCAGCATAATGAGTGGACTCAGGTACGATGATTCTAAGAGAAATAAGTCACACCGAAAAAGAAATATCATAAGGTATCACTAATACACGGAATGTAAACTTGGCTACCCAGGAACTGAATTACAAAACAGAACAGGGTCTCAAATGTAGAAAACCAACTTATGCTTGCTTAAGGGGAAAGGTGAGTTGGGGTGCTCCATAAAACCAGAGATTGAAATTAGCACAGATACCGTTCCATAAGCCAAATATGTAATAGACAAGAGCTACTCCTTCCTCAACGAAGTGGACTCAACACCCCATATTAAACGCCTAAGTATATACCTGACTAGTAAGAATCTTAAAACCTATGGATTTACATGTCTCCAAAAGAGAATCAAGCGTGTGTACAGCAGCATAAACGCAGCAGTGATAGGATTAGTGAGATTCGGTGAGCAAATGCAGACCCTTTGAAGTCATATTGCATGGTACCCATTCCATGGGTCTCAACTCTCCAGGTTTAAGGGATTCTTCCTTCAGCTAAAACATGCATATGGAACCCAGAGTATGATCCACCGTGTGATCGGGAAACGTGTTCAAATGTGTCTCAGTTTTTGTCCCCTGGTACTCGGGTGCAACATTCCAGACGCTTTACTAACACTCTCCCCACTTGGAGAGTCAGTGCCTTTAACCTCCTGTTTGGCCCAGTTTGCAATTTCTGCGGGAAATGAACAGGAATAGGGAGAACCAATGAGAGACTAGCTGGAGGTGTCTGGACGGGCAAATTTAACTCTCATTTCCCACCAGGAAGAGGAATTAACCAAAGGCTCAGCTTGCCGTGCCGGAACCACACTAGGGCCTGAAGCAATCTTGCGGTGTTGCGGCCAGCTCACAGGAAAGCGAATTGAACAAAGGAGCTCAGGGGCACTGTAATTCACAAACCTGCAGAGTTATAAATGACAGCTATCGTCCAAAAATATATTGAAGTAAGGCTGCCAAGAGCACTTGAAAGCGGGGCAGAATTGCAGGAAACCGATTTCAGGAGGTAGACTGGAATTGCATGAAAAGCATAGGAAAAGAGGCAGAACGTCCACAATGATGCACTTGGCCAAAAAGGGCGTATGCGTTTTTTCCTGAATATATTCAGGAAAAAACGCATACGCCCTTTTTGGCCAACCAAGCAAGCTTGCAAAGGAAATCTGCACTACAATGAAGTCTCACTGCCCCCCGGTCAAAAGGGCCATCTGAAAAAAGTGTAAAATCCAGAAAGGCAGGACAGGCCATGGAGAACTGGGAGCCTTGTTATGCTGATGGGCGGGATGTAAATTGCCAACAGCCACTCTGGAGAAGTGTATGGTGTTTCCTGAAACATCTAAAAAACAAAGCAACAGAGCCTAGGACACTTCCACTTATGCTCCTATAGCTTAGGGAAATTAAAATCAAAAAGTCACAGCCACCCCAAAGTTTGGGACGGCTCTGTTTACAAGAACCTCGTTTATGGTACAAGGTCAATATCACAGAAAGCGAAAAATGAATAAAGAATTTGTGGTACTTATGTACAATGCAATACCACTCAGCAATGAAATCTATGTCATCAGACCCGTAGCAGCATAATGAGTGGACTCAGGTACGATGATTCTAAGAGAAATAAGTCACACAGAAAAAGAAATATCATAAGGTATCACTAATACACGGAATGTAAACTTGGCTACCCAGGAACTGAATTACAAAACAGAACAGGGTCTCAAATGTAGAAAACCAACTTATGCTTGCTTAAGGGGAAAGGTGAGTTGGGGTGCTCCATAAAACCAGAGATTGAAATTAGCACAGATACCGTTCCATAAGCCAAATATGTAATAGACAAGAGCTACTCCTTGCTCAACGAAGTGGACTCAACACCCCATATTAAACGCCTAAGAATATACCTGACTAGTAAGAATCTTAAAACCTATGGATTTACATGTCTCCAAAAGAGAATCAAGCGTGTGTACAGCAGCATAAAAGCAGCAGTGATAGGATTAGTGAGGTTCGGTGAGCAAATGCAGACCCTTTGAAATCATATTGCATGGTACCCATTCCATGGGTCTCAACTCTCCAGGTTTAAGGGATTCTTCCTTCAGCTAAAACATGCATGTGGAACCCAGAGTATGATCCACCGTGTGATCGGGAAACGTGTTCATATATGTCTCAGTTTTCGTCCCCTGGTACTCGGGTGCAACATTCCAGACGCTTTACTAACAGTCTCCCCACTTGGAGAGTCAGTGCCTTTAACCTCCTGTTTGGCCCAGCTTGCAATTTCTGCGGGAAATGAACAGGAATAGGGAGAACCAATGAGAGACTAGCTGGAGGTGTCTGGACGGGCAAATTTAACTCTCATTTCCCACCAGGAAGAGGAATTAACCAAAGGCTCAGCTTGCCGTGCCGGAACCACACTAGGGCCTGAAGCAATCTTGCGGTGTTGCGGCCAGCTCACAGGAAAGCGAATTGAACAAAGGAGCTCAGGGGCACTGTAATTCACAAACCTGCAGAGTTATAAATGAGAGCTATCGTCCAAAAATATATTGAAGTAAGGCTGCCAAGAGGACTTGAAAGTGGGGCAGAATTGCAGGAAACCGATTTCAGGAGGTAGACTGGAATTGCATGAAAAGCAGAGGAAAAGAGGCAGAACGTCCACAATGATGCACTTGGCCAAAAAGGGCGTATGCGTTTTTTCCTGAATATATTCAGGAAAAAACGCATACGCCCTTTTTGGCCAACCAAGCAAGCTTGCAAAGGAAATCTGCACTACAATGAAGTCTCACTGCCCCATGGGCAAAAGGGCCATCTGAAAAAAGTGTAAAATCCAGAAAGGCAGGACAGGCCATGGAGAACTGGGAGCCTTGTTATGCTGATGGGCGGGATGTAAATTGCCAACAGCCACTCTGGAGAAGTGTATGGTGTTTCCTGAAACATCTAAAAAACAAAGCAACAGAGCCTAGGGCACTTCCACTTATGCTCCTATAGCTTAGGGAAATTCAAATCAAAAAGTCACAGCCACCCCAAAGTTTGGGACGGCTCTGTTTACAAGAACCTCGTTTATGGTACAAGTTCAATATCACAGAAAGCGAAAAATGAATAAAGAATTTGTGGTACCTACGTACAATGCAATATCACTCAGCAATGAAATCTATGTCATCAGGCCCGTAGCAGCATAATGAGTGGACTCAGGTACGATGATTCTAAGAGAAATAAGTCACACCGAAAAAGAAATATCATAAGGTATCACTAATACACGGAATGTAAACTTGGCTACCCAGGAACTGAATTACAAAACAGAACAGGGTCTCAAATGTAGAAAACCAACTTATGCTTGCTTAAGGGGAAAGGTGAGTTGGGGTGCTCCATAAAACCAGAGATTGAAATTAGCACAGATACCGTTCCATAAGCCAAATATGTAATAGACAAGAGCTACTCCTTCCTCAACGAAGTGGACTCAACACCCCATATTAAACGCCTAAGTATATACCTGACTAGTAAGAATCTTAAAACCTATGGATTTACATGTCTCCAAAAGAGAATCAAGCGTGTGTACAGCAGCATAAACGCAGCAGTGATAGGATTAGTGAGATTCGGTGAGCAAATGCAGACCCTTTGAAGTCATATTGCATGGTACCCATTCCATGGGTCTCAACTCTCCAGGTTTAAGGGATTCTTCCTTCAGCTAAAACATGCATATGGAACCCAGAGTATGATCCACCGTGTGATCGGGAAACGTGTTCAAATGTGTCTCAGTTTTTGTCCCCTGGTACTCGGGTGCAACATTCCAGACGCTTTACTAACACTCTCCCCACTTGGAGAGTCAGTGCCTTTAACCTCCTGTTTGGCCCAGTTTGCAATTTCTGCGGGAAATGAACAGGAATAGGGAGAACCAATGAGAGACTAGCTGGAGGTGTCTGGACGGGCAAATTTAACTCTCATTTCCCACCAGGAAGAGGAATTAACCAAAGGCTCAGCTTGCCGTGCCGGAACCACACTAGGGCCTGAAGCAATCTTGCGGTGTTGCGGCCAGCTCACAGGAAAGCGAATTGAACAAAGGAGCTCAGGGGCACTGTAATTCACAAACCTGCAGAGTTATAAATGACAGCTATCGTCCAAAAATATATTGAAGTAAGGCTGCCAAGAGCACTTGAAAGCGGGGCAGAATTGCAGGAAACCGATTTCAGGAGGTAGACTGGAATTGCATGAAAAGCATAGGAAAAGAGGCAGAACGTCCACAATGATGCACTTGGCCAAAAAGGGCGTATGCGTTTTTTCCTGAATATATTCAGGAAAAAACGCATACGCCCTTTTTGGCCAACCAAGCAAGCTTGCAAAGGAAATCTGCACTACAATGAAGTCTCACTGCCCCCCGGTCAAAAGGGCCATCTGAAAAAAGTGTAAAATCCAGAAAGGCAGGACAGGCCATGGAGAACTGGGAGCCTTGTTATGCTGATGGGCGGGATGTAAATTGCCAACAGCCACTCTGGAGAAGTGTATGGTGTTTCCTGAAACATCTAAAAAACAAAGCAACAGAGCCTAGGACACTTCCACTTATGCTCCTATAGCTTAGGGAAATTAAAATCAAAAAGTCACAGCCACCCCAAAGTTTGGGACGGCTCTGTTTACAAGAACCTCGTTTATGGTACAAGGTCAATATCACAGAAAGCGAAAAATGAATAAAGAATTTGTGGTACTTATGTACAATGCAATACCACTCAGCAATGAAATCTATGTCATCAGACCCGTAGCAGCATAATGAGTGGACTCAGGTACGATGATTCTAAGAGAAATAAGTCACACAGAAAAAGAAATATCATAAGGTATCACTAATACACGGAATGTAAACTTGGCTACCCAGGAACTGAATTACAAAACAGAACAGGGTCTCAAATGTAGAAAACCAACTTATGCTTGCTTAAGGGGAAAGGTGAGTTGGGGTGCTGCATAAAACCAGAGATTGAAATTAGCACAGATACCGTTCCATAAGCCAAATATGTAATAGACAAGAGCTACTCCTTGCTCAACGAAGTGGACTCAACACCCCATATTAAACGCCTAAGAATATACCTGACTAGTAAGAATCTTAAAACCTATGGATTTACATGTCTCCAAAAGAGAATCAAGCGTGTGTACAGCAGCATAAAAGCAGCAGTGATAGGATTAGTGAGGTTCGGTGAGCAAATGCAGACCCTTTGAAATCATATTGCATGGTACCCATTCCATGGGTCTCAACTCTCCAGGTTTAAGGGATTCTTCCTTCAGCTAAAACATGCATGTGGAACCCAGAGTATGATCCACCGTGTGATCGGGAAACGTGTTCATATATGTCTCAGTTTTCGTCCCCTGGTACTCGGGTGCAACATTCCAGACGCTTTACTAACAGTCTCCCCACTTGGAGAGTCAGTGCCTTTAACCTCCTGTTTGGCCCAGCTTGCAATTTCTGCGGGAAATGAACAGGAATAGGGAGAACCAATGAGAGACTAGCTGGAGGTGTCTGGACGGGCAAATTTAACTCTCATTTCCCACCAGGAAGAGGAATTAACCAAAGGCTCAGCTTGCCGTGCCGGAACCACACTAGGGCCTGAAGCAATCTTGCGGTGTTGCGGCCAGCTCACAGGAAAGCGAATTGAACAAAGGAGCTCAGGGGCACTGTAATTCACAAACCTGCAGAGTTATAAATGAGAGCTATCGTCCAAAAATATATTGAAGTAAGGCTGCCAAGAGGACTTGAAAGTGGGGCAGAATTGCAGGAAACCGATTTCAGGAGGTAGACTGGAATTGCATGAAAAGCAGAGGAAAAGAGGCAGAACGTCCACAATGATGCACTTGGCCAAAAAGGGCATATGCGTTTTTTCCTGAATATATTCAGGAAAAACGCATACGCCGTTTTTGGCCAACCAAGCAAGCTTGCAAAGGAAATCTGCACTACAATGAAGTCTCACTGCCCCCCGGGCAAAAGGGCCATCTGAAAAAAGTGTAAAATCCAGAAAGGCAGGACAGGCCATGGAGAACTGGGAGCCTTGTTATGCTGATGGGCGGGATGTAAATTGCCAACAGCCACGCTGGAGAAGTGTATGGTGTTTCCTGAAACATCTAAAAAACAAAGCAACAGAGCCTAGGGCACTTCCACTTATGCTCCTATAGCTTAGGGAAATTCAAATCAAAAAGTCACAGCCACCCCAAAGTTTGGGACGGCTCTGTTTACAAGAACCTCGTTTATGGTACAAGTTCAATATCACAGAAAGCGAAAAATGAATAAAGAATTTGTGGTACCTACGTACAATGCAGTATCACTCAGCAATGAAATCTATGTCATCAGGCCCGTAGCAGCATAATGAGTGGACTCAGGTACGATGATTCTAAGAGAAATAAGTCACACCGAAAAAGAAATATCATAAGGTATCACTAATACACGGAATGTAAACTTGGCTACCCAGGAACTGAATTACAAAACAGAACAGGGTCTCAAATGTAGAAAACCAACTTATGCTTGCTTAAGGGGAAAGGTGAGTTGGGGTGCTCCATAAAACCAGAGATTGAAATTAGCACAGATACCGTTCCATAAGCCAAATATGTAATAGACAAGAGCTACTCCTTCCTCAACGAAGTGGACTCAACACCCCATATTAAACGCCTAAGTATATACCTGACTAGTAAGAATCTTAAAACCTATGGATTTACATGTCTCCAAAAGAGAATCAAGCGTGTGTACAGCAGCATAAACGCAGCAGTGATAGGATTAGTGAGATTCGGTGAGCAAATGCAGACCCTTTGAAGTCATATTGCATGGTACCCATTCCATGGGTCTCAACTCTCCAGGTTTAAGGGATTCTTCCTTCAGCTAAAACATGCATATGGAACCCAGAGTATGATCCACCGTGTGATCGGGAAACGTGTTCAAATGTGTCTCAGTTTTTGTCCCCTGGTACTCGGGTGCAACATTCCAGACGCTTTACTAACACTCTCCCCACTTGGAGAGTCAGTGCCTTTAACCTCCTGTTTGGCCCAGTTTGCAATTTCTGCGGGAAATGAACAGGAATAGGGAGAACCAATGAGAGACTAGCTGGAGGTGTCTGGACGGGCAAATTTAACTCTCATTTCCCACCAGGAAGAGGAATTAACCAAAGGCTCAGCTTGCCGTGCCGGAACCACACTAGGGCCTGAAGCAATCTTGCGGTGTTGCGGCCAGCTCACAGGAAAGCGAATTGAACAAAGGAGCTCAGGGGCACTGTAATTCACAAACCTGCAGAGTTATAAATGACAGCTATCGTCCAAAAATATATTGAAGTAAGGCTGCCAAGAGCACTTGAAAGCGGGGCAGAATTGCAGGAAACCGATTTCAGGAGGTAGACTGGAATTGCATGAAAAGCATAGGAAAAGAGGCAGAACGTCCACAATGATGCACTTGGCCAAAAAGGGCGTATGCGTTTTTTCCTGAATATATTCAGGAAAAAACGCATACGCCCTTTTTGGCCAACCAAGCAAGCTTGCAAAGGAAATCTGCACTACAATGAAGTCTCACTGCCCCCCGGTCAAAAGGGCCATCTGAAAAAAGTGTAAAATCCAGAAAGGCAGGACAGGCCATGGAGAACTGGGAGCCTTGTTATGCTGATGGGCGGGATGTAAATTGCCAACAGCCACTCTGGAGAAGTGTATGGTGTTTCCTGAAACATCTAAAAAACAAAGCAACAGAGCCTAGGACACTTCCACTTATGCTCCTATAGCTTAGGGAAATTAAAATCAAAAAGTCACAG
Source organism: Lagenorhynchus albirostris (assembly GCF_949774975.1). Lineage (NCBI taxonomy): Eukaryota > Metazoa > Chordata > Mammalia > Artiodactyla > Delphinidae > Lagenorhynchus > Lagenorhynchus albirostris. The sequence continues at coordinate 104,302,603 of NC_083095.1, read as the reverse complement.
CCACCCCAAAGTTTGGGACGGCTCTGTTTACAAGAACCTCGTTTATGGTACAAGGTCAATATCACAGAAAGCGAAAAATGAATAAAGAATTTGTGGTACTTATGTACAATGCAATACCACTCAGCAATGAAATCTATGTCATCAGACCCGTAGCAGCATAATGAGTGGACTCAGGTACGATGATTCTAAGAGAAATAAGTCACACAGAAAAAGAAATATCATAAGGTATCACTAATACACGGAATGTAAACTTGGCTACCCAGGAACTGAATTACAAAACAGAACAGGGTCTCAAATGTAGAAAACCAACTTATGCTTGCTTAAGGGGAAAGGTGAGTTGGGGTGCTGCATAAAACCAGAGATTGAAATTAGCACAGATACCGTTCCATAAGCCAAATATGTAATAGACAAGAGCTACTCCTTGCTCAACGAAGTGGACTCAACACCCCATATTAAACGCCTAAGAATATACCTGACTAGTAAGAATCTTAAAACCTATGGATTTACATGTCTCCAAAAGAGAATCAAGCGTGTGTACAGCAGCATAAAAGCAGCAGTGATAGGATTAGTGAGGTTCGGTGAGCAAATGCAGACCCTTTGAAATCATATTGCATGGTACCCATTCCATGGGTCTCAACTCTCCAGGTTTAAGGGATTCTTCCTTCAGCTAAAACATGCATGTGGAACCCAGAGTATGATCCACCGTGTGATCGGGAAACGTGTTCATATATGTCTCAGTTTTCGTCCCCTGGTACTCGGGTGCAACATTCCAGACGCTTTACTAACAGTCTCCCCACTTGGAGAGTCAGTGCCTTTAACCTCCTGTTTGGCCCAGCTTGCAATTTCTGCGGGAAATGAACAGGAATAGGGAGAACCAATGAGAGACTAGCTGGAGGTGTCTGGACGGGCAAATTTAACTCTCATTTCCCACCAGGAAGAGGAATTAACCAAAGGCTCAGCTTGCCGTGCCGGAACCACACTAGGGCCTGAAGCAATCTTGCGGTGTTGCGGCCAGCTCACAGGAAAGCGAATTGAACAAAGGAGCTCAGGGGCACTGTAATTCACAAACCTGCAGAGTTATAAATGAGAGCTATCGTCCAAAAATATATTGAAGTAAGGCTGCCAAGAGGACTTGAAAGTGGGGCAGAATTGCAGGAAACCGATTTCAGGAGGTAGACTGGAATTGCATGAAAAGCAGAGGAAAAGAGGCAGAACGTCCACAATGATGCACTTGGCCAAAAAGGGCGTATGCGTTTTTTCCTGAATATATTCAGGAAAAACGCATACGCCGTTTTTGGCCAACCAAGCAAGCTTGCAAAGGAAATCTGCACTACAATGAAGTCTCACTGCCCCCCGGGCAAAAGGGCCATCTGAAAAAAGTGTAAAATCCAGAAAGGCAGGACAGGCCATGGAGAACTGGGAGCCTTGTTATGCTGATGGGCGGGATGTAAATTGCCAACAGCCACGCTGGAGAAGTGTATGGTGTTTCCTGAAACATCTAAAAAACAAAGCAACAGAGCCTAGGGCACTTCCACTTATGCTCCTATAGCTTAGGGAAATTCAAATCAAAAAGTCACAGCCACCCCAAAGTTTGGGACGGCTCTGTTTACAAGAACCTCGTTTATGGTACAAGTTCAATATCACAGAAAGCGAAAAATGAATAAAGAATTTGTGGTACCTACGTACAATGCAGTATCACTCAGCAATGAAATCTATGTCATCAGGCCCGTAGCAGCATAATGAGTGGACTCAGGTACGATGATTCTAAGAGAAATAAGTCACACCGAAAAAGAAATATCATAAGGTATCACTAATACACGGAATGTAAACTTGGCTACCCAGGAACTGAATTACAAAACAGAACAGGGTCTCAAATGTAGAAAACCAACTTATGCTTGCTTAAGGGGAAAGGTGAGTTGGGGTGCTCCATAAAACCAGAGATTGAAATTAGCACAGATACCGTTCCATAAGCCAAATATGTAATAGACAAGAGCTACTCCTTCCTCAACGAAGTGGACTCAACACCCCATATTAAACGCCTAAGTATATACCTGACTAGTAAGAATCTTAAAACCTATGGATTTACATGTCTCCAAAAGAGAATCAAGCGTGTGTACAGCAGCATAAACGCAGCAGTGATAGGATTAGTGAGATTCGGTGAGCAAATGCAGACCCTTTGAAGTCATATTGCATGGTACCCATTCCATGGGTCTCAACTCTCCAGGTTTAAGGGATTCTTCCTTCAGCTAAAACATGCATATGGAACCCAGAGTATGATCCACCGTGTGATCGGGAAACGTGTTCAAATGTGTCTCAGTTTTTGTCCCCTGGTACTCGGGTGCAACATTCCAGACGCTTTACTAACACTCTCCCCACTTGGAGAGTCAGTGCCTTTAACCTCCTGTTTGGCCCAGTTTGCAATTTCTGCGGGAAATGAACAGGAATAGGGAGAACCAATGAGAGACTAGCTGGAGGTGTCTGGACGGGCAAATTTAACTCTCATTTCCCACCAGGAAGAGGAATTAACCAAAGGCTCAGCTTGCCGTGCCGGAACCACACTAGGGCCTGAAGCAATCTTGCGGTGTTGCGGCCAGCTCACAGGAAAGCGAATTGAACAAAGGAGCTCAGGGGCACTGTAATTCACAAACCTGCAGAGTTATAAATGACAGCTATCGTCCAAAAATATATTGAAGTAAGGCTGCCAAGAGCACTTGAAAGCGGGGCAGAATTGCAGGAAACCGATTTCAGGAGGTAGACTGGAATTGCATGAAAAGCATAGGAAAAGAGGCAGAACGTCCACAATGATGCACTTGGCCAAAAAGGGCGTATGCGTTTTTTCCTGAATATATTCAGGAAAAAACGCATACGCCCTTTTTGGCCAACCAAGCAAGCTTGCAAAGGAAATCTGCACTACAATGAAGTCTCACTGCCCCCCGGTCAAAAGGGCCATCTGAAAAAAGTGTAAAATCCAGAAAGGCAGGACAGGCCATGGAGAACTGGGAGCCTTGTTATGCTGATGGGCGGGATGTAAATTGCCAACAGCCACTCTGGAGAAGTGTATGGTGTTTCCTGAAACATCTAAAAAACAAAGCAACAGAGCCTAGGACACTTCCACTTATGCTCCTATAGCTTAGGGAAATTAAAATCAAAAAGTCACAGCCACCCCAAAGTTTGGGACGGCTCTGTTTACAAGAACCTCGTTTATGGTACAAGGTCAATATCACAGAAAGCGAAAAATGAATAAAGAATTTGTGGTACTTATGTACAATGCAATACCACTCAGCAATGAAATCTATGTCATCAGACCCGTAGCAGCATAATGAGTGGACTCAGGTACGATGATTCTAAGAGAAATAAGTCACACAGAAAAAGAAATATCATAAGGTATCACTAATACACGGAATGTAAACTTGGCTACCCAGGAACTGAATTACAAAACAGAACAGGGTCTCAAATGTAGAAAACCAACTTATGCTTGCTTAAGGGGAAAGGTGAGTTGGGGTGCTGCATAAAACCAGAGATTGAAATTAGCACAGATACCGTTCCATAAGCCAAATATGTAATAGACAAGAGCTACTCCTTGCTCAACGAAGTGGACTCAACACCCCATATTAAACGCCTAAGAATATACCTGACTAGTAAGAATCTTAAAACCTATGGATTTACATGTCTCCAAAAGAGAATCAAGCGTGTGTACAGCAGCATAAAAGCAGCAGTGATAGGATTAGTGAGGTTCGGTGAGCAAATGCAGACCCTTTGAAATCATATTGCATGGTACCCATTCCATGGGTCTCAACTCTCCAGGTTTAAGGGATTCTTCCTTCAGCTAAAACATGCATGTGGAACCCAGAGTATGATCCACCGTGTGATCGGGAAACGTGTTCATATATGTCTCAGTTTTCGTCCCCTGGTACTCGGGTGCAACATTCCAGACGCTTTACTAACAGTCTCCCCACTTGGAGAGTCAGTGCCTTTAACCTCCTGTTTGGCCCAGCTTGCAATTTCTGCGGGAAATGAACAGGAATAGGGAGAACCAATGAGAGACTAGCTGGAGGTGTCTGGACGGGCAAATTTAACTCTCATTTCCCACCAGGAAGAGGAATTAACCAAAGGCTCAGCTTGCCGTGCCGGAACCACACTAGGGCCTGAAGCAATCTTGCGGTGTTGCGGCCAGCTCACAAGAAAGCGAATTGAACAAAGGAGCTCAGGGGCACTGTAATTCACAAACCTGCAGAGTTATAAATGAGAGCTATCGTCCAAAAATATATTGAAGTAAGGCTGCCAAGAGGACTTGAAAGTGGGGCAGAATTGCAGGAAACCGATTTCAGGAGGTAGACTGGAATTGCATGAAAAGCATAGGAAAAGAGGCAGAACGTCCACAATGATGCACTTGGCCAAAAAGGGCGTATGCGTTTTTTCCTGAATATATTCAGGAAAAAACGCATACGCCCTTTTTGGCCAACCAAGCAAGCTTGCAAAGGAAATCTGCACTACAATGAAGTCTCACTGCCCCATGGGCAAAAGGGCCATCTGAAAAAAGTGTAAAATCCAGAAAGGCAGGACAGGCCATGGAGAACTGGGAGCCTTGTTATGCTGATGGGCGGGATGTAAATTGCCAACAGCCACTCTGGAGAAGTGTATGGTGTTTCCTGAAACATCTAAAAAACAAAGCAACAGAGCCTAGGGCACTTCCACTTATGCTCCTATAGCTTAGGGAAATTCAAATCAAAAAGTCACAGCCACCCCAAAGTTTGGGACGGCTCTGTTTACAAGAACCTCGTTTATGGTACAAGTTCAATATCACAGAAAGCGAAAAATGAATAAAGAATTTGTGGTACCTACGTACAATGCAATATCACTCAGCAATGAAATCTATGTCATCAGGCCCGTAGCAGCATAATGAGTGGACTCAGGTACGATGATTCTAAGAGAAATAAGTCACACCGAAAAAGAAATATCATAAGGTATCACTAATACACGGAATGTAAACTTGGCTACCCAGGAACTGAATTACAAAACAGAACAGGGTCTCAAATGTAGAAAACCAACTTATGCTTGCTTAAGGGGAAAGGTGAGTTGGGGTGCTCCATAAAACCAGAGATTGAAATTAGCACAGATACCGTTCCATAAGCCAAATATGTAATAGACAAGAGCTACTCCTTCCTCAACGAAGTGGACTCAACACCCCATATTAAACGCCTAAGTATATACCTGACTAGTAAGAATCTTAAAACCTATGGATTTACATGTCTCCAAAAGAGAATCAAGCGTGTGTACAGCAGCATAAACGCAGCAGTGATAGGATTAGTGAGATTCGGTGAGCAAATGCAGACCCTTTGAAGTCATATTGCATGGTACCCATTCCATGGGTCTCAACTCTCCAGGTTTAAGGGATTCTTCCTTCAGCTAAAACATGCATATGGAACCCAGAGTATGATCCACCGTGTGATCGGGAAACGTGTTCAAATGTGTCTCAGTTTTTGTCCCCTGGTACTCGGGTGCAACATTCCAGACGCTTTACTAACACTCTCCCCACTTGGAGAGTCAGTGCCTTTAACCTCCTGTTTGGCCCAGTTTGCAATTTCTGCGGGAAATGAACAGGAATAGGGAGAACCAATGAGAGACTAGCTGGAGGTGTCTGGACGGGCAAATTTAACTCTCATTTCCCACCAGGAAGAGGAATTAACCAAAGGCTCAGCTTGCCGTGCCGGAACCACACTAGGGCCTGAAGCAATCTTGCGGTGTTGCGGCCAGCTCACAGGAAAGCGAATTGAACAAAGGAGCTCAGGGGCACTGTAATTCACAAACCTGCAGAGTTATAAATGACAGCTATCGTCCAAAAATATATTGAAGTAAGGCTGCCAAGAGCACTTGAAAGCGGGGCAGAATTGCAGGAAACCGATTTCAGGAGGTAGACTGGAATTGCATGAAAAGCATAGGAAAAGAGGCAGAACGTCCACAATGATGCACTTGGCCAAAAAGGGCGTATGCGTTTTTTCCTGAATATATTCAGGAAAAAACGCATACGCCCTTTTTGGCCAACCAAGCAAGCTTGCAAAGGAAATCTGCACTACAATGAAGTCTCACTGCCCCATGGGCAAAAGGGCCATCTGAAAAAAGTGTAAAATCCAGAAAGGCAGGACAGGCCATGGAGAACTGGGAGCCTTGTTATGCTGATGGGCGGGATGTAAATTGCCAACAGCCACTCTGGAGAAGTGTATGGTGTTTCCTGAAACATCTAAAAAACAAAGCAACAGAGCCTAGGGCACTTCCACTTATGCTCCTATAGCTTAGGGAAATTCAAATCAAAAAGTCACAGCCACCCCAAAGTTTGGGACGGCTCTGTTTACAAGAACCTCGTTTATGGTACAAGTTCAATATCACAGAAAGCGAAAAATGAATAAAGAATTTGTGGTACCTACGTACAATGCAATATCACTCAGCAATGAAATCTATGTCATCAGGCCCGTAGCAGCATAATGAGTGGACTCAGGTACGATGATTCTAAGAGAAATAAGTCACACCGAAAAAGAAATATCATAAGGTATCACTAATACACGGAATGTAAACTTGGCTACCCAGGAACTGAATTACAAAACAGAACAGGGTCTCAAATGTAGAAAACCAACTTATGCTTGCTTAAGGGGAAAGGTGAGTTGGGGTGCTCCATAAAACCAGAGATTGAAATTAGCACAGATACCGTTCCATAAGCCAAATATGTAATAGACAAGAGCTACTCCTTCCTCAACGAAGTGGACTCAACACCCCATATTAAACGCCTAAGTATATACCTGACTAGTAAGAATCTTAAAACCTATGGATTTACATGTCTCCAAAAGAGAATCAAGCGTGTGTACAGCAGCATAAACGCAGCAGTGATAGGATTAGTGAGATTCGGTGAGCAAATGCAGACCCTTTGAAGTCATATTGCATGGTACCCATTCCATGGGTCTCAACTCTCCAGGTTTAAGGGATTCTTCCTTCAGCTAAAACATGCATATGGAACCCAGAGTATGATCCACCGTGTGATCGGGAAACGTGTTCAAATGTGTCTCAGTTTTTGTCCCCTGGTACTCGGGTGCAACATTCCAGACGCTTTACTAACACTCTCCCCACTTGGAGAGTCAGTGCCTTTAACCTCCTGTTTGGCCCAGTTTGCAATTTCTGCGGGAAATGAACAGGAATAGGGAGAACCAATGAGAGACTAGCTGGAGGTGTCTGGACGGGCAAATTTAACTCTCATTTCCCACCAGGAAGAGGAATTAACCAAAGGCTCAGCTTGCCGTGCCGGAACCACACTAGGGCCTGAAGCAATCTTGCGGTGTTGCGGCCAGCTCACAGGAAAGCGAATTGAACAAAGGAGCTCAGGGGCACTGTAATTCACAAACCTGCAGAGTTATAAATGACAGCTATCGTCCAAAAATATATTGAAGTAAGGCTGCCAAGAGCACTTGAAAGCGGGGCAGAATTGCAGGAAACCGATTTCAGGAGGTAGACTGGAATTGCATGAAAAGCATAGGAAAAGAGGCAGAACGTCCACAATGATGCACTTGGCCAAAAAGGGCGTATGCGTTTTTTCCTGAATATATTCAGGAAAAAACGCATACGCCCTTTTTGGCCAACCAAGCAAGCTTGCAAAGGAAATCTGCACTACAATGAAGTCTCACTGCCCCCCGGTCAAAAGGGCCATCTGAAAAAAGTGTAAAATCCAGAAAGGCAGGACAGGCCATGGAGAACTGGGAGCCTTGTTATGCTGATGGGCGGGATGTAAATTGCCAACAGCCACTCTGGAGAAGTGTATGGTGTTTCCTGAAACATCTAAAAAACAAAGCAACAGAGCCTAGGACACTTCCACTTATGCTCCTATAGCTTAGGGAAATTAAAATCAAAAAGTCACAGCCACCCCAAAGTTTGGGACGGCTCTGTTTACAAGAACCTCGTTTATGGTACAAGGTCAATATCACAGAAAGCGAAAAATGAATAAAGAATTTGTGGTACTTATGTACAATGCAATACCACTCAGCAATGAAATCTATGTCATCAGACCCGTAGCAGCATAATGAGTGGACTCAGGTACGATGATTCTAAGAGAAATAAGTCACACAGAAAAAGAAATATCATAAGGTATCACTAATACACGGAATGTAAACTTGGCTACCCAGGAACTGAATTACAAAACAGAACAGGGTCTCAAATGTAGAAAACCAACTTATGCTTGCTTAAGGGGAAAGGTGAGTTGGGGTGCTGCATAAAACCAGAGATTGAAATTAGCACAGATACCGTTCCATAAGCCAAATATGTAATAGACAAGAGCTACTCCTTGCTCAACGAAGTGGACTCAACACCCCATATTAAACGCCTAAGAATATACCTGACTAGTAAGAATCTTAAAACCTATGGATTTACATGTCTCCAAAAGAGAATCAAGCGTGTGTACAGCAGCATAAAAGCAGCAGTGATAGGATTAGTGAGGTTCGGTGAGCAAATGCAGACCCTTTGAAATCATATTGCATGGTACCCATTCCATGGGTCTCAACTCTCCAGGTTTAAGGGATTCTTCCTTCAGCTAAAACATGCATGTGGAACCCAGAGTATGATCCACCGTGTGATCGGGAAACGTGTTCATATATGTCTCAGTTTTCGTCCCCTGGTACTCGGGTGCAACATTCCAGACGCTTTACTAACAGTCTCCCCACTTGGAGAGTCAGTGCCTTTAACCTCCTGTTTGGCCCAGCTTGCAATTTCTGCGGGAAATGAACAGGAATAGGGAGAACCAATGAGAGACTAGCTGGAGGTGTCTGGACGGGCAAATTTAACTCTCATTTCCCACCAGGAAGAGGAATTAACCAAAGGCTCAGCTTGCCGTGCCGGAACCACACTAGGGCCTGAAGCAATCTTGCGGTGTTGCGGCCAGCTCACAGGAAAGCGAATTGAACAAAGGAGCTCAGGGGCACTGTAATTCACAAACCTGCAGAGTTATAAATGAGAGCTATCGTCCAAAAATATATTGAAGTAAGGCTGCCAAGAGGACTTGAAAGTGGGGCAGAATTGCAGGAAACCGATTTCAGGAGGTAGACTGGAATTGCATGAAAAGCATAGGAAAAGAGGCAGAACGTCCACAATGATGCACTTGGCCAAAAAGGGCGTATGCGTTTTTTCCTGAATATATTCAGGAAAAAACGCATACGCCCTTTTTGGCCAACCAAGCAAGCTTGCAAAGGAAATCTGCACTACAATGAAGTCTCACTGCCCCATGGGCAAAAGGGCCATCTGAAAAAAGTGTAAAATCCAGAAAGGCAGGACAGGCCATGGAGAACTGGGAGCCTTGTTATGCTGATGGGCGGGATGTAAATTGCCAACAGCCACTCTGGAGAAGTGTATGGTGTTTCCTGAAACATCTAAAAAACAAAGCAACAGAGCCTAGGGCACTTCCACTTATGCTCCTATAGCTTAGGGAAATTCAAATCAAAAAGTCACAGCCACCCCAAAGTTTGGGACGGCTCTGTTTACAAGAACCTCGTTTATGGTACAAGTTCAATATCACAGAAAGCGAAAAATGAATAAAGAATTTGTGGTACCTACGTACAATGCAATATCACTCAGCAATGAAATCTATGTCATCAGGCCCGTAGCAGCATAATGAGTGGACTCAGGTACGATGATTCTAAGAGAAATAAGTCACACCGAAAAAGAAATATCATAAGGTATCACTAATACACGGAATGTAAACTTGGCTACCCAGGAACTGAATTACAAAACAGAACAGGGTCTCAAATGTAGAAAACCAACTTATGCTTGCTTAAGGGGAAAGGTGAGTTGGGGTGCTCCATAAAACCAGAGATTGAAATTAGCACAGATACCGTTCCATAAGCCAAATATGTAATAGACAAGAGCTACTCCTTCCTCAACGAAGTGGACTCAACACCCCATATTAAACGCCTAAGTATATACCTGACTAGTAAGAATCTTAAAACCTATGGATTTACATGTCTCCAAAAGAGAATCAAGCGTGTGTACAGCAGCATAAACGCAGCAGTGATAGGATTAGTGAGATTCGGTGAGCAAATGCAGACCCTTTGAAGTCATATTGCATGGTACCCATTCCATGGGTCTCAACTCTCCAGGTTTAAGGGATTCTTCCTTCAGCTAAAACATGCATATGGAACCCAGAGTATGATCCACCGTGTGATCGGGAAACGTGTTCAAATGTGTCTCAGTTTTTGTCCCCTGGTACTCGGGTGCAACATTCCAGACGCTTTACTAACACTCTCCCCACTTGGAGAGTCAGTGCCTTTAACCTCCTGTTTGGCCCAGTTTGCAATTTCTGCGGGAAATGAACAGGAATAGGGAGAACCAATGAGAGACTAGCTGGAGGTGTCTGGACGGGCAAATTTAACTCTCATTTCCCACCAGGAAGAGGAATTAACCAAAGGCTCAGCTTGCCGTGCCGGAACCACACTAGGGCCTGAAGCAATCTTGCGGTGTTGCGGCCAGCTCACAGGAAAGCGAATTGAACAAAGGAGCTCAGGGGCACTGTAATTCACAAACCTGCAGAGTTATAAATGACAGCTATCGTCCAAAAATATATTGAAGTAAGGCTGCCAAGAGCACTTGAAAGCGGGGCAGAATTGCAGGAAACCGATTTCAGGAGGTAGACTGGAATTGCATGAAAAGCATAGGAAAAGAGGCAGAACGTCCACAATGATGCACTTGGCCAAAAAGGGCGTATGCGTTTTTTCCTGAATATATTCAGGAAAAAACGCATACGCCCTTTTTGGCCAACCAAGCAAGCTTGCAAAGGAAATCTGCACTACAATGAAGTCTCACTGCCCCCCGGTCAAAAGGGCCATCTGAAAAAAGTGTAAAATCCAGAAAGGCAGGACAGGCCATGGAGAACTGGGAGCCTTGTTATGCTGATGGGCGGGATGTAAATTGCCAACAGCCACTCTGGAGAAGTGTATGGTGTTTCCTGAAACATCTAAAAAACAAAGCAACAGAGCCTAGGACACTTCCACTTATGCTCCTATAGCTTAGGGAAATTAAAATCAAAAAGTCACAGCCACCCCAAAGTTTGGGACGGCTCTGTTTACAAGAACCTCGTTTATGGTACAAGGTCAATATCACAGAAAGCGAAAAATGAATAAAGAATTTGTGGTACTTATGTACAATGCAATACCACTCAGCAATGAAATCTATGTCATCAGACCCGTAGCAGCATAATGAGTGGACTCAGGTACGATGATTCTAAGAGAAATAAGTCACACAGAAAAAGAAATATCATAAGGTATCACTAATACACGGAATGTAAACTTGGCTACCCAGGAACTGAATTACAAAACAGAACAGGGTCTCAAATGTAGAAAACCAACTTATGCTTGCTTAAGGGGAAAGGTGAGTTGGGGTGCTGCATAAAACCAGAGATTGAAATTAGCACAGATACCGTTCCATAAGCCAAATATGTAATAGACAAGAGCTACTCCTTGCTCAACGAAGTGGACTCAACACCCCATATTAAACGCCTAAGAATATACCTGACTAGTAAGAATCTTAAAACCTATGGATTTACATGTCTCCAAAAGAGAATCAAGCGTGTGTACAGCAGCATAAAAGCAGCAGTGATAGGATTAGTGAGGTTCGGTGAGCAAATGCAGACCCTTTGAAATCATATTGCATGGTACCCATTCCATGGGTCTCAACTCTCCAGGTTTAAGGGATTCTTCCTTCAGCTAAAACATGCATGTGGAACCCAGAGTATGATCCACCGTGTGATCGGGAAACGTGTTCATATATGTCTCAGTTTTCGTCCCCTGGTACTCGGGTGCAACATTCCAGACGCTTTACTAACAGTCTCCCCACTTGGAGAGTCAGTGCCTTTAACCTCCTGTTTGGCCCAGCTTGCAATTTCTGCGGGAAATGAACAGGAATAGGGAGAACCAATGAGAGACTAGCTGGAGGTGTCTGGACGGGCAAATTTAACTCTCATTTCCCACCAGGAAGAGGAATTAACCAAAGGCTCAGCTTGCCGTGCCGGAACCACACTAGGGCCTGAAGCAATCTTGCGGTGTTGCGGCCAGCTCACAGGAAAGCGAATTGAACAAAGGAGCTCAGGGGCACTGTAATTCACAAACCTGCAGAGTTATAAATGAGAGCTATCGTCCAAAAATATATTGAAGTAAGGCTGCCAAGAGGACTTGAAAGTGGGGCAGAATTGCAGGAAACCGATTTCAGGAGGTAGACTGGAATTGCATGAAAAGCATAGGAAAAGAGGCAGAACGTCCACAATGATGCACTTGGCCAAAAAGGGCGTATGCGTTTTTTCCTGAATATATTCAGGAAAAAACGCATACGCCCTTTTTGGCCAACCAAGCAAGCTTGCAAAGGAAATCTGCACTACAATGAAGTCTCACTGCCCCATGGGCAAAAGGGCCATCTGAAAAAAGTGTAAAATCCAGAAAGGCAGGACAGGCCATGGAGAACTGGGAGCCTTGTTATGCTGATGGGCGGGATGTAAATTGCCAACAGCCACTCTGGAGAAGTGTATGGTGTTTCCTGAAACATCTAAAAAACAAAGCAACAGAGCCTAGGGCACTTCCACTTATGCTCCTATAGCTTAGGGAAATTCAAATCAAAAAGTCACAGCCACCCCAAAGTTTGGGACGGCTCTGTTTACAAGAACCTCGTTTATGGTACAAGTTCAATATCACAGAAAGCGAAAAATGAATAAAGAATTTGTGGTACCTACGTACAATGCAATATCACTCAGCAATGAAATCTATGTCATCAGGCCCGTAGCAGCATAATGAGTGGACTCAGGTACGATGATTCTAAGAGAAATAAGTCACACCGAAAAAGAAATATCATAAGGTATCACTAATACACGGAATGTAAACTTGGCTACCCAGGAACTGAATTACAAAACAGAACAGGGTCTCAAATGTAGAAAACCAACTTATGCTTGCTTAAGGGGAAAGGTGAGTTGGGGTGCTCCATAAAACCAGAGATTGAAATTAGCACAGATACCGTTCCATAAGCCAAATATGTAATAGACAAGAGCTACTCCTTCCTCAACGAAGTGGACTCAACACCCCATATTAAACGCCTAAGTATATACCTGACTAGTAAGAATCTTAAAACCTATGGATTTACATGTCTCCAAAAGAGAATCAAGCGTGTGTACAGCAGCATAAACGCAGCAGTGATAGGATTAGTGAGATTCGGTGAGCAAATGCAGACCCTTTGAAGTCATATTGCATGGTACCCATTCCATGGGTCTCAACTCTCCAGGTTTAAGGGATTCTTCCTTCAGCTAAAACATGCATATGGAACCCAGAGTATGATCCACCGTGTGATCGGGAAACGTGTTCAAATGTGTCTCAGTTTTTGTCCCCTGGTACTCGGGTGCAACATTCCAGACGCTTTACTAACACTCTCCCCACTTGGAGAGTCAGTGCCTTTAACCTCCTGTTTGGCCCAGTTTGCAATTTCTGCGGGAAATGAACAGGAATAGGGAGAACCAATGAGAGACTAGCTGGAGGTGTCTGGACGGGCAAATTTAACTCTCATTTCCCACCAGGAAGAGGAATTAACCAAAGGCTCAGCTTGCCGTGCCGGAACCACACTAGGGCCTGAAGCAATCTTGCGGTGTTGCGGCCAGCTCACAGGAAAGCGAATTGAACAAAGGAGCTCAGGGGCACTGTAATTCACAAACCTGCAGAGTTATAAATGACAGCTATCGTCCAAAAATATATTGAAGTAAGGCTGCCAAGAGCACTTGAAAGCGGGGCAGAATTGCAGGAAACCGATTTCAGGAGGTAGACTGGAATTGCATGAAAAGCATAGGAAAAGAGGCAGAACGTCCACAATGATGCACTTGGCCAAAAAGGGCGTATGCGTTTTTTCCTGAATATATTCAGGAAAAAACGCATACGCCCTTTTTGGCCAACCAAGCAAGCTTGCAAAGGAAATCTGCACTACAATGAAGTCTCACTGCCCCCCGGTCAAAAGGGCCATCTGAAAAAAGTGTAAAATCCAGAAAGGCAGGACAGGCCATGGAGAACTGGGAGCCTTGTTATGCTGATGGGCGGGATGTAAATTGCCAACAGCCACTCTGGAGAAGTGTATGGTGTTTCCTGAAACATCTAAAAAACAAAGCAACAGAGCCTAGGGCACTTCCACTTATGCTCCTATAGCTTAGGGAAATTAAAATCAAAAAGTCACAGCCACCCCAAAGTTTGGGACGGCTCTGTTTACAAGAACCTCGTTTATGGTACAAGGTCAATATCACAGAAAGCGAAAAATGAATAAAGAATTTGTGGTACTTATGTACAATGCAATACCACTCAGCAATGAAATCTATGTCATCAGACCCGTAGCAGCATAATGAGTGGACTCAGGTACGATGATTCTAAGAGAAATAAGTCACACAGAAAAAGAAATATCATAAGGTATCACTAATACACGGAATGTAAACTTGGCTACCCAGGAACTGAATTACAAAACAGAACAGGGTCTCAAATGTAGAAAACCAACTTATGCTTGCTTAAGGGGAAAGGTGAGTTGGGGTGCTGCATAAAACCAGAGATTGAAATTAGCACAGATACCGTTCCATAAGCCAAATATGTAATAGACAAGAGCTACTCCTTGCTCAACGAAGTGGACTCAACACCCCATATTAAACGCCTAAGAATATACCTGACTAGTAAGAATCTTAAAACCTATGGATTTACATGTCTCCAAAAGAGAATCAAGCGTGTGTACAGCAGCATAAAAGCAGCAGTGATAGGATTAGTGAGGTTCGGTGAGCAAATGCAGACCCTTTGAAATCATATTGCATGGTACCCATTCCATGGGTCTCAACTCTCCAGGTTTAAGGGATTCTTCCTTCAGCTAAAACATGCATGTGGAACCCAGAGTATGATCCACCGTGTGATCGGGAAACGTGTTCATATATGTCTCAGTTTTCGTCCCCTGGTACTCGGGTGCAACATTCCAGACGCTTTACTAACAGTCTCCCCACTTGGAGAGTCAGTGCCTTTAACCTCCTGTTTGGCCCAGCTTGCAATTTCTGCGGGAAATGAACAGGAATAGGGAGAACCAATGAGAGACTAGCTGGAGGTGTCTGGACGGGCAAATTTAACTCTCATTTCCCACCAGGAAGAGGAATTAACCAAAGGCTCAGCTTGCCGTGCCGGAACCACACTAGGGCCTGAAGCAATCTTGCGGTGTTGCGGCCAGCTCACAGGAAAGCGAATTGAACAAAGGAGCTCAGGGGCACTGTAATTCACAAACCTGCAGAGTTATAAATGAGAGCTATCGTCCAAAAATATATTGAAGTAAGGCTGCCAAGAGGACTTGAAAGTGGGGCAGAATTGCAGGAAACCGATTTCAGGAGGTAGACTGGAATTGCATGAAAAGCATAGGAAAAGAGGCAGAACGTCCACAATGATGCACTTGGCCAAAAAGGGCGTATGCGTTTTTTCCTGAATATATTCAGGAAAAAACGCATACGCCCTTTTTGGCCAACCAAGCAAGCTTGCAAAGGAAATCTGCACTACAATGAAGTCTCACTGCCCCATGGGCAAAAGGGCCATCTGAAAAAAGTGTAAAATCCAGAAAGGCAGGACAGGCCATGGAGAACTGGGAGCCTTGTTATGCTGATGGGCGGGATGTAAATTGCCAACAGCCACTCTGGAGAAGTGTATGGTGTTTCCTGAAACATCTAAAAAACAAAGCAACAGAGCCTAGGGCACTTCCACTTATGCTCCTATAGCTTAGGGAAATTCAAATCAAAAAGTCACAGCCACCCCAAAGTTTGGGACGGCTCTGTTTACAAGAACCTCGTTTATGGTACAAGTTCAATATCACAGAAAGCGAAAAATGAATAAAGAATTTGTGGTACCTACGTACAATGCAATATCACTCAGCAATGAAATCTATGTCATCAGGCCCGTAGCAGCATAATGAGTGGACTCAGGTACGATGATTCTAAGAGAAATAAGTCACACCGAAAAAGAAATATCATAAGGTATCACTAATACACGGAATGTAAACTTGGCTACCCAGGAACTGAATTACAAAACAGAACAGGGTCTCAAATGTAGAAAACCAACTTATGCTTGCTTAAGGGGAAAGGTGAGTTGGGGTGCTCCATAAAACCAGAGATTGAAATTAGCACAGATACCGTTCCATAAGCCAAATATGTAATAGACAAGAGCTACTCCTTCCTCAACGAAGTGGACTCAACACCCCATATTAAACGCCTAAGTATATACCTGACTAGTAAGAATCTTAAAACCTATGGATTTACATGTCTCCAAAAGAGAATCAAGCGTGTGTACAGCAGCATAAACGCAGCAGTGATAGGATTAGTGAGATTCGGTGAGCAAATGCAGACCCTTTGAAGTCATATTGCATGGTACCCATTCCATGGGTCTCAACTCTCCAGGTTTAAGGGATTCTTCCTTCAGCTAAAACATGCATATGGAACCCAGAGTATGATCCACCGTGTGATCGGGAAACGTGTTCAAATGTGTCTCAGTTTTTGTCCCCTGGTACTCGGGTGCAACATTCCAGACGCTTTACTAACACTCTCCCCACTTGGAGAGTCAGTGCCTTTAACCTCCTGTTTGGCCCAGTTTGCAATTTCTGCGGGAAATGAACAGGAATAGGGAGAACCAATGAGAGACTAGCTGGAGGTGTCTGGACGGGCAAATTTAACTCTCATTTCCCACCAGGAAGAGGAATTAACCAAAGGCTCAGCTTGCCGTGCCGGAACAACACTAGGGCCTGAAGCAATCTTGCGGTGTTGCGGCCAGCTCACAGGAAAGCGAATTGAACAAAGGAGCTCAGGGGCACTGTAATTCACAAACCTGCAGAGTTATAAATGACAGCTATCGTCCAAAAATATATTGAAGTAAGGCTGCCAAGAGCACTTGAAAGCGGGGCAGAATTGCAGGAAACCGATTTCAGAAGGTAGACTGGAATTGCATGAAAAGCATAGGAAAAGAGGCAGAACGTCCACAATGATGCACTTGGCCAAAAAGGGCGTATGCGTTTTTTCCTGAATATAT
The DNA here is from genome assembly GCF_949774975.1 of Lagenorhynchus albirostris. Taxonomy (NCBI): domain Eukaryota; kingdom Metazoa; phylum Chordata; class Mammalia; order Artiodactyla; family Delphinidae; genus Lagenorhynchus; species Lagenorhynchus albirostris. The sequence continues at coordinate 104,285,534 of NC_083095.1, read as the reverse complement.
TCAGGAAAAAACGCATACGCCCTTTTTGGCCAACCAAGCAAGCTTGCAAAGGAAATCTGCACTACAATGAAGTCTCACTGCCCCCCGGGCAAAAGGGCCATCTGAAAAAAGTGTAAAATCCAGAAAGGCAGGACAGGCCATGGAGAACTGGGAGCCTTGTTATGCTGATGGGCGGGATGTAAATTGCCAACAGCCACTCTGGAGAAGTGTATGGTGTTTCCTGAAACATCTAAAAAACAAAGCAACAGAGCCTAGGGCACTTCCACTTATGCTCCTATAGCTTAGGGAAATTCAAATCAAAAAGTCACAGCCACCCCAAAGTTTGGGACGGCTCTGTTTACAAGAACCTCGTTTATGGTACAAGTTCAATATCACAGAAAGCGAAAAATGAATAAAGAATTTGTGGTACTTATGTACAATGCAATACCACTCAGCAATGAAATCTATGTCATCAGACCCGTAGCAGCATAATGAGTGGACTCAGGTACGATGATTCTAAGAGAAATAAGTCACACAGAAAAAGAAATATCATAAGGTATCACTAATACACGGAATGTAAACTTGGCTACACAGGAACTGAATTACAAAACAGAACAGGGTCTCAAATGTAGAAAACCAACTTATGCTTGCTTAAGGGGAAAGGTGAGTTGGGGTGCTGCATAAAACCAGAGATTGAAATTAGCACAGATACCGTTCCATAAGCCAAATATGTAATAGACAAGAGCTACTCCTTGCTCAACGAAGTGGACTCAACACCCCATATTAAACGCCTTAGAATATACCTGACTAGTAAGAATCTTAAAACCTATGGATTTACATGTCTCCAAAAGAGAATCAAGCGTGTGTACAGCAGCATAAACGCAGCAGAGATAGGATTAGTGAGGTTCGGTGAGCAAATGCAGACCCTTTGAAATCATATTGCATGGTACCCATTCCATGGGTCTCAACTCTCCAGGTTTAAGGGATTCTTCCTTCAGCTAAAACATGCATGTGGAACCCAGAGTATGATCCACCGTGTGATCGGGAAACGTGTTCATATATGTCTCAGTTTTCGTCCCCTGGTACTCGGGTGCAACATTCCAGACGCTTTACTAACAGTCTCCCCACTTGGAGAGTCAGTGCCTTTAACCTCCTGTTTGGCCCAGCTTGCAATTTCTGCGGGAAATGAACAGGAATAGGGAGAACCAATGAGAGACTAGCTGGAGGTGTCTGGACGGGCAAATTTAACTCTCATTTCCCACCAGGAAGAGGAATTAACCAAAGGCTCAGCTTGCCGTGCCGGAACCACACTAGGGCCTGAAGCAATCTTGCGGTGTTGCGGCCAGCTCACAGGAAAGCGAATTGAACAAAGGAGCTCAGGGGCACTGTAATTCACAAACCTGCAGAGTTATAAATGACAGCTATCGTCCAAAAATATATTGAAGTAAGGCTGCCAAGAGGACTTGAAAGTGGGGCAGAATTGCAGGAAACCGATTTCAGGAGGTAGACTGGAATTGCATGAAAAGCATAGGAAAAGAGGCAGAACGTCCACAATGATGCACTTGGCCAAAAAGGGCGTATGCGTTTTTTCCTGAATATATTCAGGAAAAAACGCATACGCCCTTTTTGGCCAACCAAGCAAGCTTGCAAAGGAAATCTGCACTACAATGAAGTCTCACTGCCCCATGGGCAAAAGGGCCATCTGAAAAAAGTGTAAAATCCAGAAAGGCAGGACAGGCCATGGAGAACTGGGAGCCTTGTTATGCTGATGGGCGGGATGTAAATTGCCAACAGCCACTCTGGAGAAGTGTATGGTGTTTCCTGAAACATCTAAAAAACAAAGCAACAGAGCCTAGGGCACTTCCACTTATGCTCCTATAGCTTAGGGAAATTCAAATCAAAAAGTCACAGCCACCCCAAAGTTTGGGACGGCTCTGTTTACAAGAACCTCGTTTATGGTACAAGTTCAATATCACAGAAAGCGAAAAATGAATAAAGAATTTGTGGTACCTACGTACAATGCAATATCACTCAGCAATGAAATCTATGTCATCAGGCCCGTAGCAGCATAATGAGTGGACTCAGGTACGATGATTCTAAGAGAAATAAGTCACACCGAAAAAGAAATATCATAAGGTATCACTAATACACGGAATGTAAACTTGGCTACCCAGGAACTGAATTACAAAACAGAACAGGGTCTCAAATGTAGAAAACCAACTTATGCTTGCTTAAGGGGAAAGGTGAGTTGGGGTGCTCCATAAAACCAGAGATTGAAATTAGCACAGATACCGTTCCATAAGCCAAATATGTAATAGACAAGAGCTACTCCTTCCTCAACGAAGTGGACTCAACACCCCATATTAAACGCCTAAGTATATACCTGACTAGTAAGAATCTTAAAACCTATGGATTTACATGTCTCCAAAAGAGAATCAAGCGTGTGTACAGCAGCATAAACGCAGCAGTGATAGGATTAGTGAGATTCGGTGAGCAAATGCAGACCCTTTGAAGTCATATTGCATGGTACCCATTCCATGGGTCTCAACTCTCCAGCTTTAAGGGATTCTTCCTTCAGCTAAAACATGCATATGGAACCCAGAGTATGATCCACCGTGTGATCGGGAAACGTGTTCAAATGTGTCTCAGTTTTTGTCCCCTGGTACTCGGGTGCAACATTCCAGACGCTTTACTAACACTCTCCCCACTTGGAGAGTCAGTGCCTTTAACCTCCTGTTTGGCCCAGTTTGCAATTTCTGCGGGAAATGAACAGGAATAGGGAGAACCAATGAGAGACTAGCTGGAGGTGTCTGGACGGGCAAATTTAACTCTCATTTCCCACCAGGAAGAGGAATTAACCAAAGGCTCAGCTTGCCGTGCCGGAACAACACTAGGGCCTGAAGCAATCTTGCGGTGTTGCGGCCAGCTCACAGGAAAGCGAATTGAACAAAGGAGCTCAGGGGCACTGTAATTCACAAACCTGCAGAGTTATAAATGACAGCTATCGTCCAAAAATATATTGAAGTAAGGCTGCCAAGAGCACTTGAAAGCGGGGCAGAATTGCAGGAAACCGATTTCAGAAGGTAGACTGGAATTGCATGAAAAGCATAGGAAAAGAGGCAGAACGTCCACAATGATGCACTTGGCCAAAAAGGGCGTATGCGTTTTTTCCTGAATATATTCAGGAAAAAACGCATACGCCCTTTTTGGCCAACCAAGCAAGCTTGCAAAGGAAATCTGCACTACAATGAAGTCTCACTGCCCCCCGGGCAAAAGGGCCATCTGAAAAAAGTGTAAAATCCAGAAAGGCAGGACAGGCCATGGAGAACTGGGAGCCTTGTTATGCTGATGGGCGGGATGTAAATTGCCAACAGCCACTCTGGAGAAGTGTATGGTGTTTCCTGAAACATCTAAAAAACAAAGCAACAGAGCCTAGGGCACTTCCACTTATGCTCCTATAGCTTAGGGAAATTCAAATCAAAAAGTCACAGCCACCCCAAAGTTTGGGACGGCTCTGTTTACAAGAACCTCGTTTATGGTACAAGTTCAATATCACAGAAAGCGAAAAATGAATAAAGAATTTGTGGTACTTATGTACAATGCAATACCACTCAGCAATGAAATCTATGTCATCAGACCCGTAGCAGCATAATGAGTGGACTCAGGTACGATGATTCTAAGAGAAATAAGTCACACAGAAAAAGAAATATCATAAGGTATCACTAATACACGGAATGTAAACTTGGCTACACAGGAACTGAATTACAAAACAGAACAGGGTCTCAAATGTAGAAAACCAACTTATGCTTGCTTAAGGGGAAAGGTGAGTTGGGGTGCTGCATAAAACCAGAGATTGAAATTAGCACAGATACCGTTCCATAAGCCAAATATGTAATAGACAAGAGCTACTCCTTGCTCAACGAAGTGGACTCAACACCCCATATTAAACGCCTTAGAATATACCTGACTAGTAAGAATCTTAAAACCTATGGATTTACATGTCTCCAAAAGAGAATCAAGCGTGTGTACAGCAGCATAAACGCAGCAGAGATAGGATTAGTGAGGTTCGGTGAGCAAATGCAGACCCTTTGAAATCATATTGCATGGTACCCATTCCATGGGTCTCAACTCTCCAGGTTTAAGGGATTCTTCCTTCAGCTAAAACATGCATGTGGAACCCAGAGTATGATCCACCGTGTGATCGGGAAACGTGTTCATATATGTCTCAGTTTTCGTCCCCTGGTACTCGGGTGCAACATTCCAGACGCTTTACTAACAGTCTCCCCACTTGGAGAGTCAGTGCCTTTAACCTCCTGTTTGGCCCAGCTTGCAATTTCTGCGGGAAATGAACAGGAATAGGGAGAACCAATGAGAGACTAGCTGGAGGTGTCTGGACGGGCAAATTTAACTCTCATTTCCCACCAGGAAGAGGAATTAACCAAAGGCTCAGCTTGCCGTGCCGGAACCACACTAGGGCCTGAAGCAATAGTGCGGTGTTGCGGCCAGCTCACAGGAAAGCGAATTGAACAAAGGAGCTCAGGGGCACTGTAATTCACAAACCTGCAGAGTTATAAATGACAGCTATCGTCCAAAAATATATTGAAGTAAGGCTGCCAAGAGCACTTGAAAGCGGGGCAGAATTGCAGGAAACCGATTTCAGGAGGTAGACTGGAATTGCATGAAAAGCATAGGAAAAGAGGCAGAACATCCACAATGATGCACTTGGTCAAAAAGGGCGTATGCGTTTTTTCCTGAATATATTCAGGAAAAAACGCATACGCCCTTTTTGGCCAACCAAGCAAGCTTGCAAAGGAAATCTGCACTACAATGAAGTCTCACTGCCCCCCGGGCAAAAGGGCCATCTGAAAAAAGTGTAAAATCCAGAAAGGCAGGACAGGCCATGAGAACTGGGAGCCTTGTTATGCTGATGGGCGGGATGTAAATTGCCAACAGCCACTCTGGAGAAGTGTATGGTGTTTCCTGAAACATCTAAAAAACAAAGCAACAGAGCCTAGGGCACTTCCACTTATGCTCCTATAGCTTAGGGAAATTCAAATCAAAAAGTCACAGCCACCCCAAAGTTTGGGACGGCTCTGTTTACAAGAACCTCGTTTATGGTACAAGTTCATTATCACAGAAAGCGAAAAATGAATAAAGAATTTGTGGTACTTACGTACAATGCAATATCACTCAGCAATGAAATCTATGTCATCAGGCCCGTAGCAGCATAATGAGTGGACTCAGGTACGATGATTCTAAGTGAAATAAGTCACACAGAAAAAGAAACATCATAAGATATCACTAATACACAGAATGTAAACTTGGCTACACAGGAACTGAATTACAAAACAGAACAGGGTCTCAAATGTAGAAAACCAACTTATGCTTGCTTAAGGGGAAAGGTGAGTTGGTGTGCTGCATAAAACCAGAGATTGAAATTAGCACAGATACCGTTCCATAAGCCAAATATGTAATAGACAAGAGCTACTCCTTGCTCAACGAAGTGGACTCAACACCCCATATTAAACGCCTAAGAATATACCTGACTAGTAAGAATCTTAAAACCTATGGATTTACATGTCTCCAAAAGAGAATCAAGCGTGTGTACAGCAGCATAAACGCAGCAGTGATAGGATTAGTGAGGTTCGGTGAGCAAATGCAGACCCTTTGAAGTCATATTGCATGGTACCCATTCCATGGGTCTCAACTCTCCAGCTTTAAGGGATTCTTCCTTCAGCTAAAACATGCATGTGGAACCCAGAGTATGATCCACCGTGTCATCGGGAAACGTGTTCAAATGTGTCTCAGTTTTCGTCCCCTGGTACTCGGGTGCAACATTCCAGATGCTTTACTAACACTCTCCCCACTTGGAGAGTCAGTGCCTTTAACGTCGTGTTTGGCCCAGTTTGCAATTTCTGCGGGAAATGAACAGGAATAGGGAGAACCAATGAGAGACTAGCTGGAGGTGTCTGGACGGGCAAATTTAACTCTCATTTCCCACCAGGAAGAGGAATTAACCAAAGGCTCAGCTTGCCGTGCCGGAACCACACTAGGGCCTGAAGCAATCTTGCGGTGTTGCGGCCAGCTCACAGGAAAGCGAATTGAACAAAGGAGCTCAGGGGCACTGTAATTCACAAACCTGCAGAGTTATAAATGACAGCTATCGTCCAAAAATATATTGAAGTAAGGCTGCCAAGAGGACTTGAATGCGGGGCAGAATTGCAGGAAACCGATTTCAGGAGGTAGACTGGAATTGCATGAAAAGCATAGGAAAAGAGGCAGAACGTCCACAATGATGCACTTGGCCAAAAAGGGCGTATGCGTTTTTTCCTGAATATATTCAGGAAAAAACGCATACGCCCTTTTTGGCCAACCAAGCAAGCTTGCAAAGGAAATCTGCACTACAATGAAGTCTCACTGCCCCCCGGGCAAAAGGGCCATCTGAAAAAAGTGTAAAATCCAGAAAGGCAGGACAGGCCATGAGAACTGGGAGCCTTGTTATGCTGATGGGCGGGATGTAAATTGCCAACAGCCACTCTGGAGAAGTGTATGGTGTTTCCTGAAACATCTAAAAAACAAAGCAACAGAGCCTAGGGCACTTCCACTTATGCTCCTATAGCTTAGGGAAATTAAAATCAAAAAGTCACAGCCACCCCAAAATTTGGGATGGCTCTGTTTACAAGAACCTCGTTTATGGTACAAGTTCATTATCACAGAAAGCGAAAAATGAATAAAGAATTTGTGGTACTTACGTACAATGCAATATCACTCAGCAATGAAATCTATGTCATCAGGCCCGTAGCAGCATAATGAGTGGACTCAGGTACGATGATTCTAAGTGAAAAAGTCACACAGAAAAAGAAACATCATAAGATATCACTAATACACGGAATGTAAACTTGGCTACACAGGAACTGAATTACAAAACAGAACAGGGTTTCAAATGTAGAAAACCAACTTATGCTTGCTTAAGGGGAAAGGTGAGTTGGGGTGCTGCATAAAACCGGAGATTGAAATTTGCACAGATACCGTTCCATAAGCCAAATATGTAATAGACAAGAGCTACTCCTTGCTCAACGAAGTGGACTCAACACCCCATATTAAACGCCTAAGAATATACCTGACTAGTAAGAATCTAAAAACCTATGGATTTACATGTCTCCAAAAGAGAATCAAGCGTGTGTACAGCAGCATAAACGCAGCAGTGATAGCATTAGTGAGGTTCGGTCAGAAAATGCACACCCTTTGAAGTCATATTGCATGGTACCCATTCCATGGGTCTCAACTCTCCAGGTTTAAGGGATTCTTCCTTCAGCTAAAACATGCATGTGGAACCCAGAGTATGATCCACCGTGGGATTGGGAAACATGTTCAAATGTGTCTCAGTTTTCGTCCCCTGGTACTCGGGTGCAACATTCCAGACGCTTTACTAACACTCTCCCCACTTGGAGAGTCAGTGCCTTTAACGTCGTGTTTGGCCCAGCTTGCAATTTCTGCGGGAAATGAACAGGAATAGGGAGAACCAATGAGAGACTAGCTGGAGGTGTCTGGACGGGCAAATTTAACTCTCATTTCCCACAAGGAAGAGGAATTAACCAAAGGCTCAGCTTGCCGTGCCGGAACCACACTAGGGCCTGAAGCAATCTTGCGGTGTTGCGCCCAGCTCACAGGAAAGCGAATTGAACAAAGGAGCTCAGGGGCACTGTAATTCCCAAACCTGCAGAGTTATAAATGACAGCTATCGTCCAAAAATATATTGAAGTAAGGCTGCCAAGAGCACCTGAAAGCGGGGCAGAATTGCAGGAAACCGATTTCAGGAGGTAGACTGGAATTGCATGAAAAGCATAGGAAAAGAGGCAGAACGTCCACAATGATGCACTTGGCCAAAAAGGGCGTATGTGTTTTTTCCTGAATATATTCAGGAAAAAACACATACGCCCTTTTTGGCCAACCAAGCAAGCTTGCAAAGGAAATCTGCACTACAATGAAGTCTCACTGCCCCCCGGGCAAAAGGGCCATCTGAAAAATGTGTAAAATCCAGAAAGGCAGGACAGGCCATGGAGAACTGGGAGCCTTGTTATGCTGATGGGCGGGATGTAAATTGCCAACAGCCACTCTGGAGAAGTGTATGGTGTCCTGAAACATCTAAAAAACAAAGCAACAGAGCCTAGGGCACTTCAACTTATGCTCCTATAGCTTAGGGAAATTAAAATAAAAAAGACACAGCCACCCCAAAGTTTGGGACGGCTCTGTTTACAACAACCTCGTTTATGGTACAAGTTCAATATCACAGAAAGCGAAAAATGAATAAAGAATTTGTGGTACTTACGTACAATGCAATATCACTCAGCAATGAAATCTATGTCATCAGGCCAGTAGCAGCATATTGAGTGGACTCAGGTACGATGATTCTCAGTGAAATATGTCACACAGATAAAGAAATATCATAAGGTATCACTAATACACGGAATGTAAACTTGGCTACCCAGGAACTGAATTACAAAACAGAACAGGGTCTCAAATGTAGAAATTCAACTTATGCTTGCTTAAGGGAAAGGTGAGTTGGGGTGCTGCATAAAACCAGAGATTGAAATTAGCACAATTACCGTTCCATAAGCCAAATATGTAATAGACAAGAGCTACTCCTTGCTCAACGAAGTGGACTCAACACCCCATATTAAACGCCTAAGAATATACCTGACTAGTAAGAATCTTAAAACCTATGGATTTCCATGTCTCTGAAAGAGAATCAAGCATGTGTACAGCAGCATAAATGCAGCAGTGATAGGATTGGTGAGGTTCAGTGAGCAAATGCAGACCGTTTGAAGTCATATAGCATGGTACCCATTCCATGGGTCTCAACTCTCCAGGTTTAAGGGATTCCTCCTTCACCTAAAACATGCATGTGGAACCCAGAGTATGATCCACCATGTGATTGGGAAACGTGTTCAAATATGTCTCAGTTATCGTCCCCTGGTACTCGGGTGCAACATTCCAGACGCTTTACTAACACTCTCCCCACTTGGAGAGTCAGTGCTTTTAACGTCGTGTTTGGCCCAGCTTGCAATTTCTGCGGGAAATGAACAGGAATAGGGAGAACCAATGAGAGACTAGCTGGAGGTGTCTGGACGGGCAAATTTAACTCTCATTTCCCACCAGGAAGAGGAATTAACCAAAGGCTCAGCTTGCCGTGCCGGAACCACACTAGGGCCTGAAGCAATCTTGCGGTGTTGCGGCCAGCTCACAAGAAAGCGAGTTGAACAAAGGAGCTCAGGGGCACTGTCATTCACAAACCTGCAGAGTTATAAATGACAGCTATCGTCCAAAAATATATTGAAGTAAGGCTGCCAAGAGCACTTGAAAGCGGGGCAGAATTGCAGGACACCGATTTCAGGAGGTAGACTGGAATTGCATGAAAAGCATAGGAAAAGAGGCAGAACGTCCACAATGATGCACTTGGCCAAAAAGGGCGTATGCGTTTTTTCCTGAATATATTCAGGAAAAAACGCATACGCCCTTTTTGGCCAACCAAGCAAGCTTGCAAAGGAAATCTGCACTACAATGAAGTCTCACTGCCCCCCGGGCAAAAGGGCCATCTGAAAAAAGTGTAAAATCCAGAAAGGCAGGACAGGCCATGGAGAACTGGGAGCCTTGTTATGCTGATGGGCGGGATGTAAATTGCCAACAGCCACTCTGGAGAAGTGTATGGTGTTTCCTGAAACATCTAAAAAACAAAGCAACAGAGCCTAGGGCACTTCCACTTATGCTCCTATAGCTTAGGGAAATTCAAATCAAAAAGACACAGCCACCCCAAAGTTTGGGACGGCTCTGTTTACAAGAACCTCGTTTATGGTACAAGTTCAATATCACAGAAAGCGAAAAATGAATAAAGAATTTGTGGTACTTATGTACAATGCAATACCACTCAGCAATGAAATCTATGTCATCAGACCCGTAGCAGCATAATGAGTGGACTCAGGTACGATGATTCTAAGAGAAATAAGTCACACAGAAAAAGAAATATCATAAGGTATCACTAATACACGGAATGTAAACTTGGCTACCCAGGAACTGAATTACAAAACAGAACAGGGTCTCAAATGTAGAAAACCAACTTATGCTTGCTTAAGGGGAAAGGTGAGTTGGGGTGCTGCATAAAACCAGAGATTGAAATTAGCACAGATACCGTTCCATAAGCCAAATATGTAATAGACAAGAGCTACTCCTTGCTCAACGAAGTGGACTCAACACCCCATATTAAACGCCTAAGAATATACCTGACTAGTAAGAATCTTAAAACCTATGGATTTACATGTCTCCAAAAGAGAATCAAGCGTGTGTACAGCAGCATAAAAGCAGCAGTGATAGGATTAGTGAGGTTCGGTGAGCAAATGCAGACCCTTTGAAATCATATTGCATGGTACCCATTCCATGGGTCTCAACTCTCCAGGTTTAAGGGATTCTTCCTTCAGCTAAAACATGCATGTGGAACCCAGAGTATGATCCACCGTGTGATCGGGAAACGTGTTCATATATGTCTCAGTTTTCGTCCCCTGGTACTCGGGTGCAACATTCCAGACGCTTTACTAACAGTCTCCCCACTTGGAGAGTCAGTGCCTTTAACCTCCTGTTTGGCCCAGCTTGCAATTTCTGCGGGAAATGAACAGGAATAGGGAGAACCAATGAGAGACTAGCTGGAGGTGTCTGGACGGGCAAATTTAACTCTCATTTCCCACCAGGAAGAGGAATTAACCAAAGGCTCAGCTTGCCGTGCCGGAACCACACTAGGGCCTGAAGCAATCTTGCGGTGTTGCGGCCAGCTCACAGGAAAGCGAATTGAACAAAGGAGCTCAGGGGCACTGTAATTCACAAACCTGCAGAGTTATAAATGAGAGCTATCGTCCAAAAATATATTGAAGTAAGGCTGCCAAGAGGACTTGAAAGTGGGGCAGAATTGCAGGAAACCGATTTCAGGAGGTAGACTGGAATTGCATGAAAAGCATAGGAAAAGAGGCAGAACGTCCACAATGATGCACTTGGCCAAAAAGGGCGTATGCGTTTTTTCCTGAATATATTCAGGAAAAAACGCATACGCCCTTTTTGGCCAACCAAGCAAGCTTGCAAAGGAAATCTGCACTACAATGAAGTCTCACTGCCCCATGGGCAAAAGGGCCATCTGAAAAAAGTGTAAAATCCAGAAAGGCAGGACAGGCCATGGAGAACTGGGAGCCTTGTTATGCTGATGGGCGGGATGTAAATTGCCAACAGCCACTCTGGAGAAGTGTATGGTGTTTCCTGAAACATCTAAAAAACAAAGCAACAGAGCCTAGGGCACTTCCACTTATGCTCCTATAGCTTAGGGAAATTCAAATCAAAAAGTCACAGCCACCCCAAAGTTTGGGACGGCTCTGTTTACAAGAACCTCGTTTATGGTACAAGTTCAATATCACAGAAAGCGAAAAATGAATAAAGAATTTGTGGTACCTACGTACAATGCAATATCACTCAGCAATGAAATCTATGTCATCAGGCCCGTAGCAGCATAATGAGTGGACTCAGGTACGATGATTCTAAGAGAAATAAGTCACACCGAAAAAGAAATATCATAAGGTATCACTAATACACGGAATGTAAACTTGGCTACCCAGGAACTGAATTACAAAACAGAACAGGGTCTCAAATGTAGAAAACCAACTTATGCTTGCTTAAGGGGAAAGGTGAGTTGGGGTGCTCCATAAAACCAGAGATTGAAATTAGCACAGATACCGTTCCATAAGCCAAATATGTAATAGACAAGAGCTACTCCTTCCTCAACGAAGTGGACTCAACACCCCATATTAAACGCCTAAGTATATACCTGACTAGTAAGAATCTTAAAACCTATGGATTTACATGTCTCCAAAAGAGAATCAAGCGTGTGTACAGCAGCATAAACGCAGCAGTGATAGGATTAGTGAGATTCGGTGAGCAAATGCAGACCCTTTGAAGTCATATTGCATGGTACCCATTCCATGGGTCTCAACTCTCCAGGTTTAAGGGATTCTTCCTTCAGCTAAAACATGCATATGGAACCCAGAGTATGATCCACCGTGTGATCGGGAAACGTGTTCAAATGTGTCTCAGTTTTTGTCCCCTGGTACTCGGGTGCAACATTCCAGACGCTTTACTAACACTCTCCCCACTTGGAGAGTCAGTGCCTTTAACCTCCTGTTTGGCCCAGTTTGCAATTTCTGCGGGAAATGAACAGGAATAGGGAGAACCAATGAGAGACTAGCTGGAGGTGTCTGGACGGGCAAATTTAACTCTCATTTCCCACCAGGAAGAGGAATTAACCAAAGGCTCAGCTTGCCGTGCCGGAACCACACTAGGGCCTGAAGCAATCTTGCGGTGTTGCGGCCAGCTCACAGGAAAGCGAATTGAACAAAGGAGCTCAGGGGCACTGTAATTCACAAACCTGCAGAGTTATAAATGACAGCTATCGTCCAAAAATATATTGAAGTAAGGCTGCCAAGAGCACTTGAAAGCGGGGCAGAATTGCAGGAAACCGATTTCAGGAGGTAGACTGGAATTGCATGAAAAGCATAGGAAAAGAGGCAGAACGTCCACAATGATGCACTTGGCCAAAAAGGGCGTATGCGTTTTTTCCTGAATATATTCAGGAAAAAACGCATACGCCCTTTTTGGCCAACCAAGCAAGCTTGCAAAGGAAATCTGCACTACAATGAAGTCTCACTGCCCCCCGGTCAAAAGGGCCATCTGAAAAAAGTGTAAAATCCAGAAAGGCAGGACAGGCCATGGAGAACTGGGAGCCTTGTTATGCTGATGGGCGGGATGTAAATTGCCAACAGCCACTCTGGAGAAGTGTATGGTGTTTCCTGAAACATCTAAAAAACAAAGCAACAGAGCCTAGGACACTTCCACTTATGCTCCTATAGCTTAGGGAAATTAAAATCAAAAAGTCACAGCCACCCCAAAGTTTGGGACGGCTCTGTTTACAAGAACCTCGTTTATGGTACAAGGTCAATATCACAGAAAGCGAAAAATGAATAAAGAATTTGTGGTACTTATGTACAATGCAATACCACTCAGCAATGAAATCTATGTCATCAGACCCGTAGCAGCATAATGAGTGGACTCAGGTACGATGATTCTAAGAGAAATAAGTCACACAGAAAAAGAAATATCATAAGGTATCACTAATACACGGAATGTAAACTTGGCTACCCAGGAACTGAATTACAAAACAGAACAGGGTCTCAAATGTAGAAAACCAACTTATGCTTGCTTAAGGGGAAAGGTGAGTTGGGGTGCTGCATAAAACCAGAGATTGAAATTAGCACAGATACCGTTCCATAAGCCAAATATGTAATAGACAAGAGCTACTCCTTGCTCAACGAAGTGGACTCAACACCCCATATTAAACGCCTAAGAATATACCTGACTAGTAAGAATCTTAAAACCTATGGATTTACATGTCTCCAAAAGAGAATCAAGCGTGTGTACAGCAGCATAAAAGCAGCAGTGATAGGATTAGTGAGGTTCGGTGAGCAAATGCAGACCCTTTGAAATCATATTGCATGGTACCCATTCCATGGGTCTCAACTCTCCAGGTTTAAGGGATTCTTCCTTCAGCTAAAACATGCATGTGGAACCCAGAGTATGATCCACCGTGTGATCGGGAAACGTGTTCATATATGTCTCAGTTTTCGTCCCCTGGTACTCGGGTGCAACATTCCAGACGCTTTACTAACAGTCTCCCCACTTGGAGAGTCAGTGCCTTTAACCTCCTGTTTGGCCCAGCTTGCAATTTCTGCGGGAAATGAACAGGAATAGGGAGAACCAATGAGAGACTAGCTGGAGGTGTCTGGACGGGCAAATTTAACTCTCATTTCCCACCAGGAAGAGGAATTAACCAAAGGCTCAGCTTGCCGTGCCGGAACCACACTAGGGCCTGAAGCAATCTTGCGGTGTTGCGGCCAGCTCACAGGAAAGCGAATTGAACAAAGGAGCTCAGGGGCACTGTAATTCACAAACCTGCAGAGTTATAAATGAGAGCTATCGTCCAAAAATATATTGAAGTAAGGCTGCCAAGAGGACTTGAAAGTGGGGCAGAATTGCAGGAAACCGATTTCAGGAGGTAGACTGGAATTGCATGAAAAGCATAGGAAAAGAGGCAGAACGTCCACAATGATGCACTTGGCCAAAAAGGGCGTATGCGTTTTTTCCTGAATATATTCAGGAAAAAACGCATACGCCCTTTTTGGCCAACCAAGCAAGCTTGCAAAGGAAATCTGCACTACAATGAAGTCTCACTGCCCCATGGGCAAAAGGGCCATCTGAAAAAAGTGTAAAATCCAGAAAGGCAGGACAGGCCATGGAGAACTGGGAGCCTTGTTATGCTGATGGGCGGGATGTAAATTGCCAACAGCCACTCTGGAGAAGTGTATGGTGTTTCCTGAAACATCTAAAAAACAAAGCAACAGAGCCTAGGGCACTTCCACTTATGCTCCTATAGCTTAGGGAAATTCAAATCAAAAAGTCACAGCCACCCCAAAGTTTGGGACGGCTCTGTTTACAAGAACCTCGTTTATGGTACAAGTTCAATATCACAGAAAGCGAAAAATGAATAAAGAATTTGTGGTACCTACGTACAATGCAATATCACTCAGCAATGAAATCTATGTCATCAGGCCCGTAGCAGCATAATGAGTGGACTCAGGTACGATGATTCTAAGAGAAATAAGTCACACCGAAAAAGAAATATCATAAGGTATCACTAATACACGGAATGTAAACTTGGCTACCCAGGAACTGAATTACAAAACAGAACAGGGTCTCAAATGTAGAAAACCAACTTATGCTTGCTTAAGGGGAAAGGTGAGTTGGGGTGCTCCATAAAACCAGAGATTGAAATTAGCACAGATACCGTTCCATAAGCCAAATATGTAATAGACAAGAGCTACTCCTTCCTCAACGAAGTGGACTCAACACCCCATATTAAACGCCTAAGTATATACCTGACTAGTAAGAATCTTAAAACCTATGGATTTACATGTCTCCAAAAGAGAATCAAGCGTGTGTACAGCAGCATAAACGCAGCAGTGATAGGATTAGTGAGATTCGGTGAGCAAATGCAGACCCTTTGAAGTCATATTGCATGGTACCCATTCCATGGGTCTCAACTCTCCAGGTTTAAGGGATTCTTCCTTCAGCTAAAACATGCATATGGAACCCAGAGTATGATCCACCGTGTGATCGGGAAACGTGTTCAAATGTGTCTCAGTTTTTGTCCCCTGGTACTCGGGTGCAACATTCCAGACGCTTTACTAACACTCTCCCCACTTGGAGAGTCAGTGCCTTTAACCTCCTGTTTGGCCCAGTTTGCAATTTCTGCGGGAAATGAACAGGAATAGGGAGAACCAATGAGAGACTAGCTGGAGGTGTCTGGACGGGCAAATTTAACTCTCATTTCCCACCAGGAAGAGGAATTAACCAAAGGCTCAGCTTGCCGTGCCGGAACCACACTAGGGCCTGAAGCAATCTTGCGGTGCTGCGGCCAGCTCACAGGAAAGCGAATTGAACAAAGGAGCTCAGGGGCACTGTAATTCACAAACCTGCAGAGTTATAAATGACAGCTATCGTCCAAAAATATATTGAAGTAAGGCTGCCAAGAGCACTTGAAAGCGGGGCAGAATTGCAGGAAACCGATTTCAGGAGGTAGACTGGAATTGCATGAAAAGCATAGGAAAAGAGGCAGAACGTCCACAATGATGCACTTGGCCAAAAAGGGCGTATGCGTTTTTTCCTGAATATATTCAGGAAAAAACGCATACGCCCTTTTTGGCCAACCAAGCAAGCTTGCAAAAGGAAATCTGCACTACAATGAAGTCTCACTGCCCCCCGGGCAAAAGGGCCATCTGAAAAAAGTGTAAAATCCAGAAAGGCAGGACAGGCCATGAGAACTGGGAGCCTTGTTATGCTGATGGGCGGGATGTAAATTGCCAACAGCCACTCTGGAGAAGTGTATGGTGTTTCCTGAAACATCTAAAAAACAAAGCAACAGAGCCTAGGGCACTTCCACTTATGCTCCTATAGCTTAGGGAAATTCAAATCAAAAAGTCACAGCCACCCCAAAGATTGGGACGGCTCTGTTTACAAGAACCTCGTTTATGATACAAGTTCATTATCACAGAAAGCGAAAAATGAATAAAGAATTTGTGGTACTTATGTACAATGCAATACCACTCAGCAATGAAATCTATGTCATCAGACCCGTAGCAGCATAATGAGTGGACTCAGGTACGATGATTCTAAGAGAAATAAGTCACACAGAAAAAGAAATATCATAAGGTATCACTAATACACGGAATGTAAACTTGGCTACCCAGGAACTGAATTACAAAACAGAACAGGGTCTCAAATGTAGAAAACCAACTTATGCTTGCTTAAGGGGAAAGGTGAGTTGGGGTGCTGCATAAAACCAGAGATTGAAATTAGCACAGATACCGTTCCATAAGCCAAATATGTAATAGACAAGAGCTACTCCTTGCTCAACGAAGTGGACTCAACACCCCATATTAAACGCCTAAGAATATACCTGACTAGTAAGAATCTTAAAACCTATGGATTTACATGTCTCCAAAAGAGAATCAAGCGTGTGTACAGCAGCATAAAAGCAGCAGTGATAGGATTAGTGAGGTTCGGTGAGCAAATGCAGACCCTTTGAAATCATATTGCATGGTACCCATTCCATGGGTCTCAACTCTCCAGGTTTAAGGGATTCTTCCTTCAGCTAAAACATGCATGTGGAACCCAGAGTATGATCCACCGTGTGATCGGGAAACGTGTTCATATATGTCTCAGTTTTCGTCCCCTGGTACTCGGGTGCAACATTCCAGACGCTTTACTAACAGTCTCCCCACTTGGAGAGTCAGTGCCTTTAACCTCCTGTTTGGCCCAGCTTGCAATTTCTGCGGGAAATGAACAGGAATAGGGAGAACCAATGAGAGACTAGCTGGAGGTGTCTGGACGGGCAAATTTAACTCTCATTTCCCACCAGGAAGAGGAATTAACCAAAGGCTCAGCTTGCCGTGCCGGAACCACACTAGGGCCTGAAGCAATCTTGCGGTGTTGCGGCCAGCTCACAGGAAAGCGAATTGAACAAAGGAGCTCAGGGGCACTGTAATTCACAAACCTGCAGAGTTATAAATGAGAGCTATCGTCCAAAAATATATTGAAGTAAGGCTGCCAAGAGGACTTGAAAGTGGGGCAGAATTGCAGGAAACCGATTTCAGGAGGTAGACTGGAATTGCATGAAAAGCATAGGAAAAGAGGCAGAACGTCCACAATGATGCACTTGGCCAAAAAGGGCGTATGCGTTTTTTCCTGAATATATTCAGGAAAAAACGCATACGCCCTTTTTGGCCAACCAAGCAAGCTTGCAAAGGAAATCTGCACTACAATGAAGTCTCACTGCCCCATGGGCAAAAGGGCCATCTGAAAAAAGTGTAAAATCCAGAAAGGCAGGACAGGCCATGGAGAACTGGGAGCCTTGTTATGCTGATGGGCGGGATGTAAATTGCCAACAGCCACTCTGGAGAAGTGTATGGTGTTTCCTGAAACATCTAAAAAACAAAGCAACAGAGCCTAGGGCACTTCCACTTATGCTCCTATAGCTTAGGGAAATTCAAATCAAAAAGTCACAGCCACCCCAAAGTTTGGGACGGCTCTGTTTACAAGAACCTCGTTTATGGTACAAGTTCAATATCACAGAAAGCGAAAAATGAATAAAGAATTTGTGGTACCTACGTACAATGCAATATCACTCAGCAATGAAATCTATGTCATCAGGCCCGTAGCAGCATAATGAGTGGACTCAGGTACGATGATTCTAAGAGAAATAAGTCACACCGAAAAAGAAATATCATAAGGTATCACTAATACACGGAATGTAAACTTGGCTACCCAGGAACTGAATTACAAAACAGAACAGGGTCTCAAATGTAGAAAACCAACTTATGCTTGCTTAAGGGGAAAGGTGAGTTGGGGTGCTCCATAAAACCAGAGATTGAAATTAGCACAGATACCGTTCCATAAGCCAAATATGTAATAGACAAGAGCTACTCCTTCCTCAACGAAGTGGACTCAACACCCCATATTAAACGCCTAAGTATATACCTGACTAGTAAGAATCTTAAAACCTATGGATTTACATGTCTCCAAAAGAGAATCAAGCGTGTGTACAGCAGCATAAACGCAGCAGTGATAGGATTAGTGAGATTCGGTGAGCAAATGCAGACCCTTTGAAGTCATATTGCATGGTACCCATTCCATGGGTCTCAACTCTCCAGCTTTAAGGGATTCTTCCTTCAGCTAAAACATGCATATGGAACCCAGAGTATGATCCACCGTGTGATCGGGAAACGTGTTCAAATGTGTCTCAGTTTTTGTCCCCTGGTACTCGGGTGCAACATTCCAGACGCTTTACTAACACTCTCCCCACTTGGAGAGTCAGTGCCTTTAACCTCCTGTTTGGCCCAGTTTGCAATTTCTGCGGGAAATGAACAGGAATAGGGAGAACCAATGAGAGACTAGCTGGAGGTGTCTGGACGGGCAAATTTAACTCTCATTTCCCACCAGGAAGAGGAATTAACCAAAGGCTCAGCTTGCCGTGCCGGAACAACACTAGGGCCTGAAGCAATCTTGCGGTGTTGCGGCCAGCTCACAGGAAAGCGAATTGAACAAAGGAGCTCAGGGGCACTGTAATTCACAAACCTGCAGAGTTATAAATGACAGCTATCGTCCAAAAATATATTGAAGTAAGGCTGCCAAGAGCACTTGAAAGCGGGGCAGAATTGCAGGAAACCGATTTCAGGAGGTAGACTGGAATTGCATGAAAAGCATAGGAAAAGAGGCAGAACGTCCACAATGATGCACTTGGCCAAAAAGGGCGTATGCGTTTTTTCCTGAATATATTCAGGAAAAAACGCATACGCCCTTTTTGGCCAACCAAGCAAGCTTGCAAAGGAAATCTGCACTACAATGAAGTCTCACTGCCCCCCGGGCAAAAGGGCCATCTGAAAAAAGTGTAAAATCCAGAAAGGCAGGACAGGCCATGGAGAACTGGGAGCCTTGTTATGCTGATGGGCGGGATGTAAATTGCCAACAGCCACTCTGGAGAAGTGTATGGTGTTTCCTGAAACATCTAAAAAACAAAGCAACAGAGCCTAGGGCACTTCCACTTATGCTCCTATAGCTTAGGGAAATTCAAATCAAAAAGTCACAGCCACCCCAAAGTTTGGGACGGCTCTGTTTACAAGAACCTCGTTTATGGTACAAGTTCAATATCACAGAAAGCGAAAAATGAATAAAGAATTTGTGGTACTTATGTACAATGCAATACCACTCAGCAATGAAATCTATGTCATCAGACCCGTAGCAGCATAATGAGTGGACTCAGGTACGATGATTCTAAGAGAAATAAGTCACACAGAAAAAGAATATCATAAGGTATCACTAATACACGGAATGTAAACTTGGCTACACAGGAACTGAATTACAAAACAGAACAGGGTCTCAATGTAGAAAACCAACTTATGCTTGCTTAAGGGAAAGGTGAGTTGGGGTGCTGCATAAAACCAGAGATTGAAATTAGCACAGATACCCGTTCCATAAGCCAAATATGTAATAGACAAGAGCTACTCCATTGCTCAACGAAGAGGACTCAACACCCCATATTAAACGCCTTAGAATATACCTGACTAGTAAGAATCTTAAAACCTATGGATTTACATGTCTCCAAAAGAGAATCAAGCGTGTGTACAGCAGCATAAACGCAGCAGAGATAGGATTAGTGAGGTTCGGTGAGCAATGCAGACCCTTTGAAATCATATTGCATGTACCCATTCCATGGGTCTCAACTCTCCAGGTGTAAGGGATTCTTCCTTCAGCTATAAACATGCATGTGGAACCCAGAGTATGATCCACCGTGTGATCGGGAAACGTGTTCATATATGTCTCAGTTTTCGTCCCCTGGTACTCGGGTGCAACATTCCAGACGCTTTACTAACAGTCTCCCACTTGGAGAGTCAGTGCCTTTAACCTCCTGTTGGCCCAGCTTGCAATTTCTGCGGGAAATGAACAGGAATAGGGAGAACCAATGAGAGACTAGCTGGAGGTGTCTGGACGGGCAAATTTAACTCTCATTTCCCACCAGGAAGAGGAATTAACCAAAGGCTCAGCTTGCCGTGCCGGAACCACACTAGGGCCTGAAGCAATAGTGCGGTGTTGCGGCCAGCTCACAGGAAAGCGAATTGAACAAAGGAGCTCAGGGGCACTGTAATTCACAAACCTGCAGATGTATAAATGACAGCTATCGTCCAAAAATATATTGAAGTAAGGCTGCCAAGAGCACTTGAAAGCGGGGCAGAATTGCAGGAAACCGATTTCAGGAGGTAGACTGGAATTGCATGAAAAGCATAGGAAAAGAGGCAGAACGTCCACAATGATGCACTTGGTCAAAAAGGGCGTATGCGTTTTTTCCTGAATATATTCAGAAAAAACGCATACGCCCTTTTTGGCCAACCAAGCAAGCTTGCAATGAAATCTGCACTACAATGAAGTCTCAACTGCCCCCGGGCAAAAGGCCATCTGAAAAAAGTGTAAAATCCAGAAAGGCAGGACAGGCCATGAGAACTGGGAGCCTTGTTATGCTGATGGGCGGGATGTAAATTGCCAACAGCCACTCTGGAGAAGTGTATGGTGTTTCCTGAAACATCTAAAAAACAAAGCAACAGAGCCTAGGGCACTTCACTTATGCTCCTATAGCTTAGGAAATTCAAATCAAAAAGTCACAGCCACCCCAAAGTTTGGGACGGCTCTGTTTACAAGAACCTCGTTTATGGTACAAGTTCATTATCACAGAAAGCGAAAAATGAATAAAGAATTTGTGGTACTTACGTACAATGCAATATCACTCAGCAATGAAATCTATGTCATCAGGCCCGTAGCAGCATAATGAGTGGACTCAGGTACGATGATTCTAAGTGAAATAAGTCACACAGAAAAAGAAACATCAAAAGATATCACTAATACACAGAATGTAAACTTGGCTACACAGGAACTGAATTACAAAACAGAACAGGGTCTCAAATGTAGAAAACCAACTTATGCTTGCTTAAGGGGAAAGGTGAGTTGGTGTGCTGCATAAAACCAGAGATTGAAATTAGCACAGATACCGTTCCATAAGCCAAATATGTAATAGACAAGAGCTACTCTTGCTCAACGAAGTGGACTCAACACCCCATATTAACGCCTAAGAATATACCTGACTAGTAAGAATCTTAAACCTATGGATTTACATGTCTCCAAAAGAGAATCAAGCGTGTGTACAGCAGCATAAACGCAGCAGTGATAGGATTAGTGAGGTTCGGTGAGCAAATGCAGACCCTTTGAAGTCATATTGCATGGTACCCATTCCATGGGTCTCAACTCTCCAGCTTTAAGGGATTCTTCCTTCAGCTAAAACATGCATGTGGAACCCAGAGTATGATCCACCGTGTCATCGGGAAACGTGTTCAAATGTGTCTCAGTTTTCGTACCCTGGTACTCGGGTGCAACATTCCAGATGCTTTACATAACACTCTCCCCACTTGGAGAGTCAGTGCCTTTAACGTCGTGTTTGGCCCAGTTTTGCAATTTCTGCGGGAAATGAACAGATTAGGGAGAACCAATGAGAGACTAGCTGGAGGTGTCTGGACGGGCAAATTTACTCTCATTTCCACCAGGAAGAGGAATTAACCAAAGGCTCAGCTTGCCGTGCCGGAACCACACTAGGGCCTGAAGCAATCTTGCGGTGTTGCGGCCAGCTCACAGGAAAGCGAATTGAACAAAGGAGCTCAGGGGCACTGTAATTCACAACCTGCAGAGTTATAAATGACAGCTATCGTCCAAAAATATATTGAAGTAAGGCTGCCAAGAGGACTTGAATGCGGGCAGAATTGCAGGAAACCGATTTCAGGAGGTAGACTGGAATTGCATGAAAAGCATAGGAAAAGAGGCAGAACGTCCACAATGATGCACTTGGCCAAAAAGGGCGTATGCGTTTTTTCCTGAATATATTCAGGAAAAAACGCATACGCCCTTTTTGGCCAACCAAGCAAGCTTGCAAAGGAAATCTGCACTACAATGAAGTCTCACTGCCCCCCGGGCAAAAGGGCCATCTGAAAAAAGTGTAAAATCCAGAAAGGCAGGACAGGCCATGAGAACTGGGAGCCTTGTTATGCTGATGGGCGGGATGTAAATTGCAACAGCCACACTCTGGAGAAGTGTATGGTGTTTCCTGAAACATCTAAAAAACAAAGCAACAGAGCCTAGGGCACTTCCACTTATGCTCCTATAGCTTAGGGAAATTAAAATCAAAAGTCACAGCCACCCCAAAATTTGGGATGCTCTGTTTACAAGAACCTCGTTTATGGTACAAGTTCATTATCACAGAAAGCGAAAAATGAATAAAGAATTTGTGGTACTTACGTACAATGCAATATCACTCAGCAATGAAATCTATGTCATCAGGCCCGTAGCAGCATAATGAGTGGACTCAGGTACGATGATTCTAAGTGAAAAAGTCACACAGAAAAAGAAACATCATAAGATATCACTAATACACGGAATGTAAACTTGGCTACACAGAACTGAATTACAAAACAGAACAGGGTTTCAAATGTAGAAAACCAACTTATGCTTGCTTAAGGGGAAAGGTGAGTTGGGGTGCTGCATAAAACCGGAGATTGAAATTTGCACAGATACCGTTCCATAAGCCAAATATGTAATAGACAAGAGCTACTCCTTGCTCAACGAAGTGGACTCAACAGCCCCATATTAAACGCCTAAGAATATACCTGACTAGTAAGAATCTTAAAACCTATGGATTTACATGTCTCCAAAAGTAGAATCAAGCGTGTGTACAGCAGCATAAACGCAGCAGTGATAGCATTAGTGAGGTTCGGTGAGAAAATGCACACCCTTTGAAGTCATATTGCATGGTACCCATTCCATGGGTCTCAACTCTCCAGGTTTAAGGGATTCTTCCTTCAGCTAAAACATGCATGTGGAACCCAGAGTATGATCACACCCGTGGATTGGGAAACATGTTCAAATGTGTCTCAGTTTCGTCCCCTGGTAACTCGGGTGCAACATTCCAGACGCTTTACTAACACTCTCCCCACTTGGAGAGTCAGTGCCTTTAACGTCGTGTTTGGCCCAGCTTGCAATTTCTGCGGGAAATGAACAGGAATAGGGAGAACCAATGAGAGACTAGCTGGAGGTGTCTGGACGGGCAAAGTTAACTCTCATTCTCCACAAGGAAGAGGAATTAACCAAAGGCTCAGCTTGCCGTGCCGGAACCACACTAGGGCCTGAAGCAATCTTGCGGTGTTGCGCCCAGCTCACAGGAAAGCGAATTGAACAAAGAGCTCAGGGGCACTGTAATTCCCAAACCTGCAGAGTTATAAATGACAGCTATCGTCCAAAAATATATTGAAGTAAGGCTGCCAAGAGCACCTGAAAGCGGGGCAGAATTGCAGGAACCGATTTCAGGAGGTAGACTGGAATTGCATGAAAAGCATAGGAAAAGAGGCAGAACGTCCACAATGATGCACTTGGCCAAAAAGGGCGTATGTGTTTTTTCCTGAATATATTCAGGAAAAAACACATACGCCCTTTTGGCCAACCAAGCAAGCTTGCAAAGGAAATCTGCACTACAATGAAGTCTCACTGCCCCCCGGGCAAAAGGGCATCTGAAAAATGTGTAAAATCCAGAAAGGCAGGACCAGGCCATGGAGAACTGGAGCCTTGTTATGCTGATGGGCGGGATGTAAATTGCCACAGCCACTCTGGAGAAGTGTATGGTGTCCTGAAACATCTAAAAACAAA